>NC_141322.1:24005222-24197722 GCF_037954235.1 Aulostomus chinensis | reverse complement strand
TTGGACCATTCAAAGCACTCATTGGAGTTTTAATTAAATCACATGACATTGCTTTTCCACATGAAATATGGGGAAATGCGTCATCTTTTACCATGGATGGTATGTCCTATGGACATTTCCTCAAGGCGTTCCAGAGATGTCCTGTTGTGAGACAGAAAAACCAAATAATGTTTCCAGGCTATGTCTATTGCTGGTGTAGAGGCAAAATAAGATCAATTATTTTCACTTTTCTAGGCTTTTTACTTTAAAAGCATGTGTTTAGCCATTACATTTTAAAAGCAAAATGTATTTCTAAATGTGAGCTGAATGGGAGCATATTTCAGACAGAATAATTTATACCCACATAATCGTGCTGCTATAGTGCACTATTATAATGTATAACTGGCTACATACCCCATAATACTACCACACCTGCACTTTCAGGATCCATTAGCTGTTGACAAATGAGTTGAAGAGCTCGGCCATAAGTCACACAGAATGATGAATAGAAAGCTTTATGGCTGAGAATTTGTGCTAATTACGCCTTCTTCCATTTGCTTTGAACTTGGGCTTTTGGCTGTTATGAAGGACTTTGTGTGGTATTTAAGCTCAAAGCTTAAAAAGTTCCTGTACTTAAAACAAAACTCTTTTCTTCACACGAAAACAACCTTTAAATGAGATTGCTTCACACAGCAATCTTGTTCTCTGCGTCCCGTTTGAACTCTTGATCTTGAGGTCGGTTCTTGTGTTTATTGTGGACTTTTCAATTGAGACTCTTGGTAGTTACATTGTTTCTTGTTTCTCTCTTGCATGTACACTGTCACATTTCTCACTTGTAATCAGGTCCTGTTTTGTAATCACTGACCTATTGTGTCTGTTTGCTTTATTTCCTGTCTTTGTCTGTTTCCAGCCTTTTTCGGTGCTCACCTGTGTCCCGTGAGTCCTCCTCAGCCACAGCCTCCTTCCTTGTGTGTCTCATCCAGTGAACTCCAGTTTTGTTCTCCTCCCCAGTGGTTCTCCATGCCTGTCACATGCCTGTTAGTTTGCATGACAAGTCTAATAAAGTTCGTAAATTGAGTTCAATTTGAGTAAGAAATTAGCAATTAATTCATCATCAAGACAGACTTTATTGTTTGCATCTTCCTCCAACATCAAACACTGCATTTCTGCTAAAGGATCATCTGTATTCACATGCATGTTTCTCAGTTGTGCAGCTCATGTTTTGGATAATGAAGGCTTGGATCTCATCTACTGTGAGTGACTCTCAAGTTGACTACTCAGACAGGCAATGTATGATGCAGCCTTTCATCTGGTCGCATATATATATATATATATATATATATATATATATATATATATATATATATATATATATACACTAGTTCTACTGTCAGACTATTTTATTTTATTTTAGTTTTTTTTTACATTTTGTTTTTTTGCATTGAATAATTCACTACTGCCAAATCTCATTGGCCCACCTATTCCACATCTGTTCATTGCCTGTAATTGTTCAGTGGGCATCTGTGGCCTGTGTCCGCCTCATTACCTTTGCTTCCTTTCCATGTGTTCTCTTCTTTTCTGTCTCGCATTGCTTCTATTTAGCTATCTTCTTTTCAGTTTATACAGTCTTTAAATCAGGACGTATTAAAGACTGTAAGTTGAGGAGAAGATAGCTAAATAGAAAAAATGCTAGAGTCTTTAAAACGGGATGTATTATTAAAAAAAAAGGGGTGACATCTGCTTTGATTTGCCACTGAATATCAACTGTATCTATCTGACGACTTGCAGTATTACATCATATTTGGCTGATGAATGGGTGATGGATAATAGCTGTAGGCTCAGTCTTACCAGATACAGAGGGACATCAAAACCTCTATATTTACACCATTGCTCCCCGTTCATGATAAATGCACAAAAGACTGTGGCTTGGCAGAAAGATTACACAATGCTAAATCATTTGCAATCATCATGGATCAAACCGTTAGAGATGGGGTTTTTTATATATATATAATGTGAGATCTTGCAGTGGATTATGAAACTGAGTTTTTTGGTTTTCATAAGGAGAGATTTTGAATGAGAGAGTTAAGGGGGAAAATATTGTATTATTGAGAGCCGCTTTGCAACTGCAGGAGTGATGCTTCGGGGCTTCAATGAGCAAAACATTAGAAGCTGCAGTGTTGTCATTATTGATTTGATTGAAACTATGGGGTGGGTGAATCTTTGTTTAAAAAAATAGTGTTATTTTGTAGCTCAGAGGCAGATGGATGGATGGAATAATCATGAATGAGTTACTGGCGTATGTTTAGCTGGTAATTTTCAGCGGTATTATCTATAAATATGTCACATTAAAATTGTAGATCTGTATAATTACATTTGAGCACACAACACACCCCCTTAAATATGCAAAAAGACACAGTTGATATGCAGGTTTGAGCTAACTGATTCCTGAAGGAAAATTTGCATTCATGTGAAGTAAGACTAATATTCACTCTTCTTTTTTCGCTCTGGGTTGCTTTGCCTTTGAGGGGAATATCTGTCTCTTTAGCAGCTAAATGCTCCCCTGAGTTCACAACTATATTCACTAACTTTGTCTGCTCTTTGGTGTTTGTTAGAAACTCTACAGTGGCTTTGTCAGAACTTTTTCGCTGCCTGCTGGGGCTGAAACCGGGATTCATGAGAGAAAATGAAAATTATGGAGCCCCGTGGGTCACTGCAGGATATTTTAAATGTATTTGTTTATTTTTTTGGCATTCCTTACAAGAACTCTTGTGGTACTTTGTAATATGTTTTTGCATTTACTCACATTCAATATATATGGAAGGCTAATGTTATTGCAAGGGAATTGGAAAAAAATTCTCACAGAGAGCCTAATGGGCACTGTAGAAAAACTGTCAAATTTTTCTGTTATTTGTTTTGTGTTACCCTGCGGTATGTACCTACTCACATTTTTTTACGGAAAGACATAAAGAAAGTCATACAGAAAGATTAAATGGTGAAGCCCAACATATGCATAAAGTAGCGCTGTGGGGAACTGCAGAGCTGAGTGATAATTCTCTTTGAGATCAAGCCACATCTCTGAAATTATACATGGTATTTTTTATGAATTGATGATATAAAATATTAGAGAAGCTTTGAAAATTTAATTTTCATTCAGTTCCAACAAAACGGGTGAACGCTTTACCATGGCTTCACCATAAACTGAGATTATAGGAACAGCTTTGAATTTTAACCTGTTACTGCTGTAACTGAAGGGTTCTGTATTAGTTTGATTCTTTACATGTTCATCTGTGTTCACCTGTTCAAGAATAAGCTATGATTACGTCATGTCTGTCAGAAAATTCGGACACAAAATTTGCAATAGAATGTCCCTGTTACTTGCTCATGATGAAATCATAACCTCATGCTATGCAGCGTAGTCCAAGAGGTGCCTTCAGGTAGTAGTAGGAGTACAGGTGGCCCAGTGAGGCAGCTAAGTCCCTCCTGGGAAACTCATCTGCTGCGCCAAGCTCACCATCAAACTCGGTTTCTTTAACCCTTACAACATGAGCACCAAGAGTAAGACACTCACTTCTTCTCCAACATACGGATGATTGTGTGTAGATTTTTGGAGTATCTGGCTATTTTTGTGAGTTCCGGAGAACTGTGTACGTGCGGCAGCTTGGCGAACCGTTCAGACCAGCTTGTCTGAACTGCTGTCAGGACTAATTTGATTTTTTGTTTGCATCCCTTTGCACTAGAAGTGGATGCTAGTGCTCCTGGGGCAGGCTGTGATCTTTTCCAAGAGGAAGATGATATTGATCATCCTGTGGGTTATTTCTCTAGGAAATTCAATAAGGAATTATTTGCCTGATATCAAACACAATTGTCAACTCGTTGCACTCAATTTCCATCTTCAGTCAGACATTTCCTGCACCCCAACCGATTTCCACGGGGGAGGAAGATTAGATTTCACGTAATCCATCACAACAGCTTGACAATGATGTTAGTTGAGCCAGTGGTGCCGATTGGCTAATTGTTGCTCATTTGATCAATTGTTTCTTTAACCAAGAAACTCTTGGTTAAAAAAACAATTCTCTCTTCAGTGTCACTACGCCAGACACATTGATCAAAGTGGTGGGGTTTGTTGATGCATCGGTTTCCACTGGAAGGTTTGGACAGGCAAGTGAATTATAGATGGTGGTCCCGTATTGCTTTTGGGATTGCAGCCTTTCTCATGACCCTATAGGTAAAACTGCTTTTGTATTTCAGGGTAAATGTGATTATTTGTCCGTTTTTTTTTTCTCTCAACGCCTGAGGGTGGTACTCTTCATCCAGTCTTCCCTGGTGTACTGCGATAAACAGTCATGTCAAGTGTATTTGTCAAATTTCTGATCAAAAATTCTCTTTTCACTTCATAAAGGTTGCTTCTCGGGAATATAAAAAGTGTTTTATTCTGCATGAATTCATTTCAAGACATCCATCCATCCATTGTCTACTGCTTATCCAGTTAAGGGTTGCGGGGGGGGGGGGGGGGGGGGGGGCTGGAGTCTGTCCCAGCAGCCTTTGGGCGAGAGACGGGGTTCACCCTGGACAGGTCGCCAGTCCATCGCAGGGCCAACACATAGAGACAGACAACCATCCACACTCACAGTCACACTTACGGTCAATTTAGAGAATTGATTAACCTCGTCCCCTCTTGATGTCTTTGGACTGTGGGAGGAAGCCGGAGTTCCAGGAGAGAACCCACGCAGTGACAGGGAGAACATGCAGACTCCAACTGGGGCTCGAACCCAGAACCTTCTTGCTCTGAGGTGACAGCGCTAACCACTGCACCACCGTGCCACCCTATTTCAAGACATGATTTTGCTTTCTCCTGGCAGGTTTTGATTTTTTTTTAAAGAAATACACCTTATTATACCCCTCTTTGTGGTTGTAATAAATAAAACGGTTTGTCTGTGGAGAAAGCAAAATTATGTCTTGAAATAATACCATATTGTAACTAAGCCCTGTTATCCCACTGAGATGTTAAAATGATTCTGTCTTACAGTGTAATGTGATTTCTTGGGGGAGACTTGACAAAATATTTGGCAAGACATTGTTGTCTTGCAGTCTGATCAACTGGAGATTGATGGCGTTTAATTTAAAACAGCGCTCACTGATACTGTCTTTCTGCCTGTCTTTTTTCCTGTCTCTAAACCAGACTGTGGTGTGCTGCCTGGTGATATCAGATTAATCTTGTTTGTACATACTGTAAAAAATTGCAGCCCTGGTAGCTGTAGGGGTCAGATGCCCTTGTTGTTGACCTGGCTTTTTTTTGTTTTTTGTTTTTTAAATTTGCACTGGTCATTGCTTGGAGAGGGGAAAGAGGGAGTCACTGTGTGTCACACTTAGCTCTCCCCTGACCAGGCACAACAGTGACAGTGTGGTAAGTGATAAGTGTTGATACTTCCCCATTTATCTGCATGTAAATATCTCTAGCTTATAAATCTTTATAGTACAGAGCATTATATTTAAGAGATGATTGTATTTTCTTGTAGAGTACCACAACAGAAGGCAGAGGAAACTTCATAAATCCATGAAAAAAACATGTCAGGTAGGAGGAGGAACAATGAAACAGCCTTGAACAGTTTCTAACATTATAATTCCACATCCAAGTATTAGATCATATTTGAGCAATCTAATGTTATTCAAATGCCTCAATCAGAACAAGAAGTAGATAAACGGCTGCAAGTGAAGCTGTTTTAGATTCTTTTGTGGACTTGGTCTTTGTGTGGCGATGCTATAATTCATCAAACCTGGCTCTCATCCAATCAGCAGGCAGTGGCCCCAGGTGCAGGACAGCCAAAATGGAAAAACACCTTAAAAGCTCAGCTGTTGCTTTTGCTCTGGTCAACAGAAACTGGATGATACACATTATAACAATTACTGTGTTGAACTTAAGTACAGGATGATGAACAGTATTTGTTATGAAGTGCTACAATAATGAAATGTAGCCTAATTTAGATTAGGTATGCGTGGACTGTAATATATGTATATATTTCCATTTATGGTTTCATCTGCAGCGATTGAAACGCAATAGGTCACAATTAAATTTATTCAAGTGCTATCCGAACAATAATTAATTGGAAGTGAGCACCAACTAATGTGTTCAGAGACTAAATACATGAATATTTTACGTAATGTTCGGGAACTTCCTCTGAATCTAATGGAGTCCATACGTAAGTGTCTTTATATTCTGGCCACATTGCCTCTTGCCCTCTTGCTTGCTTTTCCTCCTCTAACGGTCACACACAGGGCCATCCATTCAAAGGCAGGCCTCTTCCAGCCACAGCATTCCCCTGAGGTGCCTATACAGGCCATGATGCCTGGGACTGAAGTGAGAGATGGGAAGTATTTCCTTTGACACTTTCTGCCTCACTAAAGGTTTGATGATGAAAGCCAGTTTGAGCAGAAATGAGGGTGGATGGAGTTTTGAGTAATGGTTTTAACATTGATATAGTTTGGTACTACAGTTCATACAAGTTAAATGAAGTTTTATAAAGTACCTCTTGAAATACTGCAAAATAGTTTTAGCTCAAGTTCTGGAAAACTCCAGGCAATTGCCCCAAGGCCATAGAACTGCAGGGACTCAGACAACTCCACTGTTTTACGAACAATTACACTATTACTCAGAAACTAATAATATCTGTGATGATTTACAAAGCTCTCATTTGGCCGGCACCATATTATATTTCTAGCGTGCTTGTCAGCTACAAGCCAGTGAGGTCTCTCGGGTTCTTTGGCACTGAGTTAATGCTAAACCTAGCAGAGCAGCCTTCTGTTTTTATGTTCCCATGTGTTGGAACAGCGATCCGTAATAAGCCCCCACATTTTCTATTTTAAAGGCAATGTGTGGTGATGTTAAAACAGGCTAACATCAACCGCGGGCTACACTGCGAGCTCTACCGCTAGGTGTTGGCCAGTTTGAGCGACCAAACTGCTAATCCCTGCTGCCCATTAATGAGCTGACATTATGGCAACATTTTTAAAACAACTTATTTCAACCAAAAAGTTTAATTTGGCTTTAAATCATTCACAAATGGGTCACACAAACATTTTCTTCTTTCCCTCCAGCACAAAGAGCCAGCCATGTATGTTTAGCTTGAAGCATTTCTGTTCAACGCCACTGTGAAGGAGTGCAGACCATTGTGAGAGAGTTGTGCAGCTGAGTGCGCCGGCTGGTCACTCTGTGCTCCTATGAATGAGCACCAAACCAAAGAGTTGCAGTTGTACTGGAAGATAGGCTTGAGACTTTGTAAACTGATATTTTAGTGTAGCTCCACTAGCTGTCAGTCACCGTTAGCCCCAAGCTAAATATATGTGGATGGCAGACGAAGAGGTAATGCACGAGGGAAAAATGTCTTTGAGAGCACAAGACACCTATTTGTGACTACTTCAAATAACAAATGTACAATTTGGATGAAGCATTGCGTTTAATTCCAGATTAATTTCCAAAATTACTGCTTGTTCTTAAATGACCTGCTGAAATGAAACTAAGTAGTCAATACAGTACATGCTTGGAGCCACATATTTTAAATGCTTTGCCGCCAGTGACCTAATATTCTCCTCAGATTTTTTGCGATGCCATAATAAAGTTTCATAGCAAACACATGCATTGACTGAGTCTCCCTCCAGCTGTTGCTGCCCCCCTCTGTTTATTCAGGTTTCTCCATGTCTGCCTTTTCAGAAATGGTCAGCCCTGAAAGTGTGTGAATGCCAGTAATTCTTGAAAATGACAGCCATTTTCTTAAATTATCCCATATAGGCAGTTACTGTGACACCCCACCTACCTACATTAGTTTTTTCTTTAACCTGTTTTTCTGGAACTAAGAGGGAAAAAAAATGGAAATGAAAAATGAATGCTTCATATTTCATCCGACAGAAAAGCCGCGATTCCTTAACCGGAACAGGGGTAAAACAGTCTATCTCATCCTAAATATTTTCAGAATCAGAGCCAGAACGGATGGCAATAAAACCTTTCAGCCAACACTTAAGAGCATCACCACAAATGTGTTCAAATATAAGAAACAGTTTGGTTTCTGCCATTTGGAACTAAAGGCTATAAAATCTGGACAAGTTAAACCCCAAACTGAAAAATCGAATGGACTAGAACATTTAGTGTGAAATGAGTACTTTTATTTGAGACTAGTATATAAAGTTATACAGCCCTTTAGAATTCGGGTATCACGGCGTGTTTGAGGGCAGGTTGTTGGTGTATATTTTTTCCCTCAGATGGTCCAATTTTCTACCTTGAGAAAGCGAAGTCGAACTACAGTGTTGAATTTAACAGAAGTCGCACGGTGGGTCCGTCACATATGCTGGTAAAGTGAGGCGGCGGCGGAGGAGGAGGAGGAGGAGGAGGAGAAGGAGGGGGGCTGATGACAGGGCTGGAAAAAAGGAAGCGCGCCTCTTCCCTCCATCACATTTCACTTTCCAAACATCGACGAGAAAACAAACAAGTCAGGATGTAGAACTCGTCAGAGGACGTCCTCCAATCCCGCTACAGAGAAGCCCCCTCTGAGTCTCCTAGTTACTGGTCCCAGAGGCTGGTTTATTCTGCTCCATCAGCCGCGTTTGGGTTCTCAACTGCCCGGTGTGGGAGTCTACCGACCGACCGTGGGGAGGTGCTGCTCGCCGCTGCGCATCGCTGGATGGACCCGGGCTGCTCTTCTCAGACATTCTGAGCTGGGTTTTGTTCCCTCTCCATGTTTTTCGGTGAGTTTTTCCAACTAATGAATTCACAGAAAACAACGTTATTAAATAGTCAGCGCTGCCGCAGAATAAATGCATTTAATGCAAGAAAACTTAGATTTTGTGAACTACGCATAAAAGACCCCATTCCGAAGATTTTTGTAAGATATGTTCTACTTACAACGAGAAGTAAACTAACCCAGAATTTATTTTCTCTAAACACATTGATCGAATTCGTTCTTTTATTTTTAAATAAATTTAAAAAATAAAAACCTATCAAGTCCACGTATCTGGAACAGGTTCCCTCTTTATTCCGATTCAACAGGTTGACAGACAGCGCCTCTCTCGTCTCTCTCAGATTAATTAAAACCACTGCCTTGTTAGAACAATTTAATATCACTATTTATCTAATCCGCACCCAAGGAAAATAAGCCTTGCAGCAGTTTCAGTGATTGGATTTCCAGGTGCACATTGACTGTTGAAAGGAATATTATAAGTTAGACCCACGCTATATGAGAACTTCTATTATCATTTGGTACTGTATATAAATACATGTTTATGCTTGAAGCAGATCAGTTCATTCCTAATCTGTGCTTGACTTGTTTGTATTTATAAGTGTAAGGTCACAAATGCATCCCTCCATAATGGGAAGAGTAAAATCACGAGTTTGAGACTGCAGCCTTCAGCCGCTATCTGTATTTAATGCCATAAGTCAGCCATTTCTTTAAAATTGGATGGCATTTAGTGTTGGTTCTCAGGGATTTGGCAGTAGTTTGTATGAGGAAATTTAAGAGAGAAAACCCCTTTCTGAGCTCCGCTCATCGGGAGCCACATGCTGAATTGTTTAATATGAAATATAGCTTGTGCTGCTGCTGTTAAATTCAGCTCATCCTAATTGCTGTATACCCGTCAGATGTCAGCTGATTTTGAGAAAAGTCGAGCCTGAAGGTGAGAAGGACTTCTTTCAAGACTCTGCTTCATGATGGCGGCAGGAGTAGCAGCATGGCTTCCTTTTGCCAGGGCAGCAGCAATTGGCTGGATGCCCGTCGCCAATTGTCCAATGCCTGTTGCACCAAGAGACAACAGTAAGAGACAGGACGAGCTGATCATCCTCAACGTCAGCGGCCGTCGATTTCAAACCTGGAGAACCACTCTGGACCGATACCCAGACACCCTGCTGGGCAGCTCTGAGAAGGACTTCTTTTACAACGAGGAAACCAAGGAGTACTTCTTTGACCGGGACCCTGATGCCTTTAGGAGCATCCTCAACTTCTACAGGACAGGAAAGCTGCACTACCCTCGTCACGAGTGCATCTCAGCGTACGATGAGGAGCTGACCTTCTTCGGCATCATCCCGGAGATCATCGGTGACTGCTGCTATGAAGAGTACAAGGACAGAAAGAGAGAGAACTTGGAGAGGCTGCAGGATGATCAGGAGGAGAACAAGGACATGAAACTGCCCAACATGAACTTCAGGGAAACCATGTGGCGAGCCTTTGAGAACCCCCACACCTCGACTATGGCCCTGGTCTTCTACTACGTCACAGGATTCTTCATCGCCATCTCAGTCATCACAAATGTGGTGGAGACTGTCCCCTGCGGCTCCACCGCCAACCAGAAAGACATGCCGTGTGGCGAGCGCTACACAGTGGCTTTCTTCTGCATGGACACGGCTTGCGTCATGATTTTCACCGTGGAGTACCTGATGCGCTTGTTTGCAGCACCTAGCCGGTACCGTTTCATGCGCTCGGTGATGAGCATCATCGATGTGGTGGCCATCTTGCCTTACTACATCGGCCTGGTGATGACCAACAATGAGGACGTCAGCGGCGCCTTTGTGACACTGCGTGTGTTTCGAGTGTTTCGTATCTTTAAGTTCTCCCGGCACTCGCAGGGCCTGCGTATCCTGGGTTACACACTCAAGAGTTGTGCTTCAGAGCTGGGCTTCCTCCTCTTCTCACTCACCATGGCCATCATCATCTTCGCTACAGTCATGTTCTACGCTGAGAAGGGCTCCAGCTCCAGCAAGTTCACCAGCATCCCAGCTTCCTTCTGGTACACCATCGTCACCATGACCACGCTGGGGTGAGTAACAGCCAAATGTATGCCCACCAACTTACACACACTTGATCTTTTTAAGAATCTTTTAAATTTCTGTACCACACTGTATTTTGTATGAAACTGTTTATGCACTTGGTGTAATTTTGTTTCAGATATATTGAATAACTTACATGAAACAGGTTGAATTTCACAAGCATTACGAAAGCCTGTCCCCATAAGTCAGTGTGCTAGTTTATTTCAGGCTGGCATTGTGAGTAATTGTGGGCACTGTTGCATTTATCTAGCAGCACAAACACTTGCAGGGTTTTGTTTGCCTCAGAAAATAAGCAGACAGAGGTTGAATACATACAATAGAGACCATAAAATACACGCTCAAAAAATGCTCAGAAGTTATAAGGTTTGTGTGTACAGTAGAACAGGCATGACTGGTGCAGAGGTGAAATGCTGCGTTTTTCTTTTTCCCTTTCACCCGTTTTTCGTTTTTTTAGTTATAATTCTAGCTCTTTGAGAGGCTCAACCTGTCGCCTGAGCCAGAGCGTGGAGTATAGGTGGAACGGGGAGAATCATATTTACACTGCCATCACATAACGCCTTATTATCTTTAAGAGAAAAGTGGTTTATTTCGATTTGTTTTGCAAAGAAACATCTTTTCTTTTTTTATCCCACAGATTTATTTTTCTGCTAATCAGATCCACCATATTTGGGAAAATAAATGCTTTGTGATGAATTTATTTAACTGGGCGATAAAGTCAGATGTGTCTGCTGTGTGCCTGGAGGCAACATACTGTATCTCATGAGAGATCCACTGTCACCTTTATTATGACTCAACTCCTAATATTTCACTCCAGCTCACTGGAGGTGCTTGTGAAAACATTTATGACATTTCAGAGGGAAATACTCTGCTATGAAGGCAAAATGGAAAAATAATTTAATTCCTAAAATCAGGTTTTCAGTCTGGCTTTCTTTGTAGATTAATCCTTATGTTAGATTTATAAAACTTTTAGGGGAAATAAAATGCACATCACTGCAGTTTTACTCGCTAAATTTGATGAAGGACTTGCACCAAAACTTACTGTTCACTCAGATATGTACATTAAAATGAGTTTTTTCCATTTAAATTCTTCCTCCTGTTTATACTGGCCTTGAAATGGTTTTTTTCATAAAAGGAAGATATAATGAGTGTTTAATTTTTAAGATTAAGAAATGTGCAATGAATTTGTCACTACATAAATTGCATTCTATGCACTTCATGCCCAACATGTGGGCTATAATCCAATGTGCTTTTTGTGCAAATAAAAAAGGAAAGTTCAATGTATTCTTCAAATTTTCAAATCCTTTCTCTCACACACACACACACACACACACACACACACACACACACACACACACACACACACACACACACCAAGGTTTCCAGGGACATCATACCGAATCGTGAAAAACCGAACTGTTCAATACACACCCAGAAACACCGCAATTGTTTTGGCCCCATGCGGAAACTAAATTTATATCAGATCACGTGCATCCATTCAAATAGTTCGCCCTGAATATCGAACACTATATTCTCATCTGTATAAAAAAACCTGTCCCTACAAATACTGTAAATGTTGAGTTACCATGTTACGTATTCCATCCTGGTATATGATGATTTTACAAAAAAAGTACGTCAGCTTATTATTCAAAGCCATGAAGCTAAACTGTCATGGTTCAACTCATGAAGAAGGACTACACCTTCTCTGTATGCATCTTCCCTATTTAGCTTGCAACACTGTATTAATTCTCACATCACGGAACCCTTAAAGAACTTTTCCAACAGTTTATTGGAGTATTCAGGAGTGTTGCTGGTAATAAAGCACAAAATCTTGAATTTTGTACAAAGTGCAGGCAGTGACTTCCCTCTACTGGTTGATACCCATCTACTGCACCGACTCTCCAGTGACTCCCTACTCTACAGACCGTGGTGAGGAGTATTACTCACGTCAACCTGTAATCAGAGGTTGGTGTCTCTTTTGTAAGAGTCTATGATACCAACCATGCTTATCTTCAACGATGCGCTGAGGTGAGCAAACAAACGAGCAGTTTGTGTGTCTGAATCAAACATTCTTCATCATGAGCCCTGTAACGTTACATCCCAATGCTGTCTTGTACTTGCATTTTGCCTCGCTTGACAATTTCTATGTTTCACATCAGATGTTGACGACAGAGCCTCTGATACAGGCACCAGGGTGCACCTGGATTGAGATGCGGTGACTGGAAAGGCCATAACATGTGACTCGTATCCTCTTCACACTTATCAAACTGCTCGGTGACCCCTGTATCCGTGGTGGCTTTGTCGTCCAGGTTCCCACTCACTTATTCATGCTCCACCTGAGAGAAGACAGGAGTGTTTATGTCAAACTGCACTCCATTTGACACTTGACAAGAGGCTTGGTGTAACCTTGTGGCTTTTTAATAGCAGGTTGTGTTTCCTGTTATGTAGTGAAGTCAGGCTGGTAGACCTGAAATGCTCTACTCTGTGACTCATAATAGTAGAATCATGTCAAAAAGTAGATTGTTGCGTGTTTGTCTACATTTATCAATGTACCCAAAGCTTGGCTTCGCTCAAATAAAGTAGAAACCAAATGGAATGGTGAGTAGGAATCACTAGACCACAACTGCGCTGAAAGTCACTCTCCTGGTTGAGGGCTGAAAAGGTTGCATGACCTTACCTTTTTCACAGTACGTGTTTATGTTTTTGTGAATCGATGGTGTAAGAGTCTTTTGCATCACGCACAAAAAAGATAGAAATGCCTGAGTGAAAGCATTATGCAAATGGTGAACCCTGAATGACGCGTTCAAGTGTGGAGCTATTATGTCAAACACACAATAGGCAGCCGCGTAAAGAATATCTAAAGCTCTGAAAATAATCATTGGCCCTGCTAGCCAAGGACAATTATTTGCAATCAGAAAAACTGTCAATTGATGCATTTCAAGGCTGATGCAATCATTTTGTGAGCGCTTACATTGAGCATGTCTGCTGTTGTTGATGACCATAAAGCTATCAAATATTTCTTCTGCAGGTGAAACATCTCAAATCTTTTTTGTTGTTGTATTTGTAATCATTTGAAAATAGTCAATCAAAAGGTCAGTTCTATTTTCTATTTCTATTTCCAAGCCACTGATGTTATCAAGCCTTTTATTACTTACTATGACTTTGCCTTAAGCAAATAGTATTGAACTTCAACCAGAAACACACTTGTTTAACAAAAGGGTCAGCCTCAGTGATAATGTGCTGTTAGTATGTAATGGTTATGAACAGCAACTCATGGTTCACAGCTGTTGAGGCAAAAGATGAATGGACCTGGCCCTCAGTATCAGCCAGCACAAATTTCATCGTCTGGTGGTAAATCAGACTTTCATAATGGTTGTGACTGCAAATGTTCAGTTCAGTGATAAGGTTGTACCCATCGGTTTAGCAAGCTAACATACCAAAAATAAGCATGAGCGAGAAAGGAGAGTAAGGAAGTGATTGACTTTCCAGCATTTCACCTCTTAAACGAACTAACAACATAGCACGACGACACTCGACAGGTTGAATCCCTCACCTCCACAACCATCGGTTTTTATTTTACAAACTAGTGAGCAGAAAGTCTGAAGAAGCTGCTTGACAGTGCTGCTCATCTCCTTGTCTGGAACAATGAGATGGAAACAACAGTGTCAGAGGGCAGTCTACTGCACAAACTATCTAACTTTACAATTTCTCAGGTACAAAAGCATCTTTCCTGCATTCACGTTATCCCATTTCTGCACGTGACTGCCCAACACATACAGTACACCCAAAAAAGCCCAAATCTGCCAGTTGATTAATCGACAGGCTCTATTTTTTCTTTATAAATGATCCAGTGCTACGTTTATTTCTGCATTGCTCAAAATAAATCGAACTATTTTTTCATTATGTCCTACACCTCACTGTGCTACAGTCATCCTCAACTACAACAAGCGTCTTTCAAACACTAATCCATGCTATCAATCAATGAAAGTAGAAGAACAAAAAAAATAAAATGCAAAAAGTGTAATTACTGTAAATGCCCCCGAGCTTTTAATGTGTGTTAAGAGAAGCTAATCTCTTCATAATTACAACTGCAGATGAACAACCAGCAGCCATCCTGGATGCTGAAAGCTCTTTGCTGCATTATGCCTGTCAATATGTCACCTGCTGAAGGGACATACGCTCAGGTGACGAGGTCACCAATAAACCCATCTGTCAGTGCACATGAGCATTAAGGAGAAAATGTATTCTTTGATAATTTGTTACATATTGTGATGTTGTGTAATATAGCACTTTGTTTTCCCCCCTGTGCTTTTATTCTCATATGGCTGCTTTCATAGATCAAAAATATCAATCTGTACTGGATGTACTTTTCCAAAACATGAGCATATGACAGGCATTTAAAGCCCTCTTATGTCTGTTCTCTGAATCATCTTCCCTCTTGCATCTCCATATTTGCACAAATTTGCATCATATACATAGAGATTTTATAACTTTCTGTGACAAACACACACACACACACACACACAGTACATACAGCTTGCAAATTTAATGTATAAACTTTGAATGCCCTGCTCATAAATCACTAATGATAAACTAAAAAGTAGCCCTAAAGAGTGCACGTGTCAACTTGTAATGCATGCGATGGATGAATAAGAATCCATACTCTCACAAAAATGTATTGAGAGCCACGGTCTTAATGTTTACCCCATGATATTCTTAAAGCAATGGTGATGAAACAAAGGAAATGTCAGGTGACTGTCATATAACGTTGTACTTTGATGAAATTGAATGCTGCTAATTATCCAGACTAAATCCCTCCGCTCTGTCTGATCCATGAATTAGAAACGCTGCATCCTCCCACATCACGTCTCTATAGCCTCAACAGCATTTTTTTTTATTCAACCCTTCCCTGATTGGTAAATGCCCAGAACTTTCCACGTCCACATCCTCTGTTTGTAACTCGGGCTCCCCATCAATAATTCAAATTCTGAATCCAACCAATCACAAAACTTTAGAAGAATTCTGACTGTTTTGTGGCCGCTGCAGCACAAGATTAAGTTGATCCTCACTTTTCAGAACAAAACAGTAAAATCACATTCAAGTGTTGGACGTGGTAGAAATGCACACAAAAACAAAGAAAACCCACTCACAGACACAAAGGTTGCGAACGGGTTCTAGATCCCGATAATGTTAAAAATCAAAACGCAGTTGATCTTGGCAATTCTTTCATCCGATGCATTTTGAATTAAACCACAAAGAACACACAGTTAAACGATACCAGGTGGTGCAATGTGATAGGATGCTATAACAAAATGATATGATATGATACTTTAGTCATTAAACTCAGATTTTTTTTTTCATCCATTAATAGTTCCAGTCACGCATAAGGTCCTTAAGGACATAAAAAGACAGACGAACAAAAACTCAGTCTAGTGGTGACACATTCTTTGATTTAATTGCTGATAGACACACATGCACATGCACATGCACATGCACACACTTATTGTTTTTGATCTTGTTTTGCCTTTATGACCTGCCTTCCCATGTCCTTTCCATGCCTGAGCCCAGACAGTGCAGCATTTCTGGGTAATGGGTTGGAGCTGGGCGGGGTGGGGCAGGGCGGGGGTGTATGGCTGTGTAGTCAGGCACTTTTCTCTGTCCAGGAACAGGGTGTTAAATCAACCTCAGGTGGCTGATAACAGGCTCCGGATTGAATCTCAGCTAGGTCCACTTCCCGCGGCTGTCACTGTTGGAGCTGGCCGGATACCCATTCACCAGCATCACTGGAACAGGATCTAAAAAATTGATGAGGAAGGAGAAAGCCCTCTCCCCTCTCTCCCTAACTAGCTCTGACTCCCCCTCCTCCAGCTACCCCCATGAATCTCCTAGGGGAACAGCTATTTTGAGAACACAGGCGCTGTGAGTGAAAGTGAGTTATCTATTTCAACTGATACAATGTAAAGGGACAACAGACCAGAGCAGGCATTTTTACCTACATGACAGGTGCACCAAAAACAAAGGTTCACTGGCATGCCAGCGGTTCTCCCAAGTCTCCCACGCCTCTAAAAACATTATTAACCCAATAATGAGAGAAATATTAATGAGGTGTGCATTGAAATCTGACTCTGGTGTTATAATTAGAGTGATTTTCCCAGTTGTAGAGTCCTGGTCCTGGACAGAGGCTTGTTCTGTAGCAGAAAGTGAGAGAAAATGTTGTTATGCATGTAGGTCATGTTCCCATCTCTGCCTTAATCAGTGGCTATATATAATCTGCTTCTTTCATCAGAGAGACTTTTAGCTTGCCCCCCTCTGTGTTCTCAGCTCAACATCTCAATTAGACAAAGTGGACTGGGCCTAGGGGCCAAAGGCAGGAAGAGGGAGGTCAGAAAAGTCATGCTGTAGGTTCTCTGTGGTCAAAATGAGACGGTTGCTGAGAAAAGACCAACAAAAGTCACTTTCTTTGATTGTTTCTTACCTTTTGTCAGTGTCTGTTTTTGCTTAGAGTGAAATAAAGACCTGAAGGGGGAGAGGATGGGTCCAGTGGTTTGTGTAGATTGATGAGATTTTGTTGGCGAGGAAACGTCTTGATGGTTACAGTCATCTGGTTCAAGTGCTCTTCTGGTTGTGTCTGATGCTGGGGGTTATCTTTGTGGTATTTGCCCCGTCCTCTTCCTCACCCTTAGGATGAGATAACACTGTAAAAAGTGTTTCACCCAAAGCTAAACATTTTTGGACAGTCGAAACCTTGAGAAAAATCTTAAAAAGCAAACGCTCAACATGTACGATGCTGTTTGCGGCATAACTTGAAAATGTGCTGCTCCTATCGAAAACAAATCAAAAGACGTGCTGGCTGCAAGAAGTGCTTAAGTGGATAAGCATGCTTAATCTCACAGGAGGTGCACAACTGATCACATTTGAATACTCTTGCTTTTGTTCATTTGTTAAAGGTCACCTAGAATGAAAATCATTGTTTTCGTGTTTTTGGTGTTTATTCAACGTCCCCCAGTTGTGGGGAATACACACGAAGTATGAGGCAGTGTCATAACCTCTGTTTGAAGTATCTCCCCTTTTTTGAATCGCCACGGGAAAATGGACCAATGCGTTTTTGGCTGAAGTGTTACGTCACAGTTCAGTCAGTGCCCCCCAGCTCACACACACTGAACCCACCCCTTTCACACACGCCCCTTCGAGTGAGTGCAGCTCTCTCGTGTCGCTCGCTCGCTGGAGACTGCAGCAGCAGCACTGACTGAGCAGATTGATTGAATGAATGGCCGAGATAGAATTGAGACCTTTGTTTTATCTGCGCTGTCTGTCGCTAGCTGGCCTGGCCTGGCTTGAGGGGGAAGGAATCTCGCCAGCCAGGCAGGCTACCAAGGGGCCAGGCCACCGGGAAAACTCCCGGTTGTCCCGACGGCCACCCCGCCACTGCATATATGGCTGGATCCGCGAATGGGCCATGGCTACTTGGTATCTTATCTTACAAATGTTGTTGTATGATATGGAATGTTGTCAACTGACAGTAGCAGTCACAGTTAGCACCGGCGACAGTTAGCCGAGAAAGTGGGAGTACTTTCTTTGCAGTGACAGTGAGGGCAGCCAATCACCAAGTCGTAGTTTGATGAGGTTACCAGATAAACAACGGCAACCGATCACCGTCAACTCATGCACTTGCATAAATAATGAGGTTGCCAGATAAGGTCAGAAACGACCCCAATAGGGACAAACGACGCATTCTAAACCCAACACGGTAACATAGCGGTTTCAGAGAGCCTTTTAGGAAGGTTCTGAGCCATCACAGACCCAACCATTTTTTGTGGGGTTACATATCACATCCCAGAACAAGAATTAATACCCCGTTCAACCTCTCTATGGCACCTTTAAGCTTTTATTTAATGTAAAAGAAAAAACATAATTTTGCCAAACAGGAAGTTAATTTAAAACAGAGCGTAAATAACTATTGTCCCTCTGCAAATATCCGGGGACAACTGAGTTTTGTTAAAATTTGAGCGGGGACAAATGCTCAAAAAATAGTTGCTGGTTTTAATATGAACATGTGAAGCAAAAAATTTGTACTCAAAAATTTGGTGCAAATACTGTAACAAGTACAGTGTAGCCATGCAGGCAGGTGATAGCCTGGTGAGGAGATCAAAAGAGAGGTTGCGTAAGACCTTCTAGGGCTCCGTGGTTTCTGCACCGACTCTTGTTCACCTCTTGAGGGTTAGAGTGGCTGATAGAAGGCAGGAAAGACCGGCGCTAGCTTGTCCAGTATAAAATTACCTCTTGTATTATTATCAGTAAAATGTCAAGTCAAAAAGAAAAATGTCCTCCACAAGTTTCAAGAGCTGAAGGTGATAAATGTTTGCCGCTTGGATCTACAAATGACAGATAAGGTGAGTTAAGAAGATGGTGAACGATTTGACACTTTTCCATCAACCTGGCATCTTTGACTCACTAATCTGTGTCTGGCTGTTCTACATCTGAACATGTGTAACCCTAAACCTGAGGCTAATTGCCTAACTTGACCAACTGTCCCTATGGCGCTATGAAACTTCAATAAGCAAGTTTGGAGTTGTGAGTTTTTTTAGACAGTAAGGAGAGCAACATTCTCAGGCCTGGTGGGTACCTGCAGTCCTGGCTCTGCACCAGCCACTGTGTTAAGGGATTAATTAGCACTGAGTTGAACAAAGCCTCTCATGGTGGGAGTGAATTAATAGTCAGTTTGAGCTGTTTTTATTTGCATACTTGTTGTATTTGAATAATGCTCTATTTGTCTACTGTTTCTATAAATTTGAACAACCTCTCAAATCTGTAAGAAAAATAGACGTATGACCCTTTGTTATGTTGGTGAATCTGTTTTCCCAGTATCGCTGGGTACGTGTGGTTTCACTGATATTAATGGATCATTTGTAACACCAGTGAGGAGTTTGGATTGCATTTGAAGAAGTAATAAATGCCAGTTAATTCTGGAATGTCCTACATTGTTTGGTTAATAATTCAAGATCTCTGTGCCAAGCTGAAACGGTTGTGCTGCAAAGTTTCTGAGTGGGAATGTTCTTTTGCTAAATCATCATGGGTTCTACTTTGCAATGGTTTCCAATGGCAGTCTGCTTTCAAATAGGATTAATGGGCTATTTTGTTGCATTGCTGACTCCCTGGGGTCAAAACAAGTGCGGCTTGTAGAAAATTAGAAATATTCCTGCCTTTACCGGGCCAAAATGCTCTCGGAGCCAATTTCTCAGCACGGGCTCCTTTCACCTGCTAAGGATAGCAGCATGTGGAAAGGATAAAACCGCTATTCTCTGGTAGGATCTATTTGTTCTTCTCTGGTGGGATAAAATGACCAAAGCTGCTGCAGTGTACCGCATGCACATGTGCAATCACATGATGGCAGGTTGTTTCACCCTGGTGCTGTGTTTAGCCGCCCTCAATCTGACCTGTAGCAGTTATATTGTTATGTTATATTGCGTCACAACTTGTGTGCAGATTCACTTGTCAAACCACAAAGTTACTTGTTTCAGCATGAGTGATTATACGCGGGTAGAGGACGAGACTCCTGGAGAACGTGGAAAAGTGGCACATAAATGCTCTTTACTGTTTTAGTTTTCTCTTTTGGTTTAAGACCGGTTTGGCCAGGTTTGTACAGTTATGAATTTAAAAGTACACCCATCATGACAGCAAAGCCCTCTTTGGAGCAACAAAACAATAACAAGCTTTTTTTTGCTGTTGTTCACAAAAATGTAACGTCGACATTCAATCGCATCAATGTCCCTAATTTTTTGCCCATCACATTTTTATGAATTGCAAACTCGGTCTCAGTATAATCCAGTGCAGTTATAGCCTCCAAAATGACCATTAAAATAAATCAGCACCTCCTTGACAGACTCCATAAAAACACATTATAACCCTCGTGAAATGAGCCTTTATGGAAGGGCCGTCGTATTATAAAATGGACTGCATTTACAGTATATTGCGCTTGACTCGTCTACCGACCCCTCAATGTATTCAATTCACACACACTCAAAAGAGGGATCAGAACATTCAAATTAGGGCTGACCAGTTTGGAATAAATACGATTATTTTGATACTGTAAATGTCATGTGATTCCCAACGTCAGAGGGAATTATCCTTCCTGTGTCGTCATTGACATTTGAATTGAAAGCCTTGTTATGTTAAAGGTACAGTTTTTCAGCCTGTAAAAACAGTGTCCTTCTGTAGAATACCATTTCCAGGCTTTGATATCCCTTCATCGCCACAGTATTATCTTAGAGTAGTACTTTGACACACAGTTTGCCTTTTGTTAATACTGCACTTCTTGTGATTGGATAATGCTCCAGGCTATATGGTGATTTTAATAGAATTCCAATGAAATAATCAGCTCTAATTCAAATCCCTAGATGACTCACTTTACCTCCTCAGCCCTGCATTAGTGTATGTAGGTGCGATGAGCCTGAGTGTCCTATTGGCCAGAAAACGTCTAATAGCAGATGCATTGTACAGTTTAAAAAGTGCAGATTCACCATTGCTGCGGTGTCGGCCTCCGACCGTTGGGGCCTACAAAACCCCAAATGTGGCCTTGTGCTGCACATATTTAAGAAAACGAATTTCAGCTTTCAAAGATAATTTCATTTTTATCTCATTGCTCTTGTCCAGACTCACTTCAAAAATCTTGGATTATTATACTGCCGACACTCGCTTGATCTAGCTCTGCCCAGTGGGCCCCCAGGAACTGGAGAAGATTCTCCTGCAATGCTGCAGTTTCCACTTTTTCTGTGTTCCGGTAACATTGAGCAGAAAACATCATAGCATATTTACACAGACATAAATTGGATAAATTGACCACATACTGGGAATATACGTGGTTTAATTGTTGCCTGAAAAAAAAATCCAACTATCCATTTTCTTCCGCTTATCCCGTTAAGTGTCGCGGGGGGGAGGTTGGAGCCTATCCCAGCAGCTTTCTCGCACAGGGAGAACATGAACATGCAAACGACACACAGAAAGATCCCGTGCCCAAGCTGGGGCTCGATCCCGGAACTTTCTTGCTGTGAGGTAACAGTGCTAACCACTGCACCACCATGCTACCCTGAAAAAAAAAAATTATACAATCTAATAAAGTTATACAGAGAAAATGGCATCAGTTTAGCCTGACTTAAAGTCTCCAACATTGCTGCTGGCATGTGGTCTGGCTGGATGATGATTAATTCCAATGTTAAAGTGGCTTTTATTTAATTTCTGTGGCCTCATGCACCCACCACGGTGTCACTTATTGTTTGTCATTTGTGTTTAACGGAACAGTGTTTTTTCCTGTTCTCTTCTGCAGGGTGGGGATAGCACATACGTGGTAATGTTACAGCATCACAACTTGATCCTACCTTTGATATGATGATATATGTATATAAAATAAAAAAAATAATCAAACATAAAACATGTGGTCATTTTCTTACATTATTTTGCTTGATGTTCTTCCCTAACCTCAAACTATTTCATTGTCCAGTAACTGAGCACATTATTATGCACATATGGATTTTTTTTCTTCGAGGTAGTCTTTATGTGCCTGTTCACTGAGAACAATTTTGCTATAACTCGCGTTAAAGGGCAGAGGTCGTCATTCTTTTCTGCTGTCACCGGAGGCCACATTTCTTTCATCTTGTTGACTTTCATCTTATTTTCTTTTTACAGGCGTATTCGTTTAGGACTTTGTTGTTGCCATGAGACTCAGTGCTTTCCCCCTATCATAGCTGACTCGGAGTAACACAGATGGAAGATACTTGAGACTGGAGAGCAGGAAAACAGGTGCACGAATGTTCTCTTAACTTGTGAACATGACAGCTTCCAGCAGGACTTGTTGACTCTTTCGAGACAGAGCAGAGTGGGTCATACGCTGGCTCAGTAGTGTCCAAACGGTGGAGCATGGGTGAACTGCGGGGGAAGGGCGGGGTCCAACTCAAGTGCTTCTGCTCGAGTTGGACTGATCTGATGAAACAACTCTTGGCTCTCCCATACGGGAGCAAACACCTGCATCATGACTCCCTCCACTGTAAATCAGGTTCCCCGCTGAACACATCACACATCTACACCTGAGAGATGCAGTCGCAATATTTCCACTTCATGATTAGATCCATCACTTCTACAGGGCTGCAAAGCACCATGATGGCAAATGAGAAACTTCATGGTGCTTTCACCTGTACCTTGTGACTTCTCGATCTTTTCCGATGTTCAAAATGGCACGGTTTGTATATTTCTTAATTTACTGTGTTGAAATAAATAATTGAACACTGGGAATGAACATGGTGGCAATTAGCCACATAAAGATGATTCACGGTATTGACAGTTGGTGTCACGCCACCACCCGCTCTACCACTGGCTGAGAGAACTGTGACATCCAACTTTTTGATTCGTTCTTTGGGCAAACATACTGCAGTTGGTGCTCAAGTAAATGGGTGATGAGCGTCCAACATGATATAAAAGAAACATGACGTCAACATACAGTGACAGATTTTTCTGCGCCTTAAGATGTGTCATGCTACGCAAACTCTTGACTGACATGAAATGGGATGGAATTACTGTGGGTTTTCAGAAAACCACGATTACACGTGTTGTACCTTTATTAGCAAGTTATCTCCTTTGCAAACATAAAGAAAAACAAGTTCGATAGCCTGCTTTACAAATGTTTGACACTGTCCACGGCATGTTGCCTGAGCCTCCTGTCTGACCCTTCTACTACACAGAGTATCTGGCTAATGAAAGAAGACTGCTGCGTTGGCCAGAGCACCCTTGGATTGCTGCCATGGAGAGAGAGAAAAAGTGTGTGTGTGTGTGTGTGCGTGAGTGAGTGTGTGAGTGTGTGTGTGCGTGCGTGCGTGCATGCGTGTGTGCGTGATTGAATTTAATACACAGGTCAACAAAGTGATTGGAAGTGTCGGTAGATGATGCAAATTCAAGGTTATTGGAAAGGCAAGACTGGAGAAGAACAGGAAAAGCATTTTATGATGTAAAAATAATAAGAATGTGACAGAGGAAGACGTATGAAGATTATGAAGGAAGTACCAAACAGAAGGAAGCAGAATTCAAAAGAGGATGAAGGAAAGAGTCTGTAGTTCTTTCAGGTGCTAACATGCTATCTACAGATGTTGGGGCACAAGAAAGAACCTTGAATGACATGACATGCTCTGTATCCTGAATGGGTGGGTTATTTTTATTCACTTGGCCCTTATCGCACTACACAGCTGTCCCAGAGAAAGGTAAAGAAAATGCACTAATGACTCTCGATATGCTGTGAGGAAGGAAACCGACAAGGAGAGCGTAGTGGTTGTCTGACAGGACGGTCAAAGTTGATTGAGGACGCAGTAGGAATTAAATGAAACTGCAAGAACCACACAAGGCACAAAAGAAAGATTTCATTGTCCTGCTCTGGACGGTTTACGTTTCACTGAGTCACTGTCTGTGCATGTGTGTCATCTACCCTCGCCTGGAGTGCATATGCCTAACTGACACTATGAATAATATTAGCATGTTTATCTGTGTTTTCCATTACAGTATCAAATGCAGCTCTTGGATACAGTCCCATGACTCTCTTTTCACAGTTCTTTTAAATATCAATCTATATGCAGCCAGAAAATGTTTTAAAATAAAGGCAGTATAATCACTTTCTTACATTTATTTCAAGAATCAATTAATGTTTTTTTTTCAACACAGAAATTTATGTGAAAGGTTATGATCAAACAACCGCAAAGCAAAGTTTGAAATGTTTTTGACTGAAATGCAAATAATAATGTGTGTTAGTACAAGGAAGTAGTTAGTAGCAGTAACTTTGCATTAAAAAATGTGATTTTTGGTTAATTGCGATTAACTACTGTATATTAGCAATTCTTCCATTACCAATCACCTATTATCTATTTTAATCTTTGTGCCCATCATTTTATTTGCTGTGTGTCACAGAAACGAAAGTTCAGTTCTCTCTGACAAAAGTGGGATGACTGTTGTAGTCTTTGCCTGAGGTGAAAATAAATTCAATGTAAAAATAAACAAGTACATAACATACAGCTTCAACACGCCCAAGGAAGTCACAAAAAACTATTCAGTCATTGGGGTCCATCAGAAAGGAGACCAGCTCCAGCCTCTGCCATGATTGTACGATACATTTTTTTTAAAAAGTGAATCAAATGCTCTTGATGCCATTTATGCCATCATTTGGAGGCTGAATGACCCCGTGTGGCCCCTCTATTATTGCCCTCAGAAGCATAGCTAGTCTACAGATGAATGTTTCTTTTTTGCCCCACTTAAATGTTTAAGATGGGATTTTTTTCCACTTTGAATTTTCATTCACAATAGAAATATAGGTTTACTGATACACGTTTAGTTCACATAAATATTTAGGTTTTTCCATAAACTTTATTAAAGGTAATTTATCTTGGCTCCTTTATCCAGGATGATTTCATTGTTAAATAGAAGGCCACTGTATTCCTCCATTATATTTGTCCCTTTTCATCTGAGTTCGCTATTATTCCGAGGATACATTGTTTAGTTCATTATCTCTCCATCATGTAATAATTAAACGCACATATTCCCCGGCAATCAACATCTGTAAAGTCTTTTGTTGCACTTTGTCCTGTTAATGTGCAATTATTTCTGCCTTATTACATTATTGCTGCCCATAATTCTGTTTGAGTAGAACTGGTTTTGATTTAAGCTACAAAACACACTTCCTTATGGACAAACTGAAAGAGAATACAAAGCCGCAGTGAGAGCGATGGATGAAAAATCGCAGACGCACACCATGTGACCACATAAAAGAAGATTATAGCTCAATTATTATTACAAAAAGTCAGATGCATCTTTTGTTTATCTCTGCATTTACTGGCTATAAATTACCCTCTAGAGTTTTACTGGCATTAATGATCCATCCAGAGCAGACACTGTTCTATTGACAGGGACAAAGAGAGTGCTGGATCATGCTGAAGCTTCCACTGGGTTTCAGTGCCTCACCTGTGCAGCGTTTGATTCTTTTATCCTCTTCACAGATTTATTGATATCTTGTCATGTGTTTCCTCTGCAGCTCTAATTTACTGCATTAAAACGCATTGATACTTTTTGAAGCTGTCTGAGCTAATGTGTTTCAGGGACACTATCTAGTCATAGTAGACAGACAGCCACTGCGGTGAACGTTATTGCTTTAATCATAACTGTCTAACACTCATCTCATGTCCATCACTTCACTTTATTATTGGTGCTTATGAAGTCCAGCCATATCTGACGAAATTAATTTAATTTCTCAGGAAGTGAAGGATAACAAAGCAGTCATATCATTTCAAATCCTCGGATGATCAAACTTTAGACATGTATTGAATTCTGCCCGCCGACTTTATTGAATCAATGTAGATTGTCTTAGATGTCAAGCTGACGACTTGGAAGAAATTAGCCAGAGGGGTGTGAGATGTCCCACAGGTGGAACGCTGACCACGGATGATATCAAACGGCGTCCTCACAGAGCTGAGCACTCTTTCAACACTGTACCTCAGGAACGTTTGACTTGCATTGTGACCCATGATGTCCCTTTATTTCAAGGGGACGATGCAAAATTAGTATGGTACCGACTCCACCTGTTCAAAAGTATTTGAAGAAAATCAGAGCTTTTAAAAAGGACTGCACATGCTATTGACCCTCTGCAATTTGCTTATAGGGCCCATAGAAGTGTGGAAGATGCCACACTTACCCTTTTAAATCTTTTATTTAAACACTTGGAGGGGAAGAAGACCCACGCTAGACTCACTTTTATTGATTTTTCATCTGCTTTTAACACCATCCTACCGCACATTTTAGCCACATGGCTTATTGAGTACTTTCACCCAAACAATAACCTGGTGGGTTGGATTTTAGACTTTTTAACAGAGAGAACTCAGAGAGTCAAGGTGAATGGAGTTTTATCTGAGTCGCTATGCTCTTCTACTGGCTCACCACAAGGATGTGTTCTTTCCCCCTTACTTTTTATTTTTTATACAAACATGTGCAAAAGTACTTATGAAAACAGGCACATTTTGAAATTTGCAGATGATACTGTCATTGTAAGTCTGTTGTCAAACAGTGAATCCAGCCATGGTCCTATTTTTAAAGATTTTATTGATTGGTGTGATCGTTCCTTCTTGGTGCTTAATACAGCCAAAACAAAAGATATGATCATTGATTTTAGACTACAGGCTGTAAACCATGATCCCACCGTCATTAAGGGTCAACCTCTGGAATGTGTTGAGAGTTACAGATACCTTGGGACTATCATTGACTCGAAACTAACTTTCAACTTAAACTGTGAAGCTGTGTGTAAAAAGGGACATCAGCGCTTGTTTTTACTTCGGAGACTGGTCCGTTTTAACATTGATAGATCTATGCCGACCCTGTTTTATCGAGCTTTTATCGAGTCTTTTTTATCCTTCGCCCTGGTCTCTTGGTTTAGGAATTTGTCACTTCAAAACAAAAACTCACTGAACCAAATTATTAAGTGGTCTGGCCGGCTTATTGGAGAGCCCCAACTCCCCATTACAGAACTGTACAATAGGCAGTTACTGAGGAAAGCGAACTCCATACTGGGGGATCGCTCCCACCCCTTAAATGATGAGTTCCGGCTCCTCCGCTCTAGCCGCAGATTCAGCGTACCGAAGGGTCACACAAAGCGGTACAGAATCAGTTTTATACCCAGAGCGGTCGGAATTTTAAATGACCATAAGTCTAGACCATAGGGTAGCGGACATAAATCTATATAAAGTTATTTATAACTTATTTATATGGATTTTACTTCTGATGATTTTATTCAGATCAAAGGATGCACTGACAAGCACTTTTACCATGTTTTTATATTTGGATAGATTTTTTTTTTTTGGGATTGATTTTATTTGATTGATTTTATTGTATGGACCTGGCTGGTATGTCTAGTGTGGAGATGTGAGTGGTATGATGGGGATTGCTGAATTCCTGCCTGCAAAACAAATTTACCCTCGGGTACAAATAAAGAAACCTTGAACCTTGAACCTTGAACCTTGAAAAACAGAGATTATCGCTGTTAGTAATTTCTGACTCCAGTCCCCAGTTAAATATATAGGTGACATACAATTAAAATAATATAGATGAAAACACTCCCTGTCAGGGCAGATATGGATGAAATGAATGCATACAGATCTGAAGTAGCTTCAATCAGCGTTGACTGCCCAACTGAATACTTGCAGTGTGCGATTTTACAATTAGCACTTCCTGTACACTTGGTGACCCATCTACTGTTCTGCCTGCTCACAAGCTTGAGCAGACGGTGCACGGTGCTCAATTGTATAGTTACTTAAAAACTGAGTCTGTCAGTAAAAAAACAAAAATCAAAATTGAGAAAGAAGTTATACTGTTTACGTTTTAGCTACTATTTTTAGGGCTTAAGTGTTGTCAGTTTGGCTGTAACACTGTAAGACATACATGATGGGATCGTTTCCCCTGTGGGCTTTGTCTACATTGCTTGGAAATGAGCCGAGGAATTGGAAACATTAGCATGGTACAATTTCTTTTATTGGTATAAAGTTAGAAGTTGATTTGTCATTCCTTACAACTTTTTGGACTTTATACAGTATACCTATGTGTTCAAACTGCCATCAATTTCATCACTGCTGTGTCAGCACCCTGACAGAAATCGTGGGTGTTTGGGCAGTTTCTTTGTATTTCAGCAACGTTGTTGAGTGTTATGATTGAACTGTTAAACCTGAGAAAAGATTCAGCCCCCAGATTCTGTGGAAATTGAAAAATACTGTAACTGCTTTTCACTTCTACATTCTCACCCAGCAGATCAATTCTCCTACAGGCAACGGACCATTAGTGTGGCACGCTGTCCAGTACATCAGAATCTGAATATATCAAGCCAACAATCAAATACGGCGTTCACACGTCACATGACCCTGCTGGGCTTTTGTTTGGCTGACGAAAACTGACACAGTGTCTGAAACAGCTCATAAATTGAATAACTCCTCAAGAAATACCTTGAATTTCATTACCATTAGCTAAAGTTATTCAATTTGTGTTTTGAATGCATGCCTCAGTTCTTTGCTATTTCTTTCCAAGCTTAAACCAGTCAGCATCCTATTTAATACAATGGTCTTTTTCTTGGCAATCTGATGCACGAGAGAAAAAAAAATGTCAGAAATGCAATAAATATACACAATATGTGCAACAGAATGAAAATAGATCGTTTTTAGTCATCTGTGGATTGGAGGTGGGCAGTTTTGGGTTGACTTGGGTGGGGCTGAGTAAGTTATTAATAGCTGTATTGATGCTTGATTTGCTTCAAAGACAAAACTTTGTTTGAAATATTTCATGTGCTGAGTTCACCTCTTCTCACTCTGGTGGGCGGGACAAAGAGCACACTGATGGCCTTTGTTCCCAGCAGCAGCAGCAGCAGCACCATGGAGAGCGCTCAGTCAGAATCAGTCCCCCTGAAAACTGTGACTCTGCAATCAGTTGAAACATAAATGAAACAATTTAAGGATCATTTACATCCAAATGCATCCAAGTCTCTTTGCTTTCAGGGCCAATGAGCATATTATTGCTCTCAGTATTCTAGATTTGCTTATTTGGACACCCCAGTGTTTTTCCTTGGGATTTTCCTAACCGGTGCTTTATGAGGCACCAATGTCACTTGCTCTTTTGGTTTCATTTAATGGCGTTTCTTACTGGTCAAGAGTCAAAGCGTGTGCAGCCTCCTGCTGCTGCCTCGTGACATAGCTCATTTAACTCCATTTATTTTGCAGATGCGAATTACTGTTTGCCAAATTTTTAACATGATGACATAGATTTTGTTTTCCACATAGCTGTCACCTCGCATTAGTCGAAGACTGCCACCATAAATGTCTCAGGAGACTTCATCCCAGCTTGTTGTATTTTATTTGTTATTCCTACCTTTAATAATTTAATACAAGAGTTATGTGAGTTACTGAGGAGTAATAATCATGGTTTCCTGGCTGGTGTCCCTGTAGGCCATAAGTTTTTGTGTTGATAAAGTTAATTTTTGTTGTCCTTCACATTAAAACGATAATCGTTAAAATTTCCTCCTCTTGTCGGTTAGTGCTCTCCTGTGGCCGCTCCACAATACAGATCAATAAAGGGAGCAGCAGAGGGGAAAATGTTTGGTTTGCATCAGCAGTAATTTAATATAACTCTGCTATAGAAGACCAAATGGGAGAGAGGGAGGCTTCTATCAATTTGATAAAAATGTGAACGGTAACCATTTTCTCGGTTATTTGAAAAGCAGATGCCACCAAACCCTCCAAAAACCCTTACAGAGAGATGTAATTACAGAATACAGTGAACGGCTATTGCAATTGCAGAGATGTTCTTGACAGTGACGCATTCAAGCTTAATGCTGTTTTATGTGTTCAGATCTCAGGCTCCGCGCAATCACATGTCCCAGTGTCTTGATGCTGACTGAAACCAATGAGGAGCGATCAGACACTGAGCAAAGGCTTGGAACAATGATAGAAAAGTGTGCCCGTGTCATGGTCAAAACATACAAAATTACAGTTTATCGACCATGCACCCCTCAGCTCCTTCATTTGAATTGTGATCGATGCATTTTTCTGGCTTCCGTAATTTCCCTGTTTGACTACCATGGCCTGCTGTCAACTAAGGAAGTGCAGCACACAGTTGCTCCTTGCACACAGCACTTTTAAGACTGGAATATTGCAGTGCTGTTACACTCTGTATAAAAGTACTAAGGGAAATGGATTGTTGCAACTCTTGTCTGACTTGATAAGAGTGCCTTAATGCCGTCTGTAAAAGGTGCAGGAAGAAAGGCGCAACAGCTCATTCAAGAAATTTCAATTTCCCTTAGGGCAGAATTTTTGTATGAAGTTAAAACATTGCAGCAAGTACAGTAGATTTGTTATGACTTTTCAAATTTTTAAACTTTAGATGGTTGCTGTAGGGCTACCATCTGGGTTATTGGCCTACAAAGCCATTTGAAGATATTTGGCATAGGACTGGACCTCTTTGCAAAGCTTGGGCATTTAATCATGCATAGGGATTTCTCAGAGGAAGAAAATTATGAGAAAGAAGAAAGGCAAATACGAGGGGGAATGGTGGCTAGGCTGCCCATCTCTTATTCCCTAATATCTCTTATTCTGGCACATCATAAAGTTTTTTTCCTACTTTCAAGAGGTGAAATAAAAAAAAAAAAGAAACGGTCATTAAAAGTGACTGCGTGAACAATTTTGAAACTTGAGGAACAGATGAATGAACCTAGGTAAAGTAATGCAGTATAACACAGCAGCACCTCATGATGACTACAGTGTTCAGTTTCATTGAATCTGTGAGGAGATTTATTTGTGTTTGGACTGCTCTGGTATACTGAGATGACTTTTACCACCAGCTAGTCTTATCCAGGTAGGTACTTGACAATTTGTAAGGCTTTTCTTGATATGAATATACATGAATCAGATCTGTTTGCTTCACTGATGCATTTCGCCTCAGTTGTTAAGCCAACTGCTCCTCCAGGCTGGTGTGCCTCTTCAGTAACACTCAGATGGAGCAGAATGCAACTTAAAGGAGACATAAAGGGCTGAGTAAATCTGTTTCACGTTGAGAAAAGTGGACACTCTGAGTTAGGACCCGTAGGGTAGCGCCATGATTGGATAATAATTCAGATATGCAGTGATGATGATCGAAACCACAGGTTTGAGAAGTGGACTATGGGATTCCTCTGGAGGGAGTTCTCACAGAACAGAAGTGAAGGAATATTATATGAGTTATGAAAAGGACATCACACGGAAAATGTCTGATTTGGTTAAAGGGATACTCCAGAGATGCAGTAGTTTTTTACTATTTTTTTTTAAACTTTGCAGAGTCAGCAAATCAATATGTGCCTTGGGACAGAGTGTTTTTATTTATTTATTTATTTATTTTTTGGGTGTACTCTGGATTTTTTGGCTATACAAGGTTACCTTAAGTCTTGAGTGTCTCTGGGATCAAATAACATTATCATGATCCATTTGCCTCCAGAGAGTAAGCAACTCAACAGTATCTGAGGAAGGTCCTCAGTTTCAGACTCTAAAATCCATCATCTTAACAACCAATAATGAGTCCTCAGAACGATAATTGCTGATAGACTGATGACTAATCTTTTAAATGTCCACTCAGGAAAGCTTGTGGATGCAAAACAAAAAACAATTTAAAGGCCATCACTGACTAAAGTGTGTAGAAGCTTAGTCATCAAGCATTGCATTAAATTGGGGGTGCAGCCAAAACCTGAACAAGCTTGTTATGCCATGCAGCCTCACACAATCTGTTCAATATTGTGCAACTTCGGATAACATGCAGGTGGTCGAATGTCTGGGTAAACATAACTGAATGGGTCCCACCTGTTGACACAGTGACCATCCCATTTTTTCCCCATCTCATTTCTGGAAATATCTTTCCTTCTCATCTTATTCCCCTCAGAGTATTTTGCTCCTTCATCCTGGAAATCCTTGACATCGTTTTTAAAAAGTTACAAGAGAGCTTCATTCACCTCTATATTTAGCTGATTGCATAATGACAAATTTGCTGGGCTGACAGAATTCAATTACATAAATCTCAAGCTGTGAGAACATAAAGCTCTTACAACTGATAAATAAAGACTCTAAGGGCCCTATTTAAAGGATCTATAGCGCATGGTCTAAAGTGCATGCTGAAAAAGCATTTAGGGCATGTCCATATCCATTTTTGCCAGATAAATGGTGCACAAACTGTGCACAAAGACAGGTGCACGTTGCAAATGGGCTGTACTTCCTCTGTAAATGAATCGTGGCTTCAAAGTTAGGTGCACTTGTACTTCGGTATGTTACTATTTAAGAAGTAGATTAAGAAGCTAAGCTGGAGAGATGAAGTTATTTTTCTGCTGGTAAAAATTTATTTTGTGCCTGTCTGTCTAGCAAAATATATATCAGAAGCTAAAAAAAAAAAAATCAAAAGAAAAAAAGTATTTCATTTCCTCACATTTTGATTACTGCAATTCTTTGTACTCAAGGATCAGCAATTAAATAGTTCCCCCACTTCCAGCTCACGCACAGCTTCATTGCCAGACCACAAATTCTAAGAGACAAAATCATCACAGCCCAGACTAAAAGTTGGGTATAGAATAGAAACATTACTTAAAGGCCCTCATGGACTTGCCTCTGTTAATTTCCTTGGACCAAATGTGCCTGTGTTCATCAGATAGAACCCTCCTTACTGTTCCCACAGAACACCGTGTAACTAAAGGAAATTATTAGAGCCTGTCAGAGCAACGCTGCTATGGAACTCCCTGTCTGCCTGTTACATGCCATAATGGATTTTGTGCGTTATGACATTTTTTCACTGGTGAGTGGGAATGGAAACTCCTGCTATTTATTATCATAATGTTATTATTTTAAGCTCAAAAACAGTCAAAATCTAAATAGAGGGACAGCAGACCACCGAGTTTGGACACGGAAAGCAAACGAGTAACTCCCCACTATATTTTAGCAGTTGCCTACATGTGACATCAGAGCTGAGTGAAAGCTGTTAGTTTGTTGCCATTAAAGCTGAACAGACAACGTCGTTACCTTTGTTCATCGGAATGAGTCATTAGACTAGAGGAAGCACTAAAGAAATATTTGAATAGAAAAGAAAAATACGAGCAATAAATTGTCAGCAAACTGGACAGCAAAGGTGACAACACTGATGAGGGTTTAAATGTCCGGTAGTCCCATTTTAAGTGCCTCTGCAGACAGCCACTGGCTCTGGCTGGCCTCAGCATCTCACTGAAGCGCTTCTGTCACTGGGGAATGACTCTCCTGGAACCACAGTAACAAGATAACCAGTTGTGCTTCAAAGTCATTTCATTCATAGTGTTTCAGATGCAGCAAACAGACCTGAGGACACACTGGGAGAAGTCGAAGAGGGCACAGTCTTAAAATAAACGAGTGCAGTCGCCACCTTGGATGCGCTCGTCCATGATGCGACAACTCTGCTTGTTGGGCCAGCCATTGTTAATCAGACTGAAACGTAACGGTTGCTTGGACAGGCTGATTGTGCATAGCTTCCAAACATGTTGCTAAAATTGTTGCATAGTGTAGTTATTAAAGACCTTAACCTCACGTCAAGCCATAATCCAGCCATCATTCACCGCCACCTCAGTCCTGCATAATCTTTCCTAACGTATCCACAAAATAACAGGTGAAATAAATTTGCTTTAACCATGTTACGAAGGTCCCACATCCAAACAACATTAAACATGACTCTGTAATTCCACAGCAATACAGCCCTGGTGCTTATTTCTTCCCACGTCTGTCTACTGTAATCTCAGTTGCTACATGTCATCATCTCCTACCACTGAAGGTCAGTTAAAGTTCACCGTATTTCTAAAGGTCCTTGTCATTTGGAGTTGCTATGGCAAAGTGTACAGCAGTTGATGTTTGCCGGAACTAATCACAAAGAAAAAAAGAAAACGTTCAAATTTGGAACAAAGGCAACAATGGCATACTTGTACAGTCCATCCGTCCATGTTCTTCCGCTTACCCTGTTAAAGGTTGCGGGGGAGGGGGGGGGGGCTGGAGCCTATCCCAGCAGCCTTCTGGCGAGAGGCGGGGTTCACCCTGGACAGGTCACCAGTCCATCACAGGGCCAACATATAGAGACAAACAACCATTCACACTCACAGACACGCCTACAGTCAATTTAGAGTATCAATCAGCCTCGTCCCCTCTTGATGTCTTTGGACTGTGGGAGGAAGCTGGAGTACCAGAGAGAACCCACACAGGAACAGGGAGAACATGGAGACTCACACAGAAAGATCCTGTGCCCGAGCCGGGGCTTGAACCCAGAACCTTCTTGCTGTGAGGCAACAGTGGTCACAACTGCACCACCGTGCCCCCACTTGTACAGTCATTTCTTCAATTAAGGAGTAAGATTTAAGCCCACGTCAGTACACCACTTCCTGTGAATGCACATATAGCAGCCATGTATATTGTCATTCTCACACTTGTGTCATAGAGCTGTTTGGCATTGGCTTCCACAACTATAATATACACATTAAAGCAAAGTCAGCATCTGCATTATCATTTCTTTTTCCTTCCTACCAAAAATACAGATGAAATCATATGAGTAGAAAGATATATTCTTGATTTTCTGTTCTTTCTTTATTATATATTGTTTTTTTTTACTGTAAAATGGAGCACTGAAATCCAACAATTTCCCGCAAGGGATTAATAAAGATTTCTGATTCTGATTCTGATTAATGTCAAGGCAGGACATTTCTAACTATGCGCATATTGTAAAAAATTCCCTTTTTTTTTTTTTTTTTTTAGAATTCAGCTCAGCCAACGTCCCTGGCTGCACCCTAACCATGATGTACAGTAATATTCAAGAGGTTTATTTCATCTGTCTGCAGCAGCATCAGGTATAAGAGCAGCACTGGCTAGCCACAGCTTTGGTTAATACCTCTAAAATGTGGATGACGACATCCTACATGAATGAGGGATTTATTTGTGTATGGCTGTTAGCAGGACAAACTGATCTACATAGCAGCATAGCAGCTTTTTTATTAGCTGTTAACTATATACGTTGCGCAACCGAGCAAGCGTTTAAAAGAGACATTAATCAAGAAGCTACCTGAGAAATCCCTGAGAAGAGATTAATCTTTTTAAAATGGGTGAATACACTTTTGGGGCTTTACTTTAGGCTTACCTTTCTTGAAAGACACTGGAAATAGTTCCTCGTGATGACAAGTTTCATGACTCTTAACAACTCATATTGATCCTAAGCAGAGAGCGGTCTTGTATTTGTTTAGATCTTGCTCGACACGTCTTATTAGCACTGAGCCACACTGGAAGAACCAGAGCCTCACTTCAGATTGAGAAGTCACCATGGAGACCAACCAACCTTCTAAATTGTCTCCTGTCCACATTTTCTCTTCTGTCATTGTCTTCTCAGACAAAGCAGCAGCACAATGCTTCATTCCCCTGAGTTGTCAGCGATGTGTTCCTCTCCTGTCCTTAACACAATAGACAGGCTGTCTTGTTTGGTGCTTGTCCTAGAAATCTTGTGGCTGTGGGAGCTTTGGCTCAGATATAGTATAAAATGTGAAATACTCATCTAAACATCCATTCTTAGCACAAAAATAGTAATTACCTGGTAAATCTGATAGTTTGTAATTCGGTCAAATGTCTGTATTAGACCACCACACCAACAGTCAACTCGGGTTTTGTCAATTTAGGAAATTGCTTTTGTTGAGCCTGTGGTTTCTTTTCTGTTCATCTCCAAGTCTAAGCTGTAAACTGCAGGTCTTTTCTCTCCAAAACCCTTTAATTACATGAGTGAGATGCACAGAGGCTTCCTCTTTGTACAGTTCTGTTGTGTCACACGCCACTGAGACTAGAATTTACTACATCTTCAAAAAAATACCAGTAGAGATGCACAATCGTTCAATATAAATGATAGACTCACTTTAGGGGAAAATAGGTGCAGCACAATAAGATATTCTGCTGGACTGTTTCGATGCACATTTATGGAAAGATGTTTTCTGTTGCAATGAAGACACCTTTAACTGCGTTCAAGGATTTCTCTCTGAGGACAAACCCCATACTTGAGAGAGTAAATGTTAAATTGCCTGATGTTTTCAACTAATTAAGCGAGATGATTTTATTTGTTACTTGATCAGAACTTAATTCTAATAGGTGACAGATCCAGTTTTAGCTAAGTGGCTCCTGTAACTGTGTGCTTTGGGACTTTTCACACAGCAGAGCACCTAAACGGCACCAGCATTAGGGCTGGTTATCATTTCAAATTCTGCTTATCAATTCCCTATGTTTATTCCAAAATGGTAGAGAAGAGATGATATAAATATTTAACAACGTAAATAATTTGATTGTTTTCAGAGTTGTTCCCTAAGCATTTCACAAACTAAATAGTATATTTTCCTGCTCTGTGATGCTCCTCAGTTCTCATTCACATCATAACGTCACAGCTGCATTTGACATTATTTGAATTTTTTTCGATTTTGCTTATCAAATTTAGCAGCCTCTGTACACGCCAAATAAAGGAAGAAAATCTTCTTACACAGCGTATACAGGCATGTTTTTGTTCACTTGGATGCGTATTTGTTCATATCGCCTGTGTGTCTAACAAAACATTAACTAAAAACTTTGACAACAAAATATTGACCATAAATTCATGAGAAATATATGTCTTATTTGGACCATTAGAATTCCTGCATAGGATTTTCAGTCTTCCACATGCTGTCTGTCCTTCATTTTACAGACTTTGTTAGTACATTAGACACCCCCCCCCCCCCAAATAAAAAACCCTTCTAGTGTTGCTGACTATGCCATCATCCTCGCTGTCTCTAAACAGCCCTCAATCTCACACCGTAAAATATCAGGAACCCCAGATGCAAACAGGGGCCTGTTATTGTGATAATCTTTGAGTGGTTGATGATGGTGGTCTGGCCTTTTCATAAGTGGGCCACAAGATGACCACTAGAGAACAATGAATGCTCCAGGCATTCAAATTGAATTGCTGAGCCCACCAACTCCAGCTTTACACACATCTCCTAATTAGACCCAATTTACTCTCGAATCAGGCATCATCTTTGAGGCAATGCAGTACATGCAACAAGATGAGTCAGCGGTGCAACAGACCTCCGTCCCAAATAGCTGGAGAGACTAAGCAGAAACACAGTGAGTCTAACATTTAACCTCTTGTGAAACAAAACAGGAGCTGTTTTTAACAGCAAGCAAACAGTGTAGTCGGAGCTATTTTTAATATTCAAACAGTAACTAAAAGCAGTTTATGTTTCTCAAATCTTAAAAAGCACTTTATATGAAAGTGATCGCTGCACTCTTTCCCCATCAGAGAGCTTACACTCCCTTGAGCCTGAATATATCAAGAAATGCTGATGTGACTCCACATTAAAGAGAGTTCAACTTGACAAAGCCTTGGGTCATTTAATTTAAATAGTACTCTAGAGGAGAGGGAGAAGTACTTTAATGATAATGATGCTGAGCTAAACATCACTGATAGATGTCCACCCACATTCAAACATGTGGTGTGCTGCAGGCAGCGCAATGCTAATCTTCTGCTTGGATGTTATTATGTCAGTGTTATTTGGAAAAGGCATTCTCATAGGTAGATGGAAGAAAAGAATTTTCTTCCTGTCATTGTAATGATTACAATGAAATGTATTCTCTGTATTTGACCCATCCTCCACAGAGGAGTGGGGAGCTGTGTGCAGTGCCCAGTAATCACCAGTACTTTGGTCAGGGGTACCCAGTCTTTGATGGTGTGGTTGTCATTGTTTGCAGGCCATTTGGGTCTCTTTGTCCTTAAGGCACTCTTGAAGTTTAGGTAGCTGATTGGTTACGTCTTTGACAACTGGGTATCATCTGCACAATGATTCAAGTTTAGGGAGTGTTCACGAATAATATTGTGAAATGAAGCAGGAAAGTTCAAATAACAGTGGTTCAAGCACAGAACCTTGTAGAGCTCCATAACTTTTGGAGTGTCCCTTACAACAAACTATGTCCAATGAATATGACTTAAACTAGTTTAGTGTGGTGCCATTAACTGACATGTACCAGTCCCTATATTAGGAAGATGGTCAGTGGGGTCAAATGAAGCATAAAACGTGCAGGGACAAGTCCTTTGTCTAATGCAATTAAGAGGTCATTTTTTCATTGACTGGGTGGCATGACTCAGACGTAGAGTGGCAATCTAGCAATCGAAGAGTTGCTGGTTCGATCCCCACTTCCCCCAGTGACCGTATCCAAGTATCCTTGAGCAAGATAGCGAGTCCCTAATTGCTCCTGATGGCCCTGCGACAGTATGGCGACCTGTCGAGGGCGGACCTTGCCTCTCGCATGTCAAATCATGTTTTGGCATCTTCTTTCTAAAAAGATGTTCAACAGAAAGGGACTGTTATATAGGTTGGCTTTGACACCGAGGTCAGTATAGGTTTCTTAGGAGAAGACAACTTATTCCAGCTACTTTAAAGAAATGTGGCTCACTGCAGTTTGTTGTCATCAAGGCCCAAACACTGAATAGGCTAACATCCCCTTGATTATAATGCTGAAAATGAAAGGAAAAATAAACATTGCCATCAGGGCTTACACTTTAATTAAATTAAATAACAAGAAATAATGTGATGCCAAGACATAAAACTAATGACAGTAAAAGCACTGCAATTTGTAATCAGAGCAAATAGTGCAGTTGCTTCTCTTAAAGGGAAAAGGAAATGGTTGTGGTCTGCAGATGGCTACCTCAATCCTATTCTCTGTACATGCTTTCATACTAGTGTTATGCATGTCTTCCTGACTTAAATTTTTGTCACTTTTCTATTTTTACTGTTTGACTCCCTGTCAGCCCACCCTTGAAGAGTAATCTCTCCTCTCTGGGTTTTGTTCCATTATTCCCAATTAAAAAGGTTTAGAGGAGTTTGCCGTTATCTGTATTAATGTTCTGAGGACAGAGGGTGTTATATGCTGTATAGATCGTAAAGCCTCTGGAGGCATAAAAGTGATTTCTTAAGGAATTAGATGGACACTTTATGGAGCACGTACCTTTGCCAAACCAGAGGTAAAAGAAAATAATTCTCCTCAGAAAGGTGAGTGGTGTGCCCAGTGTTGTGGACCCACTGTGATTGTGTTTTTCTCCTGCTTCGAATTAACTTCCTGTTCACTCAGAAAGTTCACTCACAAGTTGAGTTACTAGACTGAGTATAAACAATGTAATAAACCATGATCCAGGCAGACTGTGGGGTTGGGGGGTGTATTGGACAGCAGAGCTTGTGCTAAGTTAATTGTAAGAACTAAAAATAGGCATGTGTGAATGCTTGTGATAGCAGGAGATGGATGAACCCTGTATGTTTTATGTCCCTCTGCAGAGAGTGAAAACCAGATATTTTTGGGCTGTGTTATTATGGAGACTTTGTTATCTGTCTGGTTGCTTGATATGCATTTTAAGGATGACTCCAGCAACGACGAGTGACGAACGCTTTGAACAAAAAATGTGATAATCAGCGATGGCTGAAGAGAACAGATAAGGCCCATGACTGTTGAGTTGAGCAAAAGACAGTGTTGATTCAGTTGTGTTTTGCTTTTGATCTCCCAATTCAAAATGAAGAAACTCCATCACACTAAATACAATTTGAAAACTATTATGCTTTTTTTATGGAAATGAAATAAATTTATCAGACTGCACAGAGAAATAGATAACTTAGATGTTATGTTTAAGTATGTAGGTGTTCACCTTTAAAATAAATCTCAAAAAAAGAAGACAAATTGACCTCAATTTTGTAAATCTTTTGCCATAGAGGTAAAAATACTGTGACTACATAGACCACCGCCTGATTTTATCACTGTGCATGGATGCTACAGTGTCTTTTCTGTCAGCTACGTGTCCTTGGCAGATCGAGTAAGCTTTAAGCCCCGCCCACCTAGTCTGTTTCACTTAAATACATCATGATACAGAAGCTAGATTGCAATGCTGTTTCATCTGGACTTTAATTGGAGTTCTTTAGCCAAATAGGCCATCTGTTAGTCTGAGTTGAAGTCTGTGGTGTGGTGCCGGTGGAGTTTAATGTGCTATCATGATGTTAATACAAGGTTTTGATCCCCTGGGATACACATACAGTCTGAGCCAGATGAGATCACACTGCTCAGCAGTCCTCCGGGGACCTCTGAGAGCATGGAGATACACAACTTTCCTTTAGAGATGGAATACATAGAAACACTAACAATTTTGGAAAATTTGGGATTAAAAACCAAAGATTAGTTGATTTGAATTTCTGCAAAAGGAATCAGCATAATAAGTACGATGAGGAATTCAAAAACATGGACATATTGGATATTGTATCACACTAGGGTCAAGTATTGTGTTTGTAATGGGGTTTGAGGTTGTTGTAGGGTAATTGCCTCTGAAAAATATGAATCTTACAGTATTGAAAATTACTATTTGCCGTTGTGATGACTCTCAAAGGACTGAGGGGGCTTTTGGTTGAACAAATCTAACTGGACTGTGGGAAGCTGGACTCCCAAGCTGTGTGGAGAATTGCACTCTGCTTCCACTAATTCAAAACACATCAATATTGTTTGGCACTATTGAAACAGCTGCGCACTGTCTGGTTTTGACAATGAGAAAGTGAAATAGCTCTATCTTGGGGCTTTTTTTCTCATATTTTATATATAGCTCGTAACTTAATACCTTCAATGTCCACTCAATAAACTTACAAACAACTGAGATATTGGCAAAAGAATATTTTCTATTAGAACATTAATAATTGTGACCTTAACATTCTTCAGGGCTGACCTAGTATTACAAAAAAGAATGAGATGGCTTCACCGACTAGACATGTAGGTGAAGAAAAAATTCTATTATGTACAGTGCGTCCTGAGATTAATTTTGTTGTCACTCTTGTATTCTACAAAAAAATAAGTTATTCATTCGGCATCTTCTACATCTGCTGAAGCCTTGAACTTGGTGTGTCGCGATGCTGAGTTTTTCACCTGCCCAAATGGTGAGAGTGAGAGAGAGAGAGAGAAAGGGAGAAAGAGATGCAGCAAAGTAGCTTGATGTAATTTGTGGATTCTGCAGTGCTTCTGCTCACAGTTTGATTGCAGTAAACAAACGTCTCTTTCACTCTCTAACAGTTGGACAGCAACAACGCCCCCAGACAGCAAAACAATGGTGATTTTTAAATTACAGAGACTTGTTCTAGGTGAAATGCACTCACAACCTGTAAGTGGTAGCAAAGGTTGAATGAGTTATTTGATTTAAGTGGGTACTGCCTGCCTCTAAATTGAGCACGTGAGCCAGCCGTAAGTTCAAACTCTTTTATTGCATGTCATCGCCAATGTGAAAACAATGCTAAGACCTTTTTATTGTGTCACCTCAAGTTTGAGTGTGTTTTTTCATTAAAATTCAGATTACATGCAGTGTTGTAGCACACAAGGTTTCCTGGTTCTCCCCCCTCCGCACACTATCCTGTCGCCAAGGTTACTCACAAATACAGCCTATGATTCAAGATGTACACTCCCTACTTGCTTCCATCCATGGCAACCGCTGCTGGCTGAGAATGTCTGTAAGTCTTGTGTATTTGGAAAATATTTGCCACTTATGAAAACCCACAGTCAATTAAACCAGTTGTTTTGTAGCACCTGAATTTCTCCGGTGGCATGGCTCTGTGGCTGGAAATGTCATCTGCTGGTAAGTTGTTATTTTTATCAAGTTTTTTCTGATGGTGCAAGAAAGGTGTCACACTGTAGATATCAAAAGAGTGGCAAAAAAATGGAGAAGGTTTGATGTGTATCTTGTATGACAAAAGGACACCCGAAGGGGCACAGAACCATGATTAGGTCGTTGATGCCCCGCCTGCCAGAGTTAGGGACCAGGCCGAAGTCAGCGCATTTAATGTGGCGGCAATTACACGTTTCTGATGGTCAGTTGGTATCACAAAGTTCGACAACATCTAAAACGAGATGATCTGTGGAAACTTCTGGGGACCACGTGTGTGCAAAGAATTGAGGAAGGGCTTGTGTTTATGAAGTTGCCAAGCAAGCTTATTTTTTGAAGTGCTGCAAAAACAGAAATATGAAGTAGTTTCCATCAAAGAATTTGTACGGACTAAACTAGGCTAATGCCAATTTGGACCATTAGATGGAACTATAAGCAACATTAAGGATGGCTACAAAATCACAGAAGAGGAAGCGTCGTCTCGACAGTCTACTGCCATCTATTTGCAAAAATTGGAGGGATGTCAGAAAGCGCCCTCCCTCAGGCAAGTTGCAGTTGGACGGGAAAAATGTTGGGACCATTAATGTTTAACTCTTTTAAAATCTCATTTCAGTCAGAGCGCAAAGCAAATTGTGACCAGAAGTGATCCTTTTCTTTCATTGGCCACACTGGAAAATTTTTAGGCAATGGAAGCTTCAGAGAACAAGTAGAAATGCAGTGAAGCGGATTCCTTGAGCTTTTGTGCTGACTGATAAAGGTCGGGGTCAGTTTGAAGTGGCATGAGGTGAGGCCTCAAAGCCAGACTTCGATGGAGGGGGGGGGGGGGGGGAGTTGGGCTGTAGACTCTCTTGCTGAGGACCACAGTGGGTGGAGAGCTCTGAATAGTTCGAACATGTTGTGTTCTCTCCCACCAACCCCAGCTCCTGTGAGATGAAAGCAGGGGGGTTATGGTGGTGTGAGGGGGAGTGTGCAGCTTCAGAGGAATTGATTCTGTATTTTTCTGACTGTTGTGCTGATGTGTGTGTGTGTGTGAGAGAGAGAGAGAGAGAGAGAGAGAGAGATCTTTAGTTTTATTTTTGGGAGTCAGGAAGGGTAATACACGCACACACTTGCAACCTTTTCCTGTTTCGCACTGCATGCCTAGATGTTCCAATTATCTTTTTCTGTCAGTTTTATCATGTTGCTTGTAAAGTTCTATCAAGTGATCTTCTTGTGCCTTCTCGTAATCCGGTTTGGTCAATGCACTCTCTTTTTTCCTTTTCTTTTTTTTTTTTATTTCAGCCCTGTGTCTGGACTGATCTCAGAAGATGAAAATGGACGCTATGTTCCTTGTGACACTTCAAAATAGATGGCTTGCAAGAAAGTTTTTTTTCTTTCTTTTTTTTTAATGAGTTCTCAACTATCCAAGAACTATAGAGCAAGGCTGCAGGCTCTCTTCAGGAGCTCCATCTTTTCCATAATTGAATGACCCTGTGCAAATTATTGAAGGTGTGGGATTTCCCTCTCTCATCTTCATCACCGTCCCTTCACCAGTGCTGTGTGCATTAAGGAGAGAGTCACCAGTGGGGATGAGCCCATTAGATACATATGATAGTCATTCAAATTCTGTTGTTTATGAGGTGAACCATCCAATTATACGCGTGGGAATGAGGTTCATACCTGCTGTATAATTCAAAATTGAAAGGCCCCTGTAAACCAATGTTCTTATCCTGCTTCCCATTATAAACTAACAAGAGCTTCTTGTCTGATGCTGAACCTTCAGCTTCTGCTAAATTAGTTTGAAATGCTGTTGCCTCGTTGGGAAGAAAAGGTGAGGTCAGGTATAGAGATGGGAGGTAGCTTTTTCCAGGAGTATTTTACTTGAATTCCCCTTTTTTGAAGCTTTTATTGATATCTTCATTATTATTCAACAAATGAATAATCATCTAAATGTAAATATAGCCTTCATCTGCATGTATAATTTTACAATCCTTGACATTACAGCCACCTAATCATGTTTTCCATCAATTTGCATTGGCAAATTGCTCTAAACACTACAATACCCATGAGCCTCTGCAGCTGTTGCTATGGGAAAGAAGCCAGTCAAGGGTGCAAACCAGAGGCAAAGTATCAAATTGAGAATGCTGCTTCATTAATTAAATGGGGCTGAATTAATCCACAACTGAGAATTTAAAAGTAAGCGTGTTTAAATTTTGTTTTTTGACACTGTTATCTAACTTCCACCTGCTAATAGGAATTCTTTATATGAAGACATAAACAATATAGTGGTAGTAGTAGCAGTATTACCGGAGAGATAGTGGTTGATATTTGTGTACAAAAATTGTTTATGTTGCTGAAATAGTTTAAGTCTCTTTAATATTCTTGGAAATAATTCTTCAAAATCATAAATAATTCAGATCAATCAGGAGTAGTGGTCAAGAGAAATCTTAATTAGTCAATTTAACATGCCAACATGCAAAGAGAGAAGTTGACTACTAATTTGGTGATAAGCTGGAGTTGACAGATGTTAAGGATCAGTAAAGGGGATGAAATGTAGAAAAACTGTATTCTTTATATCTCACTATGAAGAATTAACTATAGTGACTCAAAGACTAAACCTGGCCTCCATTATTGTTTTACAGAATTCTCAAAATAAACAATTCCAAGAATATTGTAATTAAATTTGCATTTAATTTTATGAATAAGCTTTTCAGCACTGTTTATTGGATCTAATCAGTAACTGTGGGGCACTGTTAATTGGATCGTGTGAGTTCTGACATTTACATGTTTTTCAATATCCTGAAAAACACCCTTTTTAATATCAGGTTGATTTCAAACATAAAGCTCAGCCTTGTGGTATTGAATTATTTTCTTTCCAGGCCTTAAAAAGCACTCATTATGTTGTTTTCTCAGTGAGCAGCATCCCTGCCATACACAGTGATCCACATAATGATGTCAGACCTTTCCATGATGACATTACTGGAAATAATGCATGACCCACGGAGACGTGCAAACAACAGAATGTCTTCTGCCTGGTCTATAAGTTCCAGTGTTGGCTGTGTTTGATTGAATAATAATGTTAATATATCATATGATGGAGCTAATTTGGCATGTTTAGGCACCTCCTGACACGGTCCAGTGATGTTTGCCCTTCCAATAATATTTTTTGTTTCTTTTCTAACAGACATGAGATGATACAGTTTGCAAATTGCAGTTTTCCACTTCAGTGATTTATTATTCTTTTCCTGTTGAGGCTTATCTAAATGGAACTGCACACAAACATTCACATTTGCTTTGTTTTTGAACAGAAGAGCAGAGAAGTGTAAACGGATTTTTCTTAGACCTCACAATAACAGCTGCTACTTATCAAATGTGACATTTCTCTTTCGCTGTTGCTTCTTTCATGTTTTACAGACAAGCACATCCTTATTTTTGTTGTGTTATATATGCTAATGTGGTTTATCTGTTATCAGTCAAAGCTGTGCTGCTCTGCTTGATTATGATAGCATAGCTAACATTTTCGGTATTAACAGGGGACATGTTCTCATTTTTATTCCTCAACATTTCAACTGCTCAGGCCATCGTTATTCTACACATGCACACAATCAGATCTGCATCCTCTTTCCCAGTTAGATGGCTCACATTTCCATGCTAATACATCCTGCTCACACCGCTGCCTGCAGTTGGAGGGACTCTCAGGAAGTGACTGATTGTGGACATGAAGAGAATGAAATGAAATGCAGGGTGAGAGACAGAGTCAAGACATATGGTGGAAGTAACAAGGAAGCCAATAATATGTTTTTTATTTGGGTCCATTCATTCGGAATTGCTTTGTAAGATGCCTACATCACATATAGCGGAGCCAAAAAAAAAAGTGAATCAAGGAAAATAAACAATGTTTTCCAATGGCACTGAATCCCTGCATTATCACCCCCATGGAAAATGTCAAGTATAATTTATTCTGCAACTGGCAGGTAGCTTGGGGAGGCTTTGCTGACAAATATTTAAAACCTATCGCAGCTGAACAGATGTTTGCCCAGGGAAACGGCGGAGTAAATATTGTGTGTTTAAAGGTCTAGTATATGGAGAGACAAGCGCAAGCAGATGGTAATAGTCCTGAAATTAGTTAAATCTACGCCTAAAACTGACATAAAAAAAATCTGTGTCTTGGGTGCACTTCTTCTGCCTTGCCCGCTACTTTCTCTGCCAACTGACCTCAGCTGAGCTTTTCTATCTGTGCCTCTTAAGTATAACATGGGCTATTGTTTTGTTTTTGTCTTTCAAAATTACAAAATGCTTGTGTCTGACAAAGTTTCAAAAGTGTTTGTTAAAGCAGTGTCATAAACTGGAAGCTTAGTATGTGTGCAGCTGTGAATTGAAGCTGATGCTGTGCAGTAAACGTGCTCCGTGGCCAGACCACCACTGTTAACTCCCGAGAGAAGAGAGCGATTTGCTCTCGAGGGTTTGCGCACCAATTTATCTTGAAGTTAAAGGGATTGCGCTCAATAGGACAGAAGAGAGGAGTAGATGGTCCGACATGTGCAAATCCACCTTCATCATTATCACACCACGCCTTCTGCTCTCCCTTATGAAATCAGGGGTGCCATGGGGTCTTCAAAGTCCAAGATAGTGGGTCTACCCTTAGAGAAAACTTGGAATAAGGTGCCCCGTTTACATGAATATGATCATATTATGTTGTGTGATCCCACAGACAGTCAACTAAAACCATTTTGTTCTTTCATTTAACTTTAGAGCGCATAAACATGGAAAGTAGGAAAAAAGTTGGATTACACCAAACTACTATATCTCTGAACCATACCTGTCTTTGACCAGATCACATACTGTATGTTCAGGATTCAATTCACTGAGCCTCCCCTGAAACTCTCAGTACGCCCCCTAGGAAGTCCTGCTTCACCCTTTGAAAACCACCAGCCAAGACCTCGTAGAAGATTGACAACCACCCTGCTCCCACCTCGGTGTCAGCACTGGTATATAAAAGCAGTGGTAAAGATGGCAGGTCGAAAGAAAAAAGGACATCTCAACAGTTGTGCCATTTCAGGGCTGAGCACTTTCCTCTACAAAGTTGATTTCATCTTAGCCGGTCCACTTTGGCCTTCACCAAGAGCTTTGCAGCTGCTTCCACACAGGCACCCCCCCCCCCCACACACACACACACACACACACACACACACAGCGGCAAACCCCCAAATACATACCCGGTCACTCTCTCACGTGTGATAAATCCTCATCAGAGATGTGCATTACTGAGTTTTCAGGATAATCAGCCACCTCCCACTTGCTGGGATGAGTGGAGGGCGACCGTCTGTTGAACACAGAGAGCCAGCAGCTGACACTATCATGAGCTTCCAGCGCCTTGGTCCATGCTACCCTCTTTGAAGTAGCTTTTCCCATGAGTTCTGTAGGCTACAGCAGCAAAGCTGGCAAAACATAAACCATGACATAAACATGACAGAAATTCCCGTGTTTGTTCAGATGTTAGAGAACAGGTGTGGTAAACAAAGATGGGTCTGCTTGCTGCATGAGACTGTGCAGCACGCGCACACACACACACACACACACACACACACACACACACACACACACACACACAGTGGTTCTTCATAAATGCACGAGGCCATACTCCCCAAGGATCGGACGCCTTCTCTCATCCACCTCAGTTCATATAGAATATTATGCAAGGAGGCCTATATTTGGCATTTTCTCATCTCCATCAGTATCTTTACATTTCCCCCTAGTTTCCATGATTATCTGGTTTTAGTGCACATTCAGGGAGAAATTTTAAAGGTCTGATGGCTCTTGACGAGTACACCCTGGTTCTGCTGTGGGAAAGTTGAGAGAGCAAGCCATGACGCAGAGAAGCACTGTCACAGCTGGAGAGCTCAATTCTCCACCTTCCCTTTTAAGGCCTCAGGTTGGGCCACTAAATTGCCTTGGAAATCGTCTTTCCTCAAGGCATTGGAGCTCCTTCTTCTGCATGTGGATGGTCAGCTTTTCAGCACTGCAATTCAACTATGGTGTTGCACGCTCTTGCCCGTTGCAAACACTGAGCTAGAATTCTCTCTAAATTCTGAATTTTTGTCCCTCTAAGTGCTGAAATAATCCATGGTGGTGTGCTTTCTCCGTTTCACCATCCTGCCTCTATATCACGGGGGATGAAGGCACACCATTAAATTCTTCATTTAAACCTTAAGTTTGACAACTCAGTCCAGACTAGAACTTTTGCCTTCCAGAGGATTTTTTTTCTTCCTCCTCACAGACCTAAAGAAAGATTCACATATCTGCACCCTCCATCCTGGTTTGTTTGTGGATTGCAAACACCAGTCAGGCACATAATGCCTTCATGCGTTAGAGAGGGCACTCTCGGGGTGTAATGCTGTCAAAACAGTGTCCATCTCACTGTTCGTCATTTCATCATACTTGTATTCAGTGCATGTATTCACTGCTTTGTGCATAGAAAATATAGGGCATGCTCAGCAACCTTTATGCCATCATAAATGCATCAGTGCGGCGGGCGCGTATGGAGCCCCTCGAGGTATTCAGGCTCACTCAGTGGGACCACAGCTCTCTTCAAAAGGATGACAGTGACAGGCATCGGCACAGCGCGTCACTAATGCCTGTGTGTAAATTTAACACGTCCACACAATCCATATGACTTGGCAGCTGTAGCTTAGAGTGGGTCGAGTTGTAACCTGAAGGTTCCTGATTTCAGCTCCCGGAGAGACTGAGTGGTCAGAAAACAGGGAAAAGATTTAAGTGCAGCCCGTATGATTTCCCATCTGTCAGTTTGACTGAAAATTAGATAACACATCCTTAGCGTCTTCTACTGTGTCCAAAAACAAATTCACTGGTGATTTTACACTGCAGCACGGTGGTCAGCACTGTCGCCTCACAATAAGAAGGTTCCGAGTTCAAGCCCCGGCTCGAGGATGGGGTCTTCCTGTGTGAGTCTCCATGTTCTCCCTGTGTCTGTGTGGGTTCTCTCTGGTACTCCAGCTTCCTCCCACAGTCCAAAGACATCAAGAGGGGACGAGGCTGATTGATACTCTAAATTGATCGTAGGTGTGACTGTGAGTGTGAATGGTTGTCTGTCTATATGTGTGTTGGCCCTGTGATGAACTGGTGACCCGTCCAGGGTGAACCCCGTCTCTTGGCTGAAGGCTGCTGGGATAGGCTCCAGCCCCCCCCCTGCTAACGGTGTAATTAGGTGCCGTTGAAATGCTAAGAAATATATGTGCTGTTGTTTGGACCAAAATAAGAGATGCTTTTAGAAGCCAAAATGTTTCATGCAGTTCAGCAGTTTGGGTGGATGTTCTTAAACTTTCAATCCAAAAGAAGAAGCGACAGGAATTTTTGCCACAGAGGACCATTACTTTGAACACCTCCACGGTAATTAATTTTGGAAGAGTAAATAGCACTCAAGTCTCAATCTTGTGGGCCTTGAAGAAAGAACTTGAGAGTTTCTCTGGGTATGTTTCCAAATATCCTTCTTTCAGGGCTCACGAGGTGGAGCGTGTACCACATTAGGGGAGGTTTGAATCCAGCCCAGTCCTTCACTCCAATCCCCTCTCTCTCCTCTGGCTCTCCTGACTCCAGTAAATGACCCCACCCAATCTTTAAAAAAGAAAAAAAAAATTCATAAAGCTCTTGTTTTTATGAGAGTGAAGTGAGTCAAGAATAGCTTTCTGTTTAAAGTAATTAAATATGAACAGAGCCGGCCCCACCCAATGTGGTGCCCCAGGCGAGATTTTATACGGAGCCCCCCCTCCATCGGCGATTTAAGAAATCGAATGGCGTTGGTTTACCATTGTCTTTAGTCTTTAAGATAACGTGTCACCCAATTTACATGCATGTACTTTAACACTGATGTAAAGTTTAAAACCATTAACATGCTGTAAACACTTAGAACTGTGACACAACAAATAACTGGGGTTAAAAATCTGATACATAAAGGAGTGAAAGGGAATAGCATTGTGATTGACTATTTAAAGCAGGAAAAACGTGAGCTAGCCAGATGTAGCAAAGAATAAAAGCGTAGAGGTTCAGTCAATGTCGACGCCGACTGAGTAGGTGTAATCTCTGCAAAATATCCGTAACAGTTAAGACCCCTCCGTGCCACCCAGCTACAGAAATATAAAACTGGTTATTAACTGATAAGCATGCCATGTTGAGGCTAATTGCTCAGAAGCAACAGTCACTGTGCTTAATAACTGACGCGGTCCAACTGATGCTTCATTTCATTCCTGAATCTTTCCTTTTTTCTTTCTCTCGTTTTTCTTCCTCTTCTTTTCTTTTTTCCTTCCCTGTGCTCCGAACAGTTTAGATTGTTTTGACATGATTACAAAGTTCTCCCGAGTCACATCAATAAATTTGCCCCGCCCCCCCCACAGAGAGCAAGCAGGTTGTGATCAGCCGGAGGAGGAGGAGGAGGAAGGGACTTTGGTATTATCATGTGTAGTCATCTTAATTGGGCATTGCTTTACATTTGAGTCTATGTAAGCTTTTCTATTTTAAGAGTTAATGGTAATAACTAGTTTTAAAATGATTATATTGAAGGTGAATTTTTCCTGATTTTTGTGGCGCCCCCTGGAGGCCACGGGGGCCCTTAGCGTTTGCCTACATTGCCAAATGGGCCAAAGCGGCTCTGAGTATAAATGTAATTTAACGTAAAACAACAGAAGACAAAAGTAATTATTGTCACGTTTAAGCACAAAAACACTTGTCATAAAAGCGAGTATGAGCACATGGATTACAGTGCACTAAAAACCTTATCAATGACAGGGGTTTGCTGAAACTACAAACTACACGTTTTCTTCATGTTCAACTGAATTATGCAAAGAAGGGAGACCCCATGTTGTTTCTTCATCTTGGTATCAAGTCAATGAGCCCTTGAGGAAGAGTTTACTGAACTAACAAGGGAAAACAAAGTGCCTGTGGCTCAGATTCCCTAATTAGGAACATCAGAGAGTTGTGAATTAACTATAAGGAAGCCCGTTGGTGGAACATACAGCTGAATTAAGATGGGGAAAAAAAACTCATCAGAAAGGAATGTGCTCATATTCTGTCTAATTACATCAATATTTTTTTTTTCCTAAAGCCTGCAGAAATAGAAATTTCTCTGAATCAATTATATTTTTGAAACCACATTTATGGCCCATCTTCATGACTTTGGCAAAATATTCAACAGTGTTTGAAGTACTCTAAATCGGTTTTAAATATTAAATGGAAAAACACTGAAATGCTATCTTGGAAATTTGTGCTCTCATGATAGCATTCCCAGCAGAAATGTTCATGCATTTTCAGCCCCTGTGGAAGAAACTCATTAAGTTATCATTTGTATTTATACCTGACAAAAATTAGGCTTTGTTTTATTTGCCTTTCATACAGTGTTAGTGGACCCAGACGCCAGCAGCTTGTCAAAAAATCTTCTATGCCAACTTGTTGCCTTTCAGTGAAAGTACATTTCTATGGAATGGGGAATGAATAACAATTTTATAACGTAAGGATATTTGTATTCCTTATTTGTAATTGTTTGTGAGGCTGCTTTGTTTATAATGTTGCTCTGTTCCCTCGTTTGCGTTCTCCCCTATGAAAAAACAACAACCAAAAAACCTGTACTGATATCATTTAATTGAATTTTTTTTTTTGTCTCAAGTCTTTAATTAAAAGTCTTGTCCATTATTTTGCTTCATTTTGTTTGGCCAGCTTGTGAAGTGATGCACCCTCAACAGTTCTGTGGATAAGTCTTGGCAGGCAGTCTGTGTCTTTTATGGATTAATGATGTTCCCTTTCTTTTTAAATATAAACTTGTTCAAAGTGGTAAAACCGTATCAACTCCAGTCAAGCATTTGCTATAGATTCATTAATGCTTGGACTCTCCACACTCATCAGTTGTCTTGCAACAAAAAAAAAAAACATCTGTCATACCTTGCTCCGAATATATACCGGGGAGAGAGAGAGACAGAAACAGAGAGAGAGAGAGACAGAGAGAGAGATGCCACACTTAACCTTTCCTGCTGTGCCGCTTCTGGCAAGACTTCAGTAGTTTTACTCATGGATGAGCAGAGAAAAAAAAAATCAAAGCACAGCTTTGCTTCTGACAGAGCCACTGTGTTTTACTAGAGCATTATGAGCATCGAGTAGGAAGAATTGAGTGCTACCTTGCAAGACATTCTCCTTTTATGTGGTTCAAAACCATTTTTTCATGGCACATGTAAATATGCATCCAAATAAATGAAACGATTTTGGATTGGGAGATATAGATCTTAAATAAACGACGCAATTGAATTCAGACATCTCCAATTGTCAACAGATTTGGACTGTTTCCAGTGTCAGTATTTACAGTGAAGAGACTAAGTCAACTACTTAACACACACACACACACACACACACACATATATACCTATTCTACAAAATACTTTTTTTCAACAGCTTCTAAGTCAAGTGACAGTGACTGTTATTAATTATGAATGATTACATGTGTTTGTTCAGTAGAAATTAAATTCTGAAAAATGTCATCATTTCTGAGAGATCTTTGTTTTAAAGCTACTCGAAAGAAGAACACAAGGGAACGGAGAAAGCAGTTAGTGTGTGGATTTTTCTATTTACATGGCCAACGTTTATTGTACTTTTGAAAATAAAAGTAACTTTTATTCCAAGTTTGACGAGCCTAATAATCCTTATGTACACAAAGTAAGTGGTGTTTGGTGAGTGTAGTCCAGAAGTCTCTCATTTGGCTTTGCGGTCACCATCACCCCTCTGTGGACGAACCGTGTGCTCCAGGATACATTTGAGGCCAATTATACTCTACCTACTTCATCTGAAATACCACATCTCTGGTTTCCCATCCTCTTTCCTCATCTTGCGGACTCGTGAAGTGGGATGCCACGCCTCTCGAGTGATACAACAGTAGCTCCTTGGGTCTCCTGAGCCTCTGGCAGCCTACTTTCTCCTGTAACCTACTTAGGAAGCTTTTTAAAAGATCCCAAAGAAAGCTTTTCATTTCTGGTGTCATCTCATCTCCGTTCTCAAACGGAGCCAGATGGAGAGACAGCTGATTGGAGGTTGAATGTAAGGAGGGATATACCAAGTGAGGGTAGACATGTGGGAGGGTGGTTCACGGGAGTGTGTTTGCATAGAAATGTAAACGCAAACAGGAAAAGCTCTCTACTGGGAATCTTGACAGAACTAAAATGGGGTGTGACATGAAGAGCCATATGAAAACACAGTCTCATTTGCCTCTCCGTGATAGTAGTCACATTATTTCTACTTATTTAGAGCAATTGCGCTTCCCCTTGTATTCTCAAAGCAGAAGTTCAAAACAGTGACAACGTTGGCTGATGCTACATGTTACCAGTTAACTTGTGCGGCACATCAGGTTTTTATTAGCAGCCAGTTTCCCCCCCACATTTCACAATCTCTTTTGCTTCTTTATTGCTTTCAATCTTCTCGTTTGAAACTGTTCGGGCTAATAAAGAAGGAACGGTAGCTTTTCATAATTTACTGTTTATTTGATTAGCACCTTCATGTCTTTGGGTATGTTCACAATTGTGTATTTTGAATTTGAAGTGTGTTCAAGCAGCTGTTTGTTCAGAAGAGTGGTTATAATCCAGTAAACCACTCAGGACGCTTGGTTTACACATTAGTGCTCAGCTGCTTCTGGTCGACCATCTGTGAGTCCTGACTGTCTAACTCACATCACCTCTCTGTTTATTCATTTTTCCTGCTAATATTGAATAGTTTCGTACATACAGTAATGTTTTAGCAATCTGTGAGTGTTGTATGTTAATGCAGGTATACCAGTGTGATGCATACGGTTTGCTGCATTTACATTCCAGATGTTTTTAATACAGTCTTCTTGTACAAGTGCCGCAGAAGTGGCCGAGAGCAATAATTCCAGCTGTTTTTTTTTTCACATCCGAGCGATAACCAGAAACAAATCATCTCATCCCGGCAGGTTGATCTAGGTCAGAGCCTCCAAATTGGGTTGTCCTCCAACAACCTGAGTCATCATTGAGTTTCCATTGAGCTCAAACAGAGCCATATCACACAGATGCAGTCTCTCGGCCCAACGTGACCTCCCCTTTACCTGTGCAAGAACAAAAGCTCAGAGACTGTCAAGATCTTAAGAGCAATTTATATTACAGTGTTGGATTGATGCTATGGATTACACCAGATGTGCCCCTCTCTAGAAATGTACTCTGGGGAGACAGACCTCAACATCTTAGGCTGGCTCACACCACCACATTTCCACCTTCCACCATCTCCTTCATGGTTAGAGCTCTTTTTAGCATTATATTTATTTCACTAAGTGTAAGTGTTGTTCAGCATTTATTAGCTCAAACTAGCCGTCATTGTTTGAAGTGCATGTAAAGACTCAACTCAGTGGCATAGACGCCCTATCGCGCACAAGTCTTTCTAACAGAAAGCCTTTGTGGAAGTTTCTATTTTAACCTAAATCACAATGTTTCCCTAAACCTAACCTCACTCTGACAGAAAGTTTTGACTCTCTGTCAGAGCATCTTCAGGGCAAACTTGTCCTTTGTTCTATATGTGTTCATAACGGAGTAGGGCATGTGTTTAAGTGACACCGTCAGTTCCCCATCAAGCTAATGCAGAATGAAGTTATAAATCAGTCCTTTCCTGTATGTTTTGGAGGAAGTGTCATCAGTGTCATACATTTAACAATGCAAATATTCTGCACAAATATAGCCCCAACTATGAAGAGTGACAGAATAATATACATGTAGAACTTTCTAAAACAGCTAAGTGACGGTAGCCTGGGAGTGGTGGAAACAAATTATACAGAGTAAAGAAGAGTAGATAATTTTTTAATTAGAAATAATTTTCATTACTGCTGCCCATCTTTGGAGAGCGCATTCTTGCTGTCTTGAATCTCAAACAGTCTCCGAAGGGTAACGAGCCCTTCTCTTCACTGGAGAGGGTAGAACCGGCCTTGAACAAGGCACCCAGACAACCAACGTACTCTCCCAAAATATCCAAAAATGCTTTTAAAGGTTACCTATCCTTGTAAAGTCTTTTATACACTCAGCCATGACAACAGTCTTTGCTTTGTGTGAGTTTTGTTGAAAGAATGCCATGGCTCTTTCCCAAACTAAACCTATGCGCTCCTAAAGCAAACTCACCGCCATGACCAGGAACCTTTGATCACAGTTGGTGTAGCTGATTAGTTACTGAGTACAAGCTTCTGTTTCCCTATCAATACATTACATCCCTGGAAGAATCTGTACTATCTTATTGTAAAACCAGGCAGAAGGGCTGCAGAGCAAAGGTTTGTATTTTGCATGTGAAATTTAGTTTACATTTGTTGTCATTTTTATATTTCTTCCACTGGATGCTTTCAGGTGGTGGACAATGACAGGCCAGGTTCTTATCTGGTTGGAGGGTTTCATTGTCTACCTCCACTGCACAAGATGAATGCAAACACACACAGAGTTGATAAATGGAGGGCTTTGGGGACCGAAGAGCCTATTTTAATACTACCTGCACAAACATTTGATGTTTCCACCAGTGGGTTGGGATGTTTTCTCTAGCTGAAGCATAATGTCTCACTTTAGTGTGGTTACTGCACAGTCGCTGCAGAGTAGATTTCGCTGCCGATGGAGCACAATCACACAGCGACCAGCGTGGCCCATTAGGGACGCGATGACAGGGCAGCACTTCTTGCTTATTAATTGCCACATTTTCATTTCCTTGCTCCTGATACAACACAGGAGGCAAGTTCCCCAGATCCTCGGCTAATTGTGTAGACTTCCATCACATCAGGATGGAGGAAATTAGAGGACCATTGATCAAGAACTACAGCTGCTTACATTGGATTCACTCCTTGCAACTGAGATTAAGGCTAGGACTGGAGCAGAGATTAGAGACAAATTTCTTGCGGGTTAAACCACTGGCAATTATAGCTCTTATTGTCCAGCATTAAAATCACCAGATGACACATGTTGTAGTAATAGTGCATTTACATTCATTAAAAAGAAGAGAGCATAAAATGTACTGGGAATTTTCAGGGGATGTAGGGACCACTTTTAAAAAGGTCATCTATTTTTTTTAGGTGTAAAACAATAATTATTGAGAGTAGATGTCCTTTTTCTAATGACGAATGTAATTAAAATACATTATTTTCAAAGAATTGTTTTCACAGCATCAAGAAGTGTTTGCCTCGAGCTATAGCCATTTTTAGACAGAAAATCTGCTGTCTGTTTTTTTTTGTAGTTTTTTTTTTTTTTGTTTGTTTGTTTTTGGCCGAAATGATTGATAGGGACCAAAATTGTTGGAATTGTTCTGGTATTTAATGAGACAATCACAAAATAGCTGGAATTTAATGATAACCCGCCGATTGCAGGTTAAAAATGTTTTCACCAAACAACCAAAACCCACCTGTGTGGTTGAAATGTTTTACAGGAGAAGTCACGTTAAATCTAAGCAGAACGGAGCACTTATTCACCTGCAACTTATGTTTTCATAGTCATGGACAAACATTGAGCTGAGAGCAAGGTAGTCGAGGCACTTGAATGTGATGGCCAGAGCAGGGGAGAGGGAGAGAGAGGGAGAGAGAGAGGGAGGGAGGGAGGGAGGGAGAAGAGACTGAGGATGTCTTTCTTTCAATGGTGTGATGGCCATTAAAAATAAGTCTGTAGTGAATCAAAGTATTTCTAATTAAATTCAACAGCTATAGATTCAAACTACTGACTAAGATCCTGAAAACACGAGGTTGGTATTTTCCAAGTGTTTCATCATTTTTTAAATATTCTAAATATGTAGAAATATGAAATATTCAGGCCTGACAAATATGCCTTTCACTGCATTCCTACAGTAAAACAATGTAAATGTTCAGCCCTCCTGAGGAAAAGCTCAGGAATGAACAAAATGCTGGATTTTACAGCTGCTTTGAATCGATTTGGCATCCACTGAAATACTTGGTTTAGCAAGCTTCATGTTTTTTTGTTTTGTTTTCTATTTCTTTTATCAATTGATCCGGAGTCTTCCGCTGCAAATTCTGTTAAATTTCTGCAGAGGAGCATATCAGAAAATACATGCGAGTTTCTGGTCACATTCACTGGGCTCGGTGATTGTATGTGAAATTGTCATTGTATATTGAGTCGTCTGACTCAACCCAGTCTCATGTCAAAATGTAAAAAGGCTACGTTTGTCCACAGTGCAAAACATATCAATTCTACAATAAAAGGCCTAAAAATTGTGAAATGTGTACGTTATTTTTCCCCTATTCTTTTCTATTGGAACGCTGGTAGGTCATGTGACTCTTTCATGCGGGCATCTCAAAACAAAAAACATGGCGGCCGCTCCTGTCATTTTCGGATGAAAGTGCCTTATTCCAAGATAATTTTGATTTAATAAAGCATTCTGATGACATTTCTAGCGAGAAATATGCATTTTGTTTTCATAATCTTTGCTCAGTTCTTGTGTATAATCTTTGGTTTGTTCGTTTTTACGATGAATCTTTCACCTCTCGGAAGAGAGTCGTGACAGTGTCACGTTTCTGCTGTTGCTATGTTGGTTGCTTAGGACGCCATTACGGACGAGCGTCATTTCAAGATAGGTTTGATTTTAAAAAAGCACTTTAAGGACATTTCTGGCGAGAAATATACATTTTATTCACTGTTCAATAAAAATAAAATGAAATGGATTTTAGTGCCCCAGGAATTACAAACATCTGCTTCCGGGGAAGTCGGCCCCCCATTCTTCTGTGAGAAAATCCAGAAGTTATCGCTCACTCCGTGGAAAAAAAACAAATATTTTTAATACTTTATCTTTTGATTAATAAGACGATCAACAAATTCATTTAATTTCTGGATGTTTATTCTACCTACGAAGTCCATTTGTAACCATTATAGATCTAACAATCAGCATTAAGAATATAAACAATGATTCAAACTAATGGCGGTCTGCTGACGTCACATCCGTCACAGAGGCTAACTCATGCACTCAGAGGTGGCCTTTTAGTTCTATCATGTCACGCTATATTTACAGATTTATTATTGAGTGGAACAAACCACACTGATGTCTGGGTTAATCAAGGATATCATTAAAGAAATCCAAACTATTTGGCAAGTTAAATTTATCCTAACTGTTCTTCATATATTGTGCTGGTAATGTCATGTAATTTCTTTTCAAGTGTAATTTTTTTTCGTTCTGATGTGTGTATTTTTACTGCTCCAACAAAGCTGTTCCTCTTCTGGGGTAACTCAATCATTCAGGCCATCAATAACTGAATTTCTCTGTACGAGTCACATGACCTACCAGCGTTCCAATAGAAAAGAATAGGGGGGAAAAAACGTACACATTTCACAATTTTTAGGCCTTTATCGTAGAACTGAAACGTTTAGCACTGTGGACAAACGTAACCTTTTTACATTTTGACATGAGACTGGGTTGTCTGACTGCATTTAAAGGCCAGAGTAATGTACAAACAGGAGAGTGAAAAAAGAACAGAGAGAATGAAGGACAATTTCAAAAGCATGCCGGCGTACTGTTGAATGTTATGCTCTTTGGATTGCCAACATTTTTCTCTAACAATATCAAAGACTTTGTCAGAATACTTTTCTTTTCACAGCCTATAGCAAAGATGAATTGGCAACTACAACATTAAACTGTGCCAGCGCTTCTTCTTTATTTCATTATGATGTGAATGTCATACTTTGGTTGAGGACCAAATGCCTCAAAAAATGAATGAAATGAATTAAAATTTAGGGGTGATGACAGAGGTTATTGTAATTGAAACATTGTACAATCAACTGCGGAAAATTTACAGTGAACTGAAAACGATGATTTATGGTTTTTTATATCCAAACGATGTTGAATTGAAAAAGGGAAAGCCAGCAGTTGGAGAGGAAATTTCCTCAGCTGTTGTGCCACCACTGGTCAGTCCTATGTCATCCTTTGACCGGTAGAGCCTTGGGGGGGGGGGGGGGGGGGGCTTTCCTTGCCTCAGCAGCAGATCACTCACCTCCCTGTGTGTAATAATACACATCAGATTGTTTTTTTTCCCCCTTTTGTTTAACCCCACCCCCCACCCCGCTCTCTCTCTCTCAGAGATGGTGTGAATATAAAGAGATTGTATTCAAACATAAATAGAGCCGGCCGTGCACCCCGCAGCACCCCCACCCCCCACCCCCAGAGAGATGGTAAGGTCAGGACATAATGGACACCTTCACTCAGGTCTAATTGTGTGTAAAGTTTTGGACTGAGGTCAACATTTTTTTTCTAATTTGGTGTAAAATGGTTCTGAATAATTGCAGCCCGGTGGTGCTAAGTGCTATGGGAGTCTGCTGGGTGGAGTTTGCATGATCGCCCCGTGTTTGCATCTACAGGTTCTCTGGCTTCCTCCCACACACCAAAAACATGCATGTTAGGTTAACCGGAGACTCTAAACTGCCCAATGATGCGGACGTGAGCATGATTGGTTGTCGGCCCTGTGACGGACGGGCAGCCTGTCCTGAATGTGCCATGGCTCCCGCCCACAACCCTCAGCAGGGTCAGCGATGGACAGATAAATAACCACCCACTGCTTCTTGGTTTGTTTGGTATTCTCTGAACTACACTTGCACCTACAATGGTGTTATCCAACAGTGATTGAAGCTGGATACTATTACAACTATTCAGATTATTACCAGACAGATTATGTAAACATCATGCAAATAGATCTGCTGCTAACCTGCAGTGTCACACAGTAAACGTGCGCATGTGACAGAAAGCAATTAGGATTCTCCAGCTTGGAAATAGAGCAGGAGATTAAAGTATATTTGTTGTACTAAATCCTTTAAATACGTAAAAGGATGATCCACTGTTGGGCAAATGGCTATTTTAAGAACTGTTTTCATGTGTTAAATGAAAGCATATCTCTGTCTTTACCTTGACTTTGACATATCTTACCCTGATGAATAAATAGCAAATGAAATGGACTTTTTGGATCAAAGCTATTGATCTTATTACTGAATTAAACTGGCTCTGTATTCATCAAAAGCTTCCCATGAATCTGTGGTGACTTTAACAATAAATCCATCATTTTTGTCTGTAGCTTCACAGGCAGAAAAAAAAAAAAAGCATGAGACTATATATCAGATCAGAAGATTTAAGGTCCTTGTGGAAGAAACAACACATATACAGCTGATCAATCTTAGGAAAATGAATTTAAATGACAAACTACAATGTCAGATCACCTGTCAAAAGACTAGCACAGGCCTTTTATGACGCAAAGACAACTGGCATTGTCCTTTAGCTCCTCTTGTAATGACAGCTTTTAATGTTTGTCATCACAGCTGTGTGACTTTGACTGTGCTGCTTTCAATTTGTTCCCCATAAGCAGAAATCGTTCAATCAGATTGATTGCTTTGGTTTCATGGTGCCTGTGTGGTGCAGCACATCCTGTCCAATTCGGTTTTATTTGATGCCCATCTCAGATCTATCAGTAGCATGCTGATGTTGCATATGTTGTGGAAGGAACAGCAGATGTTCTTTTAATGAAGAGCAAAAACAGCAAGAGATCAGAAAGAATGAACCACATCTGAATAAATTCTCAATCATTGACTTTTTTTGGGGGTTTGTTTTTAATCTTTTTCCTTCATCAAGTGAAGGTCCAGTTGGGAGAATTTAGGACGGTTTATTGGCAGAAATTAAATGTAATATTTATAACTGTTTCTACTGTTCTTCCTCTTATTATTATTATTATTACTTGACACAAATGAAAATTTTGTTTTCTCATTAGCTTATAATGAGCCCTTTACGCCTCCTTAGAGGTCCTCCTCCACAGAGCCTGCCATGTTGCACTGTAGCCCAAACCATCAGAATGTAGACTTTTGTGTTTCAGTTTCCCAGTGGACACTTATTGAGGGGGCAACATTTTTTAAAAACAAGTTAGGAGGAAGTGTTCTGCTCTGTTCTTTTAAAATGGTGGAATCTTTTTTAATACACGTTTATAGATGAATGTGTTTGTGTATCAATTTAATATTTGCATTATTTATTGAAGCTGGAGACTACAGAGGAGGAATGCGGGGAGGAGGGCTGGGCATCTCGATGGTGGTAATGATGGTGGGGCATGGTCTGTTTTTTTTTCCACTTAACCACCAAAATGGATGCTTCTGGTACTGAGGATTGAATCAGCAACTCTCCAGTCTTGAGCTTGTTTCTCTACCCTTTAATAATACTCCAATTGGTATGTGCCGCAGAGTTTTTGGCTACAGGCTGATGGAAAAGTGGCAGAAAATAATGTGAAAGTGGGAATTAATGCCACATTTTAATTGTAAAAGTGTTATTCTAATATTCTGTGTCCTAAATATCCAAACTCTTGCATTTATGCACCCTAATTAGCTTCTACCTTGCTTCACAAACCAATTTTCCCCAATAGGCTTTGATCAATAGAATCAAAAGCCTTATGTAGGTCGCGTGGAATACCACAAATGCACTCATATTTCTGCCTTCTTTATGGTTTGGTCTTCTTCCTCATATAGTATTTTGTTCAAGGGCAGCACAGTGGTGCAGTGGTCAGCACTGTTGCCTCACAGCAAGAAGGTTCTGAGTTTGAGCCCCAGCTCCGGCACAGGAACTTTCTGTGTGAGTCTCCATGTTCCCCCTGTTCCTGTGTGGGTTCTCTCCTGGTACTCCAGCTTCCTCCCACAGTCCAAAGACATCAAGAGGGGACGAGGGTGATTGATACTCTAAATTGACCGTAGGTGTGACTGTGAGTGTGAATGGTTGTCTGTGGTGACCTGTCCAGGGTGAACCCTGCCTCTCACCTTCTGGGATAGACTTCACCCTTAACAGGATAAGCAGTGGAGAATGGATGGCTGGATGGTGACAGTGCACAACTCTTATAGCCAACATCTACATTACCTGTCAGTGTCAAAATTGTTAATGCACTCACAGAAATAAAGTTTTATACAAGTTCAATTGATTCTTGGGAACCTAGAGTCTTCTACAGGGAGTTAAGCGCTGGAACTGTGAGTGGAGAATGTGGGTTGGAACAGACACAGTTTCCTGTGCCTGTCTGACTGCTCATAAATACACCCGTGGGATTAGCCAATATTCCTCATAAAACACTATAGAAGGCTACAAATAAGATTCATTGGTTTCATAAATAGTGGTCCCTTGGCAGAGTTTGGAAAACTCACAGTTTTAGAAGCAAGACGAACTGAAAATAAAAAGATGTGAAATGGGGGAATGTTGTTAATGAGCAGGAGAAGCAGGTTTGTTTTGTCACCAGACCACAGCTCATATAGGAACCCCTGTCATGCTGCTTTTTGTTCTTTTTTTTTTTTTTTTGGAGGCTTTACTTTACGCTCCTCTTTGGTAAAAGTGGGAAATAAAAACAGACAACAAAATGCTCAACATCACATAAACTGAGACTCAGCAGGGGGTCAGCATAGGAGGGGCTGCTGAGCCCAGATACTAGTCTGGGGCCGCAGGCATTCATGCTGTGTGAAAACGAACGATCAGACAGTGCATATCTACTCCCATGAATACTTCGCACCCTGCATACAGAGGTTTTGGCTGCAGTAGAGGGAGAAGCAGCAGCAACAACCTGCTAACTACCTAAAATGCCAGACTATTGGAACCATCCATCTATCCATTTTCTATACTGCTGATCCGTTAAGGGTCACGGGGGGGCTGGAGCATATTCCAACTGACACTAGGGCGAGAGGGGGGGTTCACCCTGGACAGGTCGTCAGTCTGTCGCAGTACCATCAAAAGCAATTAGGGGCTCAGTATCTTGCTCAAGGACACTTAAGCCACTCTGTGTCCAAGTCATGCCACCCCAGATTATTGGTTCCTTATCCTACAATTTGTGCTTCATTACCAGCTTAATCATGAGTGTTGTCGTTTTTAAAGCCTATTTATCTTTATGCTTGCACTATGTCACGATTATTGTGGGATGAATTAATAATCATTAACACTATAAGTAGTCCAAGGTGTGCCTAATGGCTCTGTGTTTGTGACAGTAACAGCAGCTCTGGTGTTGTTAGAGGATCTTGCCGATGTCAGAATGGAAGCTCGCCTCTTTAGGTGAGAGAAGGTGGCCCCTCCCCCACCTGTGACTTGAATTAATGCACACACTGATGGCTGTTTTCTCCAGACCTGGTTGAGCATTATTCCTCTTTGCACACATGAGTAAACATCACTGTGCCTTATCTGGGGCTGGGTTTGTGTGTGTGTGTGTGTGTGTGTGTGTGTGTGTGTGTGTGTGTGTGTGTGTGTGTGTGTGTGTGTAAGAGAGAGAGTTTTAAAACGATGATCATTGTCTCTGTGGCTAAAAGTCTGATATTGAAGCATTCATCGCAGCTCCATCTCAGGACTCCCTGGATGCATGCACAAAAGCCGATGTTGTTGATTACTGAGCATTATTCAGTGGAGGTTGTAGGAGACAGACATCTCAAGGAAAATATCAAAGCTGCTATAAGATCAAAATTTGAAATTGGATTAATGCCTGAAGATAAAAGAGATCCCTCTCCAACTCCTGCTGTTGCCTTTCAGATGCATGCATTCACTTCTGAACAGCCGAAAGAGATTTTGATTTGGCAGATGGAACATGAGAAAATATGGCATGTTGTCCAGTGAGGACCTGGGTAGAGGAGCATCTAGGCCTGCTGTTTACTGCTTTGATGTTAATCACTTGCGCAGCTTAATGAAAGATTCAAATTCTTTTTTGTCTGAATGCGTAGTGAAGGCTAGAATTTGGCCTGATGTAGACTGTGTGCTTAAGCTTCAGTGCATCTTCTCAGTTTATTCATCTTTGACCCCTGAGAATATCTCTAGCTATGATGAGATAAAAACTGTAGAGCTTAAAGCATGTGAACATTCCAGCAGTGAATTGCCAATATTTTAGGCTCCGGGAAAAGAAACTTAGACAGAGTTTGCAAGAAACTGGTTGGCTTAGTTTTTTCACTTAAGCTGTAAGCAGTGTTGCTCTGTATTTCTTGTTACTACTTTTGCTATTCGGTTACTTCTGTCTGCAGCATATATACTTCTGCTGAGTATGTGTTACCTCTTAAGAGCAGTTGCAATTTTGACAAAAGTAGAACCAGCAACCTATGAGAAAAGACATCTCTGTTCTCTGCTGTTGGAGGTATCTTGTGTTGAAGGACTGCAGATGGAAATTAGCTTTCTTCTAAATCTGGTGCACACAACTGTTTATTCCCTGTGAATAATTGATATTAAATTGCACACTGTCCTCTGAATAAACTAAACTGAACTCACGTTGTTGCTCAAGGCTAAGAACATGGGAGTGAAAGCAAATATTTACCAGCTTCAGCAGTTAGTATTACCTGATGATAGTACTGGAGGCTTTGGTGGTGTTTCAAAGTAAATCTAATTGGACAAATAGTCACTCATCATTACATTACTTTTTTATCAATGATATTTCGCTGCTTTATTTAATATTGGTAATTGTGAGAAGTGCTGTATCGGCTCTACAGAGAGGTTTTATAGGATGAATTATAGGATGAAGAAGTTTCTGTTTTACTCACGGTAACAAATATGACACGAAAAAATAGGCCGTAGTCTTGTAATATTGATATTTGTGGAGGAGGTATTATGGAACTTAAAATGAAAAACATGCTGGCAGGATTCAAAGCAGTGGCTGCTGCAGTGTGTGTGTGTATGTGTGTGTGTGTGTGTGTGTGTGTGTATGTGTGTGTGTGTGTGTGCGTGGTTTACCTGTTGTAATGCATCAAGGTTGGCAGATAAAAAGGCAGATGTGAGATGTAGCTCAGTTTTGAAGGATAGCAAGCTGTGTGTGTGTGTGTGTGTGTGTGTGTGTGTGTGTGGGGTTTACCTGTTGTAATGCGTGAAGTTTGGCAGATACAAAGGCAGATGTGAGACATAGCTCAGACGTAGGACAGAGATTTCTCGCCAAAAAAAACCATAAAACTAGGAATAAAGGAACCCAAACAAAGAACAAAGCAAGCAACTGTACAGAAAAGGCTAAGTAACTCAACTTGGTATAAAAGGGAAAACATAACAGAGGATTTGACAAGAACAGAATGAACCCAATAAGAAATTACGCTACAACAGAAGTAATCAGATAATAAGACACAGGTTTGAGAGTAGGAGGGCGAGCCCTCAAGCCTCTAAAGTTGAGAGTGAAAAAGCAAAGGTCCACTACTGCGAATTCTCCAGGCTTTTGAACAGACACCACTACTGTATATATTTACTGTTTCTGATGAGAGAAAGCAGAAGCGTTTCCCCCTCCATCAAAGGATGGCGTCAGAATAGAGTAGGAGTCGGCTTGTTACATACAAGTCATCATAACAATCTATTCATCATTTGAATGTTTTGGCATCCGCCTCCTTAAAATATGGAACACTGTTGTGAAGTAACGTGCTGGAAAAAGCAACGTCTTGAATATTTCACTGTGTCACACTTGTAATGAAGTCTGATACAACTCGCATGAAGTGTCAAACACTATCGCAACAAAGCAGCAAGAGACGCAGCCAGGAAAATGTCGTGTCTCATCAGCTGGGAGAGGAATGAACTGTGAAATCATTTGTCTGATTGTCTGACAGCCAGAAGCAGCAACAATAACAACAAGCCCTGTGGTCAAATCTCTATCGCTCATTAATAATTCTTCATATTTCTGACTCCCTGCCGTCAGTGCGGGTTGCAGTGCGCCCGTCTGCCGTCAGTCCTTGAACAATGTGAGATAGTGTTCAAAAGAAGGGGGGAAAAAAAGTCTAAGAATGAGTTTTATTTTGTCAGAAAGAGAGGCACAAATATATTTTTCTTTCAGGATGAACAAGATTACTTTCCATGATTCATCATGGCGAGTCGTGCTATATTGCTGACAACAAATCTGACAGATGTGCAACACACAATCCTTTTTATTTTTTAATCAACAGGTTCTTTATTTTTCTCAAAGGTGTCGGCCTATAAAAGCAAGGCTTTCAATTTGAGACAGCACAGTCGACAAGCTGAAATGATAAGTGTTGTTAAATAACTCATTTAAAAAATGTTCATACTGTCAGCTCTGTGAGTTGGTTTCTGTGAAAAGCTCTTGATCACTACATGCATCTAAATAAAGACAGCTGGGAATGTTTCCATTCATTACACTCTCATATTGCAGTATTTTACAACTCGTTCCTTCAAGGCAAATTTACAGTTTTAATTAATTGTGATCGTTTTTCATACAGAGGGAAGAGAAGTGGAACAAGACTGTCGATGTGTTCGAGCCCGTTACACTCCCACCCTTTACCGGGGTTTGCCCTCCGAACAATGTTACCTTTCATGCCCGCACAGTTCTAGAGAGCCATTGCTTTTGTTTCTTATCCTTTCCTGCAGGTGAAACACGTCATTTTACCGCATTTTCAAGCAATACTTCACCCATTAAATGTATTTTTTTTCCCTTCAGGTACCCCAGAATGGGTATTTTGAGCTCATAGACATTTTTCCCTCTCGTATCACTTGTTTTTCACTCCAGAAGTCAGAAAACCCACTCACACTCATTGAATGTTAAATAATTAATATTCTGACCTGCCTTGCTGTGCTTTGGTTTTGGAAAAGCCTGCTTTTATCTACTTTTACTCTTTGTTTGCTGTCTTCATTTCCATCTCTCCAAGTATGGGACACAGTACGGCATTATTATCTATTCCATCTGCCCACTTCCAACTGCAACACAATTAAAACCACCCGCTCCCACCAGAATGGCAGGAAAGGCGTTTACTGTGTATCTTTATTTAGACTAGAAACTCTTTCACAATAATGTTGAGCAGATAAAAAAAGAAATAAGAATGTTCACTTAAAACGAGCCTTTGCTATAAATACAGCTTGTTAATAATGTATCAAGAAAATCTGCTAAAACAGGTCCAAACAGTTGTTAAAGATAAAAGATGATGTATCTTAAATAACCCAGATGTACCGACGAGTTCATGTTTCAAGTGCTTTGCGCTGAGTTTCAGGTTGAAGCAGCGGAGAAGCAACTGGGTGCAGTCCCAGTGCGATCCTCTAGCGTGCAGCCTGCATCGTCTGCTTTTCTCGTCTTTAGGAAGAAAATTAGAGAAAACTGCATTTTCAAAGGGGATTTGAGGATCACATTTCCCCCTCTTATATGTATTTATTCAGGCCGAGCAGAAGGCTGGGTGCCTGATAATTCCCTCAGCTCTTCAGTTTGTGGGAAGGAAGCAGAAGGTAGAAAAATCTTGTGATTTTAGCATGAGGAGTGGGAGATTTGGGGTTCGGTCTGAAAAGCTGAAGCCTGCGCAGCCCCACATGTGGGCAGGAAGCGACTCTCAAGAGACCGGCTGGTCAACAGTGCATGGGACTTACCTGTCCAGAGTTTTAGTGTGTCGAGGATGCACTGGAGGAGAAACTCAAAGGGGCCAAAGAACAAAAAGGCTCTATTACAAAGGAGTGTTTTAGTAAAACTATGAGATCTTGGAGGTCAAACTAAAATAGATGGATGAAGACTTGAGTCGGGAACAGTCCTGTCTCATCTGTCTTATAATTGCTTTATTTTTCCCTCACAAAAGGAACCTATTAAATGGCACCTATTGTGCACCGACATATCATTTCCCATCACATTCTGTGTCTGCAGCTTCTCCAAGAGATGATTTCAATGTCATTTCTTGGCGAGTTCTTTTCCACTAAACATCATCATGGCCTACAGCTCTGTGAGATGTGCTTCCTGGCCCGGGGTGCCACTGGCACAGCTTTGTTATACCCAGTCTGAGTCACACAGATAGCCGTGGCTCTGTCTGTTTGCCTGTGACCACCTGCTACAGCAGCCTTGCACCTGTGTAATCAAATTATCAGACTCCAAGAGGAAGAAGAGAACAACAGGCACTAAAAGAACCTGGCTAACACATTCGTTCAGCATGCAGGGTTAGCCCTTAAAGCTGTTACAATCAATATTTAATTTATACAGGTGTGAACGTAATCCTTCATAGCAACAACCCCCAGAGTTTTCATGCTGCAGCTCCCCTGATATCATGGGGTGTTTTCTCTCCGTTCGTACATTTGCCGATTCAGTTGATGAGTTTGTAATCTTTGAGCTTTTCCCCCAGTTTGTTTCCACACCGAGAAAAAATCCAGCAGATCAAACTGCATCACTACAGAGAACGTTCACCGTGTCCGTTGGTCAGATGTGTCCAGGGTGGGAGCAAGACTGCAGGGAGAAAGTCCTGTGTGTTGTACTCCTTTTAGAATGAATACATGTTCTAGTTTTTAGTTACTTTTTGTCCATCCAAGCAGACTGCTGCAATTTAGATGGGCTGATGCATCCAAATATGCAAAGCGCCCCTGGTTAAGGCTTAAACTCAGGGTGGGAACAAACCAGCTCCCCTGAAAACATGATTTGTAAAATTCTGTGGGTCTCTCAATACTGAGCTATATCTTTTTTTTTTTTGGTGTGAATTTCTTCCTTTTTTTTCTGTATATCATTGTAGGTCACGTGTAAAAGTATAGACCATTATTGATGTATGATTAATGCATCATTTCTTGAAAGCTCATTGTTGCAAATAAGCACAGTTAGTAAAGTGCTGTCTGAGAGGACTGATGATGACCGAATATCTCATGTTTTGAGACAGGATCATTTCACACTGCTGTTTTGTACGATTCTTTTTCCATCCCTTTAATTAATTGGTCTCATCTGCTCTATGTGTAGTGTGGCGCTATTCAACATGACATTTAACAACTGTTCCTGGATGAAATGAATGGTTTTGTCTCCAGCAGCAGAAGTCGGCCCATAATGACAAAGTGTATTGAAATAATGTTTTGTTTTTTTTAAGACGTTTGTTTGTCATCTAGTAAAAACATTTTGGAGTGTTTTGGTGGTATTTCCACCCAGTTTTTAGTAGTCAGGTTTGCACAAGCTAAGAATGAGCATGAGCACATTTTGTAACATCTAATCTGTCTGATCTGTAGGTATGGTGACATGGTGCCAAAAACCATTGCTGGGAAGATCTTCGGCTCCATCTGCTCCCTGAGCGGAGTGCTGGTGATTGCCCTGCCAGTCCCCGTCATCGTCTCCAACTTCAGCCGCATCTACCACCAGAACCAGAGAGCAGACAAACGCCGAGCTCAGAAGGTCTCTCACTATTATAACTACAACTATCCTATCATAAGTGTTAAAGGAATATTCTGGTATTTTTCAACCGGTGCCAAATTTACCATAATTTACTAGATAAACATGACGCTGTGTTGAAGAAGAACAGCAAGTGAGAGCCTTAAATTAAAGTTCTATTGAGGTCATAAATCATGAAAGAGGTAGGTTTAATTGCTCTCAGACTTTTATACACTCGGGTTCATTGCAACCAGTGGAGTCGCCCCCTGTTGGCCATTAGAAAGAGTGCAAATGTAAAACTCTTCCACATGGGTTTCACTTGTCAGAACAACTTTAGCTGATGGATCAGCCTGTGACTTCTGACATGATTTCATGTAAAGCTTTAGGACATAATGTCTTTATCCCCCTGCTTTACCAAGCAGTGCAGTGAGATGCAGCTTAATGAGAGCTGTAAACTTGTTGGACCGACTTTCTGTTAGGGACATTTATTTATATTCAAAATCATGCCTTGTAGTTTCAGGGTTTTCCACATTTTTTAACTATTACTTACAAAGCTGGATTATTTATTTTTCTTTTTGCTTAGTACAGTATATTCTTTCATTTATTTAAATTGGTATTCTTATTCCTCAACTTGCACGAAAGTACCTGAAAGAGTTATTGCTTAAATTAATACATTGAACAATACGGGAGACACGGCAATAATCAAGCAGCATCTCAAAGTGCTAGGAACATTTTCATATTTCAACGCTCTGCTAGTAGGGAAACAGATAACATCCGGTAGAACACGGAGTGCATCCACCCTCACAACTGAAAAATTCCTTATAAGGACCTCAGCCCCATTCCATCAAGCTGACCCTTGACCTCATACACGAAGCTCACCCTCTCCTTTAGAATGTCTAAACAGCCCCATACATCCTGAGTTCCACTGGATCACAGCACAGACATGTAGAGAATGATAAAAGGTCTGTTACAAGGAAATAAACATCTGGGGAGGGTGAGATTAACACGTACACAAGCAAAAATTCACAAATTACTGTGTGATGCGCACGATTGAGCTAATTTCGCAAAACGGGGACTGCTAACCACTGGTCATCAATCAGCATTTTTCAACAAAGGTACACATCCAAACACACACACACACATGCAAACATATTGTTCTTCAAAGTCATTCTACTCTTTTACTCACCTTCACACACTTGAGATCTGACTTGACGTATCTACAGGGCTTGATAAGAACAAAAATGACATTAAAAAGCATAATCAAATAAAGTTCATAATAATACAGGTGACTGGTTCCTCATGAATGTGATGCTTTGAAGCAGAGGAAGTACAATGGTATTTTTTGTCTTTCCCATTAGAGACGTAGTAGCTCTTTTTGGCTGTTTTTATGCTCTCGTCAGGTTCCATTATCATACATTTGCCCTGCAAGCAACTTGCAAGCAAGCAAAAAAATAAATTAATTAGTTTGTCAGCTCATGAACCCGGATTTAATCTGCTGGTTTGGGGATCAAACAAGTAGCAGTGTTCAGTCACAAACCAACACCTTTAATATTTCATGAGACGGCTGCACTGTTTGAAGCAAAACAAAACAAATCAAAGTGAGTTTAGATGTGTTTACCGCACCGTCCCAATGGGACGATGCACATGAATTTTTAATTAGTTTGACAATAACATGATAGGCCACACAGAATCACGTGGGAACATGATGCACAATACTCATCCATCCATTTTCCATACCACTTACCCATTAAGGGGGGGGGGGGGTGGCTGGAGCCTACCCCAGCTGACATTGAGTTCACCTTGACAGGTCACCAGTCCATCACAGGGCCAACACATATAGACAGACAACCATTCACACTCACAGCCACACCTACAGTCAATTCAGAGTATCAATCAGCCTCGTCCCCTCTTGATGTCTTTGGACTGTGGGAGGAAGCTGGAGTACCAGAGAGAACCCACACAGGAACAGGGAGAACATGCAGACTCCACACATAAAGATCCCGTAACTGAGCCGGGACTCAAACCCAGAACCTTCTTGCTGTGAGGCGACAGTGCTAACCACTGCACCACTGTGCCGCCCAATAAGTCTGAAGTGCACTGATTAATCTAAGGTTGCCCGGCAACAGCTCCTGACTGCAGACGAAGTGCTTGATGGGTATAAAAGAAAATACTGCAAATTATATTGAAAGTAGAGATAGAAAACTAAATGCCTAAAATATAGTCTGCATAGTTAAAATAATTTTATGTTCATCCATGTTTTTCTTTTTGATTCAGATTTGTTTTGGTTTGAGACGGTATTTCAAAAGTTAGGGTAATTTGAGTTCAATTACTTTAAACTGCAAATGAAGTAAATTAATCCCATTTCTGCTCAAAGAAAGTCATTAGATAATCCAAAAATGGAGGATACGGGCGAATGCAGCATTTCTCTGTACCTGATCTCAAAATACACTGAACTATCACCCTATCATATTCTCATAATCATATTATGGATTTATGGAATGGATGGTTGAGGGTTGCCCCTGTAGGCCTTTTGTCTGATTCTTACAGTATTAAAACCTAACAGGGCAATAAAAGTTACCAGTAAAACCTAACTAATTGAGTTCTTGTAGCGTTAGCAGCTCCCCAGGCTCAGCCATACCATTAGAGCTGAGCGAGAGCAGCAATTCTGGGATGCATCACACGCTTTTAATAAGGAATTAATTTGAAATCATTCGAAGGAATCGCATTTCCATTGGTTGTTTTTGTCTTGATGTTTCTCAACATTTCATCCATTTTATGTCTTGAATTCATTAAGAAGCTAAGACTCTGCCACCTGTAATTAACGTTGCAGGTAAACTTCTAGCAGCTCTAACCATTGCAGCCATCTGATTTTTCTCAGTCCCCCTGCCATTGATTCACGTTGTATATTGATACTGTAATTTGAATCATTTCTCTATGTTTGCCTCTGATTATTATTTCAGAGGTTTCTCCCTCTAATATTTGGGAAAAGTCAAAAGAAGCCATTGGCAGGTTGTGTTGTGCTGCGAAGGAACTTTGGCCTTTAGCAGTATTTGCTTGCGCAGACATGTCTGTGTTTGACATTCCGCTGGGGCCGTTTTGATTTAAACGTTCCATTATACACAGACTGTGCATTAATTTGTTTCATAAGTGTTTTTGTCTGACTGCTCATGCATAAAATCTGTATCAGCTTCCTGTAAACGCTCTTAAAATCTACTTTCACAGAATGCTTTGCACACGTGAATGTAGAGTTCCTTTTACAGCAGCAGCGATCCGTCAGCGCGCATGAGTCTGTGTAATTTTCCCTTTTTACCATGTAATTAGTTGGTAAATGATCAGAGATTTGAAAAAAAGGGTTACTAACAGAAAGAGAAGGAAGAACAAAGAGATCATTTGTTCTCCTTGCTGCTGTTTCTCCTGGTCTTCTCATATCCAGGTCTTGTTCATCTTCTCTAACAACGCGCTGCTCTCAGCTCCCTTTGCAATTATGAAGTCATCTGGGGATTCGGCTTTACCAAAAAAAAAAAAAGAAGAAAAAAAAGAAGAAGAAGGTCCTCCTGTGAAGCTCATGTAGCATCAGTCAGAAAATAGAAGAGAAAATAGTAGAGAATCCAATTTGGATTTAATGATAGTTCCTTCCTAATTACTGTTGTAATGTGTGTCTGTGTGTGTCTGTTTGTCAGAGAACAGCAGCGTCTCTTCTTCATGTTCAGTCACCCACCGAGGGCACGACTTTACCTATGTACTTTGTACCCCACCGATGTGCAGAGTTGAAAAGCAAACTTCCCCACAAGACGACAGGTTTCTTCATTATTCCTGCACTCATCAGTGGTGCAGCGTATTCGCCATTAGAGTCAGTGAATGTCGAGGCAACAAATGGGCCGAGGTCACACCCGTAATGGGACGGCAAAGTCAAGTGGAGCTACACTGAGAGATGGCAGATTGTCAAGGGGAAGAAAAAAATAAGAAGCGAGCGAGAGACGAGACAAAGGGAGCGAGAGAAGGGTGAGTTGGGACACAGAGGAGAGTTCAGAGAAAACAACAGGAGATGAGATGCTGACTGGAGTAAAGGGAGGACAAAACAATGAGGACAAAGTCTATGACTCACTAACAGACACAGGGGTAATTTCTACATCAATGAAGTCTGCAGGTAATACCAGCAGCAAGTGAAGAGGGCTTTGAGATGAACATCTCCAGACCTCTGCTGTCCATCTTTCTGTCTGCTTCTCTGTCAGTTTGGAGATCACAAATTTTTTGCTCCGTCATCACCAGGCTCTCTTTCAGACATAAAAAAGAGATGATTTAAGTCTAAAAAAAAAAAAAAAAGTGATTGGGTGGTGCAGTGGTCAGCACTGTCGCCTCACAGCAAGAAGGTTCCGGGTTTGAGTCCCGGCTCGGGCACGGGATCTTTCTATATGGAGTCAGCATGTTCTCCCTGTTCCTGTGTGGGTTCTCTCTGGTACTCCAGCTTCCTCCCACAGTCCAAAGACATCAAGAGGGGACGAGGCTGATTGATACTCTAAATTGACCGTAGGTGTGGCTGTGAGTGTGAATGGTTGTCTGTCTCTATGTGTTGGCCCTGTGATGGACTGGCGACCTGTCCAGGGTGAACCCCGCCTCTCGCCTGCAGCCGCTGGGATAGGCTCCAGCCCCCTGTGACCCTTAACAGGAATAAGTGGAAGGAAATGGATGGATGGATGGATGGATGGGTGATTGGGTAGCTTAGAGAGTGAGGACCAATGTGGACATGGTACCAGTCCTTGGCTCTCATTCTCTTGGATTTAAAAGGTTTTTTTTTTCTATTTATTACTCATTTTCTAAATTATATATGGCCTAACAACTGAGAAACAGACAGCAGGGAAGCCAAAATACTGAAGCCATCTAACAAATTGCTGGATTTGATCTTCTCATGGGATATTTTTGTTGTTGCCAATTTTCAAAATGAGATTTAAAAAAATAAAAAGGTAACACCATGACATAACATGAGTACACAGACTCACAGAGATATTTTAACATTTATGATTAGCATTAAGAAGATAGATTCTATTCTTTTTTCATCCATAAATTATCAAACTAAATATTTTAACAGAATCTTAATGGGCATAAGAGTTGCTGGAATTTGGATGTTGTTACTTTGGGAGGGAGAAAGTCGATGTGTAGCCTGGCACCACCAAACAGCTCCCATTTGAAAATGCCCCATTTGAAAATGCCCCCGCTTGGTTTGGTTTTTGACATCAGCACCCATCTTGGGTGTGTACGACGATGCCCCAGTAACACTCGTCAGTTAGTTAGTAAACCCCCCCATTGATAAAGGTTTGGGACTGGCCTGTGAGAGCAAATCAACACCAGCCTGCCGACTGGTCTGGTTTCCTGGTTCCAGCTACCTAGCTCCATATTTAGATAGAACATACGGACAAGACCTTCTCTTCAGGAAGCGAACATTCCTCTGACATCTTTTGTGTCTGAACACTTTGACCAAACTTGGCTCGATCCATGACTCTAGAGAACTGAGGGTTTATGAGGTTTAGGATCACAGTGAAGGTTTCCTAGACAACCGTTAGAACTCAATGGACCATCAAAGAACACGACCCAACAACTGCTGTACTTTTGCACTCACAGTAGCATCAAGAGTTAGTTATTCTGTCACATTTTTCCCTTCTTGTGCCAAAAACTACCTTTGATCAGTTAGAAGAGGCAGCGCTTTCACTGTCAAACCCATTCGCTCTCTAACTGAAGCTGCATAGAAGGGAGCAGTCAACAGTTGTGCACACACATGCGCGCTCACACACACACACACACACACACACACACACACACACACACACGGTCTTCTCTACTCTCCATTTCACATGCTGTCCACGTACATATAAAAACATTATTATTAGATCTCACTATCCTGCATTGCTCACACCGTCAGAGGTATCTACAGTCTGGCGGACAATTTCAGAAAGTACCCAAACTAATTCCGTTACTTTTGATTCATATCAGGGAAGCAGCTATTGCTCTGTCTGCCTTCTGTTTCTCAAATGCATTTATTGAGGAAGAGGAAACGAGAGAGAGAGAGAGAGAGAGAGAGGCAGGCTTGAAGAAGTCTCTCACTCACCCTCTGTGTCCAGAAGCACTTGAGGCAGCTTCATATCCTATTGAGTTGTCCTAATATCCTCTTCGTTTTAAGGAATTCCACTTCAATATAATTTTGCTCTCGCTTCCTGCCAGTCTCTCTCTTTATCTCCCTCGCCCTTCTTCAGTAATCAAATCCATCTCTTGCACCAGTTAACTCATTTATCCCTTTGCTGTGTGGAAAAAAGTATGCAAAGTGTTTTAACTCAAGGCGTTTTTTTTTTTTTTTTGTATTCCTTTCATGAAGAGAGTGGAATAAACTGATGAATGTTAGCATACATGCTTTGAAATGTAATTTTATATCCAACAAACAGTCTCTCAGGGGTGTAATTGGCAACATAGTAAATCACGATAAGCTCTGTATTTTAGTCACTGACAGACATCGACAACTAGACTTGGCTTCATGTTGTGTTTGTATTTTTCTTTTTCAATCTCAACATGGTTCTTTTTTTTTTTTCTTACTTTTGGATTCTGGATTTCGTAGTTCTTTAACCTTTTTTTTTCTTCTTGTATTTTTTTTTTTCATTTGAACAGCTTCACAATCATTCCAGAAAAGACCCCTCAACTTGCAGCAGCAATCGCAGGCTTAAATAAAACCTTCCTGATGGTGTCACCATTAGTTCCTGTGAACGAGATGCTTCTCTCCGCTGTCAACGAAATATAAAAATAAAACAAACAAACCCCACGCAAATTTATGATGATCTTGATCTTAATCATGGAAAGGAAAATCAATATTGCATTAACATCAGTCAGCTAATTCACTGACTCACCAGTGGGAAAAAAAAGTAAATACTAATGAACATGATATTGGACAGTAAAAGAAAAGCTCCATGCTTCTCTTTGTAAATACTTCTCATGAATTGCCCCGTTTGTCCATTTAAACGAAGATGTTCAATAAGATGTCGGTACAATATTTTAGGTGTCCATATCCTGTTTGCCATGCGCATAGTGTGAAGGTGAGAGGAACATTCTCCACACAAGGGGCTCAATCGATATCAGCGCTTATCCTTCATCATGTACTGCAGAGAGCAACAGTGACCGCCCACTTTGGGTTCCTGAACTGAAGTTCCCCTTCATTTTGTCCAATGACATTTCAGCAGAATCCTTGAAAATAGAGTTTAAAACCTGGTATGACCTCAACCAGCACACCGAAAATGAAATGTGACCCAAAACTGCTTGATTCTGTGCAATAATGTAAGAGGAATACAGAGAAAACGGGAGACTGTGAATACACTGATCTCAAGGGTTAAAGAACTACTAAATCCAGAATCCATTGCAAATCATACTTCTGGCCCGAAGCTGTTTGAATGTCAATTACTATATCATATTTTATACAGTTAATAATTTCCATCAACAAGGAAAATCATGACTCTGGAGACTAGTTCCTCTCTACCAATAGAGGGTATTTGTGAAACTAGATATGTCTGTCACCATTAAGTTCAGTATAATCACTTCCATGGTAGCGGCACGCTCCATCAATCAGAGGCACTGCTGATTTAGGAATAGATAGTGTAGTAATTCTCAGTGTGAGTGCTAATAAAACTTGTTTTCCTTGAAACAAGGTTGATTTCCTACAAACCTGAAGCTTCAAGGGGAGCAGATACTATCATTTCATAACCTGCTTGCTGCTGTTGACTCTGCCTTGGATGTTTTCAGCATTCTGGCTTATTATCAACTCCTCTGTGGAGAATATGAATGTGATTTTCTTACTCTGAACCTCACTATTGAGCTCTACAGTTGAGTTAAATCAGTATAGTGGCACTGTGAAGTTTACTACGAAGCTTGAGTTGGCAGATTCCCTTCACCAAATAAAGCATTACTCATCTTCTGTAACCTCCCGCCCACTCTGTCTGATGCTGTGACCTCTTCTTCTTCCCACGACCAGAAAGCCAGACTGGCCAGGATAAGAATAGCCAAGTCGGGCAGTGCCAGCGCCTTCCTCCTGAGCAAACGCAACGGACTCCTCAACGAACTGCTGGAGCTGACGGTGAGAGAGAACTCTGACCCTCTAAACACTGAGAAGCGCACAGAAAGCGCAATGATTACAGAGGTAGTCACTTCTAATAAGTTGGCTAGAAATGACATGAAAAGCCAGCGGATTGTAATTTAGCTTGAGACCTTAATAATATTGTTCCTTGTCAAATGCCATTCTACTAATTATTTCACTTCACTGCAACTCAATAACCTACAGGCTGTAATTTCACACCGATAACACACAAACACACACACACAAACGTACACACCCACAAAATGGCAATTACAACCATAATAAACCTAAGGGGCCATTTCAAAGTTATTTTAAGGCTATAAAAGAGCAGAAGTCGTGGTATCTCCTACAGAGCAGGGTTGATAATGGAGGAGTAATGCCAATAATCCTCCATGAGGTTGTTGCCAGTGTAATCACACAGATTACATTTGTGAGTTCTCTTTCAGTATAAAATGTGATTTAATCCCTATCCGTGAAGCTTCAGAGCTTAGACAACAAAAGTTTTTACTTTACTGGCTTGTTTTGTTGCTCTTGGTGATAATTAAGTGGTTAGTGCATTAAAAAAAAAAGGCTGCAGGAAGTTACTCACACAGAACAATGAGAGAGGAGGGCAACAAAAAACTCTTCTTACACAGTCTCCTGTTCCTGCAAGGTCTTTGCTTCCCATTACAGACTGCTGCAGTGATGGTATGATATGCATATTTAAACATTAAAGTTGCTTTTGAATTTTGTCAGTTTGAAACATTAAAGTTGCTTTTGAATTTTGTCAGTTTGAAACATACATAGATTAGACCTATACTACTCAAGTCTTCATGCAATCTATAGAAATATATATATAAAACCTTGGCACTTTAGAAAGTTCAGTAAATACATTAATAAAGAATATATTAACTAATGTGTAACGTTGAAGGGAACTAGTAATAATCATCAGAACTGCTGGTGGTTTAGCTCCAGAAGCTGCCTCCCACCGCCCTTCAGATGGAGAAAAAAAATATGGTGAATTTCTGTACTTCTCCAAAAATATTCACACCCACTTATGTTGAAAATAGAAGTTTGACTAACAGAAATGTTAGTCAATTGGAGACGTCAAGGAAACCGTGGAATCAGCTGATCTGAACCTGCTTGGACGTGCCCTGAAGTACAGCTGAAACAAACGAGACTCAGGGAACTTTGGTTACTCCATCAGTAAAACCATCAATGTAAAGTTCTTTTCAAAACGTACAACTTCTCTGCGGTGACTGTGTGTTTGGAGGGATGATTAGAAGTGTTGCACACACTCAAACCCTTGTAGTCTGGAGGTTTGGAGGTTACTCTTGTCACTTGGGGGGGTCACTGAGCCACTTGAAAGAAAAAGCATTTGGGCGCAACATTACTTTAAGAAACTTTATTTGCTTTTTGGGTTGTTTTTTTTTTCCCAGGAAGAAAACATCTTCTCCCACTATTTGATGTCACCCACTGTAGCCTTGCGATTTATTTATTTATTTTTTATTTCTAAATCAGCACAATAGTCTTTGCAGGCGCTTCAGTGAGATTAGACAGCTTCATCATCTGGCATGGCTTCCTGTGAACTGCTTCTCTGAAACCTAAATTTACCTCCAGTGTACTGCTTTGCTCTATTCAGCCAGTGTCCATGCAGTTCTCATGTGGTTGGATCACAGCACAGTAAAACTCTACTAGCTATCCAAGATGGTGGACCTCTGATTGTAGAATGAAACTCCCCAAAACATGTAAACTCATAGTTGCCTTCTGGCTTAATTTCATATTTACTGTGCAGATATGAAAGTGCTATTTTAACATGCACATTTCTAAAAATGTCATCACTGCCTTTAAAGTGACACTTGACCCAAAAGGGGTATTTTGTCTTCTGGAGTTACAAAGACGTAATGCGGGGGTTGAAGGCAAAATACAATTTTTCTATGAAGAATAAATTACATGTCGGTCTCTTAATGTTTGCTTGCAGATATCAGATATCTTTCTACCTTTCCCAGCCTCCATCAAGCTCATCATGTTCTCCTCTTTCATTCATCCTTTTTGCTCCTCCTCCTTCTTTTTTTATTTTTTAAACTTGTCACCACCATGGAAAAAATGTGTTTGGTAATGCATGAGCAAACTGCCTGTATCCTTCCAATCCAGCACATCACTCTTGCTTTCAGTGACACACTTCCCTCCTTGCAGATGGTAACTAAAATCCATTTGGATCTAATCGAGTCCTGTGTGAAAGCTCATGGGTGTCTGGAGGTGCTTAGCATTATCATATAAATGCCATCTCTGAGTGGACTGACTGAATGATCCTTCTGTGTGTGTGTGTGTGTGTGTGTGTGTGTGTGTGTGTGTGTGTGTGTGTGTGTGTGTGTGTGTGTGTGATGAGTCTCTCAGAGTCCTGGTGCATCAAATTGCAGTGGTGTTGGCGCTGTCCGTCAGTCAGTGGTGGCGCTGCGTGGGTCTGGGATGGGAGTGAATGGGGATATATGACAAAATGACGGCTTCTCTCATAACCTATAGTTAGATTAAATGTTCTCTGTGGGTCCTTTTTAGTTTTCCCTGAAGGCTTTTCTTTATTTTTATGATACTCATTTATTTGTTACCCACATCACTGGCTTGTTATTATAGATGGTGATTGATTTGCCCATCCTGACAAGTATATGATACCACTGCATAAAACAGCCTCCCAGGTTGCTTTGTTTTCATGTTGCAATATAGGGTGGCGAGATTTCCTCACAGTTCCTCCAGAAGGATAACATTTTATAGCTAAGATGGATGGATTTTGGTCAAATTTGACAGAAAAATGAGTAACATTAGGAAACAAGTTTGTAAACATTTGGAGGTGATTTGGATTAAATTGGTGGTTGCTGAATACTGTAGGAGGCCGTTGCCATAGACACATTCCATCAAAGTCCTGGAGTCAGTGACATATTCTCCATCTACAATGTAGTGCAATGGTCGATTTGCTGACAATAAATTGATCATATTTTGATGACATTGGTTTGGGCCTTATTTTAATCAGAGGAATAAGCATTAACCTCCAGGATATTGAAATGAAATGTGTGATTGGATTTGGATGGCACCATGATCACATTCTGTCTCCACGTAGCTTCCTTGGTGGAAGTATTCATTCTCTTTCTAGTTAGTGTTTTTAGCCACCACTTCAAAAGGTAGAGTTTTGAACTCTGTAACTACTATTTTTCTGGTTGGAAAAACAACCAAGTCATTCATCTTTATACTAAAAGGATGTAAATTTCATCTTTGTGCGCCAAAGTGAGGCAAAGTGTGGTAAATTTCTGTCTGATATGTAAAACTCTTTAATTGGAGTAAAAATCAAGGCTATAGTTACTTGTGCCCTCAAAACTGTTTTTTGGGAAGAATTTTGACAACATGCATAATTCTACAGATACGCATCATCAGGTTTTAAAACACTTTAAAATCTGAAACAGAAAAAACAAAAATACATATATACGCATATACAGATATATATCTATATACACATAAATATATATACCACATGTATGTATATACACGTATATAAAAACATGTATGTACACACATATCTACATATGCATATATACACACGTATATATCTATGTGTGTGTGTGTGTGTGTGTACATAGTGTGTCTATATTCATTTATTCATTCATTCATTTATAACATTCCTGTCATATTGCACCAGAATCAGGTTACCAGCATTGTGACTTTGGGCTTTAAAAAGGCTTTTAGACCAATTTACAGCAACGCACAAACTCATAAGCTGGAAGTAAAATGCTACCTATAATTTTCAAAATCCATTTGGGTTTTGCTGAAGTTCACCAAGTGATTTTTATTGGTACAGGAATGTGCCAGATTATGTGTTCGGGCCTCAACCCCTCCCCCCCTCACTGTATTTTCAATTAAATCACCTTCTTACTTGACAGGAAAGCCCTCGAGCCTCGAACCTTTACCCAGGTCTCTATAGAGAGCGATGTGTCTGAAAGAGCCTCTCCCAAACTCTGAGACACTGGGGAAGTGCAGTGTTCCCCTGCCCACATCATCGCTGTTGTGTTCATGTGTCTGGAATCTGAATGAGAGTCCTTGGGCTGGATCGCCTCCCACCCAAATCCTTTGAGTTATAGTGTTCTCTGTGGGGAGAGAATTAAATTGTGTTTTGGTTTTCATGTTATTTGGCAATTGTGATTACTTTGAGACTAAGCTATATTGGAGTCTGAGCTTTGAAACCCTTTGAAAGTCCCGGTTGGAGAAATACCAAAAATGGCTCCATAAGTTTCTCTTTTTCTCAACTCTGCTGTCGTCCTCTTTCTCAGGCATCAAACACCAATAACTACTGAGCTGCCTGGATGCTCTGTGGTGCAGAGTTACATCATTATTATTAATGCAAACAAAACAAACACACAGCTTTAGAGTATTAACAGGTCAATAAACTGAAAGGGAAATTATTTTGTAAGACTGCTCACAAATATCATAAGGAACACAATATTGGGAGAATGCGTGTAACCAAATGGTTGCCTCTAAGAATAGACCGTAATATCAGCATGTGATTGGGATTGGTAGATATATTGTTGTTGTTGTTTAAAATATAAATCAAATTTAATCAAATATAAGCAAAAAAATTCAATATGGTGCATCCATAGTTGCAGGTTCAGTCCCCTGGGCTGGCAGGACAGACGCCTCACCATCCCCTGCTGAAGTGTCCCTAACAAGCCCCCAATCCCAAAACACTCACAGCACTGCAGCTGCCTGCTGCTACAGTGCGCGCGCGCGTGTGTGTGTGTGTGTGTGTGTGTGTGTGTGTGTGTGTGTTCACCGTGTTTACTATCGTCAGATGGGTCAACTGGAGAGTCACGATTTCCCCTTGAAGATTAACAAAATATCTACATTAAAAGTGAATTTAAAAAAAAAAAAAGAAAAGATCCGCAACGGAGGAAGAGGACCTCTAAACTGCCGACATGTCTGTGCAAAGCTAAGGTTCAGGGATCAGTTCACACCAAACATAAAATGTGCTCCATTATTCAACTAATTGGTTCGGATATAATTGAAAATCAAACAGCAGAAGTTGTCGGCTACCTGAGAGTGAAATTAATCAGCAAGAGGAGAAAGAGTTCTGTATGAAACGGTTTAAATGAAGCGGAAGAAGAAGTCACTGAATTTATCAATGCCATACTTCATTTTCAGACACTCCAGGTTGGTTAAAATTTATTGTGTGCGTGTGTGTGTGTGTGTGTGTGTTAATCAGGGTACGGAGGATGATGAACAGAAGCTGCCAAAGACCGTCTCTCTATTAGAGAGCCAACACCACCATCTGCTGAACTGTCTGGAGAAAACCACTGTGGGTACACGGCAACAGCTACACTTTTTATCTGCTACCATTTTATACATCTGCATATTTGGTCCTTGCGTTAAATAAATATTTATTGTTATTGATAGATTATATATCTTGATTGTTTCAATCCTCACAGACTACGTCCTTTGTCTCACACAGTGTAGCTACACAAGCTAAGCTGCTAAATGCTGATAGACATGTCTTTAAATGTCAATGAGGAATTTTGACACTTTTCAGTAAACAATGTCTTGTCTGCACACACTCAGACTGAAAGTGTAGATATTTTTGGAGCCTTCAGTCAGTCATGAATCAGCTCCATGCTTGAGTTTGTGAATGACCAGTTGATTAATTAATCACTATTAATAATTTTTCAACAGTTCAGTGTTTTTCCCCTCCCTTTTATTCACTTGCATCTTCTCTGTTTCCTCTCCTCTTTCCTGCTTCCTCTTGTTTTTAAGTATTATCCTGTGTCTGCTCTCCAGGCTCATGAGTTTGTGGACGAGCAGATGTATGAACAAAACTGTTTAGAAACAGCGCTGCAGAGCTACCCCTCACGTAGCCCCTCTATATGCAGCCACGACAGCACCGTGGGGACCTGCTGTGGCCGCAGGGTAAAGAGAAACTCTCCTCTGCCCCCAGGCCACCCAGTCCCAACACAACCGGGCCCCCTGCAGGAGCTCAGTGCCATCCACATACAATGTGGCGATGCACCATCGCACATCGCCAGGTGAACACACTCAGGCGGCATCAGATGGGAGGATGATGTTCTGAAGGAAACATATTTACAACATATATGTCCTTGAAAACTTACTGCGGTGTGTCGCCTCTACAAATTCACTTCTACGTGCCAAATTTGTACACATTCTTTTTGACAGAGTTCCGTCAACACTACCTCCTTTCACCGTTTGCTAAAAGTATTTTTCTAATGTTGAAATAAACAACTGCTGGTGTTCAAGGTGCTTATATTTATTTGCACCGATTTCCTTTTGAAAAACTCATTAACAACTTGGCCTTTTGAATAAGAGAGTAACGGCAATTTACCGAGGGATTATTACTCAGTTTTAAAGTTGTGCTGAAGAATCTATGAAACAAAGAATGGCGTGGTTGAAATGGTGTCATAGCGAGTTCATTCAGTCTGTCAGGAGGATGGTGGGAAAATAACTCCGTCTCTGTCATATTATCTCTGCGTTATATGTCACATACGACTCGTGATCAAAAGTTCATTTCATGCGAGGGAACAAGATGCCTAAATCACTGTTTAACACCTGTCTGATTAATACATGTGACTCCAAATTGTCTGAAAAGACATTTCCCCCACAATTTCAGATACCAAAGTAACCGGGACGCTAGTCATCAAAAGCAGGTTTTCTTTTCCAGACGTTATATGTCAGTACTTTTATTAACACAAGATAAATTCCATTCACCTTCATTGCATCAGGCTGCAGCTCTGAGTGTCACCAGATCTCAGAGGGCAGAAGACAGGACAGTAATATCTAACACCATCACTAGAGGGCACTGCTGCTACACTGCACAGCCTCATTAACAGCTGTTTTTTTGTCACAGATTTGTCAACACACTTCCTGTTCTTAAATAAGCGATTTTTTTTTTCTGTAAATCTATATCTACTTCTGCTTTTCCAATGTGCGTCACAGAGTTTGTGTTGTTTCTCCCCGAGTCAACATGTGCATGTCTACACACATGTACCCACTGTGGCGGTCAGAAGGCACACACAGGAGGAGACCATCCGCTTGTGTGATTTTTAAGTCTCACCCCTGCACATCGTGGCCTCCTGTGACCAGATGAGTCAATAAGAACTTGAGCAGAACCCGGACAAAGTCAATAAAAAAAAAAAAAAAAAGCAGAATAGGAAGCTGGAACCGTGTGGAGGTGTGTGTAGTCGTGCTGTGGCAGTCCGGGGAGATGTTCCGGTTTTGTAACCGTTAACATGTGTAACTTCTCTCAGGCTGCACCATAACAAGCCTGCTATCAGTCCTGTTGAGTCACATGGTGCAGGGATCCACCCAACTGAAAAGAAAAGTTTTTCATACGGTATAAAGCAGCTGTGCACGACGAACACTCCACCAGCACTGGTTCATAGAGACTGGTGAAATGGTCTGCTTGTTAATTTCAACTTCCCAGTTAAATGGGAAATAGAAGGTTTTCAAGAGGAGCTGATCATTTTGGAGACTGAACACGTGATCTCTCTCTCTCTCTCTCTCTCTCTCAAGTCGAGCAAACCTCAACCTGAAAACCGATGACGGCAGCAGGATCAACTGTAAAGGCGGCCGTATCACCACAGCCATCATCAGCCTTCCGACACCCCCAGCATTAACACCTGATGGCGATGGCCTTCACGGGCCGGCGCTACGGAGGCCGCCCCCTCCAGCCCCGGCCCACCCTTCAACCCCGAGCATCCAGACCACAACAAGCTCAGCTGGCACCAACATCGTGAAAATCTCGGCTCTGTGACTCTCCGGCTGACGGATGCAACTCATCTCAGCAGGGGGAAGGAAGACAAGAGGCAGGTTACCTTGGTGAACGAAGCGTCTCCCGTCTCACGTGGTGGCTAGGAAAGAACGCTCTACTCCAGAGGAATCGCCAGGTGATGGAGAGGACAGAAACTCTACTGAGGTAGAAGATTGTAAATATGTGAATGGAGAATACCACACTCGTCGTGTCATGCGTGTTCTGTAGATACGGACAAAATTGCTGCATTTCTAATAGTTTCAAAGGAGGTTTGACAACTACAGAAAGAACTGAAGACCACCATTAGCATATCGGTCAGCAGGTGACCGTGCTGATCCTCTACAATAGGTTTTAAATGAATTCTCAGTGAAATAGTGAAAAGATTATTTTGTTGACTTCACATCAAGAAAAGTGTTAACTGTGGTTACTTGAAATTGGTCTTGTTTGTGCTTTTTGTCTTAAATATAGTAAAGAAAACAGGACAGAATTAAAACACCATTCCTTTGTTGAAAAATCGCGGTATCCAAAGCTGCTATAGAATATTTGACTATTAGTTTTTTGGGGTTCTTTTTTTTTTCTGTTTGTAAAATTGTAACTGTTTATCATGTCATGAGCCATCTTGTGCTTTTATCAGTGGCTTCACGTCTCCATTTTCAGCTTCGTGTTTGAACTTGAGTTGAGCTTCGAAACAGTCGTCGTTACTTTCACACCCAGACGACAAGAGGAAGTCAAGGTTGAGGTTCTCAACTTGACGGTCCAAACCTCAAACGACATTGAAATCACACATTATACAACCTTTTTTTTTAAACAGTCAGTAAACCACAGTAAAGGACCAGGTGTCAAACGATCAATGGATTGTTAATGACTGAGGACACGAGTTTTGATTTGAGATAAACACGTCACTGCTTCACACTGCACGTGTGGCAAAATCTGAAGACATTCCCTCAAGGTGTTCCACAGATATCCCGTTCACATGAGGTGAGCGTAACTTTGACCCTTGACCGACAATACCTTTCCAGCGTGTCCCAATGGATAGTCGAGGCACACTTAAAGAAATTCTTTCCCGAGATATCACGTTAACGACAACATGATGGATGGACGACTCCGGCTCTGACTGTCGCCGACGCATTAAAAAAAGAAACATCAATGTTGCGTTTTTTTTTCCCTTTTTTGTAAAAAAAGAATAAATCAAAGGAGCAGCGAGTGAGCGATCACGGCAGCTGGACGGTGTATTAGTGATCAGCTTAACAAAGTGCTGTGGCTGTAGCCTGAACCAACATGTCACCATGTACAGCGCACGTGGATACACAGGTTTATTAGGCTAAATACATCCACCTGTAGTTTATGTCTATTTAGGCTAGGGGGGAAAAAAATAATACGCCGTTGTGCTGCCCAGCTTGGGCAGGAAATGAACTATATTAATCCGTGCACCATTTTGTGTGTGTTCATCATAAACATCAGAGGGCATTTTAGGTGTTGAGGGCCAAATAAAGCGTGAGCAGGAATGTGATGTCAAACAACCACGAAGCGTAGCAACACTTTCCTGTTCAATTTAATTGTTTTTAAAACTAAAAATTTGAAAAATCAGCTACAAATTATTAATCCTTTCACCAAAGAGGTAATGAGGTGATGTCGTTTGTTTGTTTGTTTTTCAAATATCCTGTTAAACAAACAAACACAGTCGGATTTAGATTTTTTTTGTCGTCGTCGTCGTCGTCTTCTTTTAGAAATGACTGTCGGAAGCAACGATAAATGTTACCTAAAGCAGCTCCGTGACGAACCAGCTGATGGATTCTGTGAGACAAAGTTGAAAACTCTGGGGAGAGAAAAAAAAAGGAAAAAAAAAAAAAAGCTTTTATAAGTAGTATTATATCGTCAAAAGTACCATCAAGAATTGAGTCTCGCGAGCCGGACTACAATATTCAACATAGAAAGTGACACCGACACAAGTCAACCCCTGTCTAGTTTATGGCCTTATCCTTTTGTGAATATATTATTTATACCTGCCGAAGTTGGTAGATGCCTGATGTTTGGAATAGTTTGTGACTATTTGCCAAGTGTGCATTGTTTATCTGTAATAAATACTTAGCGTGTGTGTTTATAGGTTTTTGTTTTTTGTATTTTTATTTTGTTTGTTTTCCTGAAGTAGAAAATATAATTTAACTTCATGTTGTTGTTCCCTTTTTTTTTTTTTTTTTAGACCACGTTAAGTTCATTTTGGCTGTTATCTGTAGAATTTGTGCTGCACTTCTGTATTTTTGAATGTTTTAAACTGAGGTGAAAATATTGTGCCAAAATTGTCACTTTTTTCCAGTTCTCTCTGAGAACTACAAAGTAGTAGTAACTTTTATGCTGCTTTATAAAAAAGAAAAAAGAAAAAGAAAAAGACAAACCCTCTAGATAACTTTTCTTCTCACTGTTACTGCTAAAAACAAAGAAGCTGGTGTTGTTGAGTTGGGTCTCGGTTGCCATGACGAGCGTCTACGAGTTAGGGATAATTGCTGTACAGCAGATGCTACAACTGTTTTTTAAAAAAGCGGTTCTCTTGTCATTTTTTTTTTTTTGACCTTGACTTTAAAGGCATCTTGGGGGTCACTTTTTAAAAGTCTTGGCATCTCCATTTGTGTCGCTTCTTATCTTTTTAACCTTTTGAATTGAGCTCGTTTTCTGTCTGGTTGCTGTGTATGCAGTATTCTGTCAGTTTGTTTGTTATAACATTGAAGTGTCAGATGAATTAAAACCTGCCACAACATCTGACCAGCGTCTTTCCTCTCCTGGCTGCAACCACCAAAGAAAATACTTGTCTCAGTTATTTGAAGTCATGATGTGAATCGCTCACAGGCGAGTTTCCGAGCGCTCAGGTGGCTTTAAAATGTGAACCAAGCTGAAAATGCAATTGCCTCAGCCTCCAGGGAAGACACTCCTTAAGAGTCAGCTGACGTCTTTCATGTGCACTTCTTAGAAGACACAAAGTAGAATGTTTTTATTTCAAAAGCAAAAATAAAGAAAATCTATTCTTCAGAAAATAGGTGCTTTGCATCAGGGGGCACTTTGAAGAGGAAGATGAAAAATAGGAGAAAGTAAAAGGGATTTGAAAATATCATTAAAATCATGAGCTGCATATCCATCCATCGTCATCTTCCGCTTATTCCTACACATTAAGGGTTGCGGGGGGGCTGGAGCCTATCCCAGCGTCAACGGGCGAGAGGCGAGGTTCACCCTGGACAGGTCGCCAGTCCATCACAGGGCCAACATAGAGAGACGAACAACCATTCACACTCACATTCATACCTACGGTCAATTTAGAGTATCAATCAGCCTCGTCCCCAAATTGCATGTTTTTGGACGGTGGGAGGAAGCTGGAGTACCAGAGAGAACCCACGCAGACACGGGGAGAACATGGAGACTCCACACAGAAAGATCCCGCGCCTGAGCTGATTTCCGTTTTCTTCATCTATACAACATAGAAGTGTCTTTTTTTTTGTATTTTTAGAAAGACCAACAGCTCAGGTGACTAACTGATGTTCAAAGGTGTTCTATTCCTTTTGTGGGTTTTTTTTTTTAATGACAGCTTTCAAAAGTCTGAGAGTTTTATTCACTTCATCTGCTGTGACATCAAGTTTTTATTTATTTATTTTTTTTACAGATTTGAGCCTCTGATGTGATTCAACTGATGTCTCTCTACATATAACAAAGTAAAAATCTGTAAAGTCCTGAGGATTAAAGTGTTGAGGTTTTAATCTTCAAGAGCCACTGTTTAACTTTAATGGTTATGTTGGTTGTACTTAAAAGTAAAAGGGTTGTGTTATAATCAGATGTTCTTGATGTTGTGTCAACAGTCGTCATTTAAATACTCAAGGATAAACATTATAATCCTCATGAGAACTTGCTGTAGGGATGTTTTACCTAATAATTAGGCAAATGAGTCTATATTGTATATTTTTATATCCCCCAGTGCTGAAAGCGATCCATTAAATGTTTAGCGTTGATAGCATTGCAATGGAGCAACATGAACACTAGATGGCAGCGTTCTAACACTTTTCGGTAGGCGTGGGGAAGCTCTTTGTCTCTTAAAAAGTAAGCACATGCGCACACGCATACACACACACACACACACACACACACACACACACTTGCTTTAGGGCCAAACAAATAATCACTGAGAGCGTGTTTTAGTCCCACTTCAATTTTACAGTGAATGCAGGAGGCAATTTAAAATAATTGTGTTAGATTTTGAGAATGTTGCGACTTCATTACATCTACAGTTGATTTACAACACGTTCTACTTTGTGGCATTCATAATCACAACCCGCCATGTTCAGGAACGCTAACTGTGAAGTGCAGTAGAGAAAATGAGCCCAGCGGAAGAGAAAGGGTTTAAAACAATACAAGTACTCAAACATGGAATATGTTTCAGATAAAAAAAAAGTAAACATCTGATTGTAAACGTGTGAGGTAGTTAAACACATTGTTTCGTTCGTTTAAAGCTGTTAACGCATCCCTGAAGTAACGCAGCCCTACCCCAGTCAATCACGATCTCATTTTTAATTGTTCCATGTCATATCTGCTGACATTGCACTGAAATGTAATATAAAATGTAATATAAGAGCCTCATCAAATCAACACTTCAGCTTCAACCATCTCCCTCAAAAGCTTTTAATGCCTGACTCACGATTACCTCACAACAACAACAATAATAATAATAATAAAAATAATAATAACAAGGGTTATTATACTACCTGGCAGCTCGGTGCACTGATAGGCTTCATTACAGATCTGCCAGATTGAAAAAAGACAGTTATTATAAGTTGCTACATTGTCTGAGATGTTGCATCATTACAGTTTCATCAGTGACCCTCCTCTAAATCTCAAACATGAAAGCTCTCGTCACTCTTTTGCTCACAGCGCGACAGGGGAATGACATAATACAACCAGGTTACTCTTCCCACACGTACAGAGAGACCATTAAAAGACCAGATGCGTCACTTATTTGATCTCTGAACAAGCTCGTCTCATCCTGAGGTCATATTTACCCCTCGGCTCGTACCCTGACCGGCCTCTTCACGCATCACTCAGGGAAACTTTTTATTTGTCTTTCAAACCAAGATGACTATTTTGAGGGGGGGGGGGGGTATCTTTTAAACCGATAATTTCATTTTATTACTAACTGTCGGAGATCACTTAACAGTTGCAAAACCTGCCCGCCTATAAACGCGAAGCAGTGCACGTGATTGTCTCAAGGCAGCGCACACATACCAGCAAGGTTGTGTGTGTGTGTGTGTGTGTGTGTGTGTGTGTGTGTGTGTGTGTGTGTGTGGACTTTACACATGTTACTTTAAGTATGCTGTGCCTTTGTCTGGCTGTTTGTTTGGGTTGTTGTTTTTTGGGCCTGAACAACACAAACTCCAGTGAAAGTCGTAAGAGTGAGTCACATAAAAGATGATGATACTTCCTGTCCGCATGTATCGTGAGGAGACAGTCGCTGCTCGTTGCGTGAGCTGCCTGAGTGATATGAAGAGACATGTCCTGATCCCGTGTGCTCATGCTAACAGCTGAGAGGAAGTGAGCGCATACTCACAAAGCAGCTGCAGGTCAGGGTCACGTTTGAGGTGAAATTACTCATAATTGCAGAGCAGCCTGCTGAAGGTTTAATAGGCCTTGTGTTGATTGATATAGAAATTCAGCAAAGTTGCTGTCAGGAGTGGTTGCTTTAGACTTCACATCTGTGTCAGTGAGTCTGCTTTGAAAATACTTGTGCGCGCGCTTCTTTGATGACAAATTGACCGTGAGCATTGCTGGTGCCACAATCAGATGAAATTCAGGCTCTCAAAAATAGTGCCCCGTTTTTTTTCCCCCCCACCACCTTTCAAGTATTTGAAGCATTTCTATTTCAGTTGTTTCCGCCAAGTACAAAAAAAGTGACAAATTAATAAACTCTACGCGCAAAGAGAGGCAGCCCAGTGCCTCTAACTATATTGAGAATAACAGAATAAATCAGTTAAATCTTGCCCCTCTCTCACAAGTGAAGTTCTGCTGAAATGACTTATTCATTTACCCCGTTTCATTGCCTTTGGAATCTGAGACGAATTCTTCTTTCCTCTCTTCTCATCATGCATCCATCTGGGATAAATCACTCTGATATTAAAGCTTCCACATGACAGTAGCTCCAAAGCACCGCTGACTGTGTCAACAAAAAAAGTCCTGCCAGAGGGAATTGATAAAGACAGAACTGGATTGGGATTTGATCTTCTGCATTATGGGTAACCCCAATAAGTCTATAATGGAGTCGGCATCCATTTTTGCTTGACAAAGTTAAATATCACTGGAAAACTCTGTTGCAAGTGTTGGTATTGTGTGAAATTTATGATTAAAAACCCAAACAATAGTTTTATTGATACTTAGTTTAAGGAAGTTTGTGGGTTTTGTGTTGGGTTTTTTTTGTTTTTTTTATTCCAACAGCCCTCATATCATTTCACTGCAGGTAGTTCTTGATGTTTAGCGTTGTGTTCAGGAACAAGATAAAACTGTGCAGCACAAATGAGCACGACACATTTGATAATGAATTAGTAAAATTCCAGAATAAGCCAAAATATTTTTTTCTTTTCTCTTGTCAAAGTGGTAAAAACTTGTTTTCAGGTAAACAACACAACACATCTGAGCATGTTTGATGTTCACTAGATGAATGTATATGGACACACGTCAGTTTCAGGCAACATTCATGACATGTAGAGGTTGTAAAAATTGGATTCGGTGAACTTGAATTAAAGGACTGGTAAACATCTTCCAGACTGACTGCCTGGACGAGGAACTCTTCCCTCCCTTGCTAAAACATTGTAGTATTAAGCGACACAACAGAAGCTTGGAGCTCAGGTGTTTCCTCTCTGACCTCACTGAAGGTGGCAGGAAACACATATGGACACATCCTCCTTAAACTTCCTCCCTCACTGCTCTGCAGCCTTGCCTGCAGGACTGATTCTAGTCCATGGGTGTCCTGGTATTGACTGAAATTTCTAAACGGCCTAAACTATAAGCTCATATTGACATTAATGTCTATGATCCAAGCTCACGCTCTGGAGTGAACTGGGTCCTTTTTTTTCCCATCCGGACCTGAATGAGATTCTGTCTGTCCTGGGAGGCGCGCTCATTGGAGGGAACCGGATGGACAACGTAAGCGCTCCTCTTGAATGGAAAAACAGGAGAGAGAGAGAGAGAGAGAGAGAGAGAGAGAGAGAGAGAGAGAGAGAGAGAGAGAGAGAGAGAGAGAGAGAGAGAGCGAACCACACAAATAGCAGACTGGCAAGCAGCAGCCACACACATACACACACTCACACGCACGCACGGTGACGAAGGACTCATTATCATTTTTGGATGTAAACACGTTTTCGTCCTCTGGAGCTTTTTTATTATCATCATCATTGTTATTATTTCATGACTTGCGTCATTAAGCGCTGCGTAAATTCCTCAATAGGATTTGCGCATCTTCTCCAATTACTAATCGCTCTCGTTTCATTACCACGCTGCTGAGAAATCGTTCGTAGTCATGCTTGACGGTGACTGACGAAGCGCTTCGTCTGACATTCCTGCGTTTCAGAAGATGGACCAGCAGCAGTGGCAGCAGCAGCTCCCCAAACCAGAATGCAAAAACATGGACGCGTGCCTGAGACGACTGAAGCTGGAGCTGGTATGTTCTCCTCTATCTGCCTCTGATATGTCGTTTTACTTTAATTAGAAGCGTTTCCATCACGTTGTGTCCACACTGAATCACGTGGATAAAGAATGTGCAAAGTACAATAGAAATACAGTTTCCCGTAAAAAAAAACCAAAAAAAAAAACCATATGATTTCTCTCCTCAAGTGAGGTGCCTTTTTTTCGTGTGGCAGACGTGTGTATTCCCCACTTTCATCTGGTTCTTACTTTCAGTTCATGCGTATTTTTTTAATCGCATTAATCTGTGTGGGCTAAAAGCTTTGGGCACACCACAGGCGTGTGTAAATACCGCTCCTCTCCTTCCACGCATCTGGGACAGATGTTTTAAGATTAATGAGCTCAAGACAGTTTCTCTTCCTCTTCCATGCAAGATCGTTGCACCGTGTAGTTGATTGTAAGTTTTGAAGAGAAAGAAGCGAAAAAGAGGTTTAAGGGAATTATTTTTGCTGATGCAGTGAATTGGATCGTGCGCCTTGTGTTGCAGTGAGCTGTGCAATATTTGATTTTAAAATTAAAAAGAAAATCTGAGTCATTAATGGAATTTTCCAAGCCAATAAAAAAAAAAAAAGAAATGGGACGATACCAGGTTCTCAGATATACATTTGTTGTTTTCCTCACAAACCAGTTAACTTCATTATTTTATTTGAGGTAAAATCAAGCGTTTGTCCACCAGGACATTAATATGGCGAGTCTCAGATGTTTAAACGACTTAATAATTGCATTTGAAAGAAAAGAATCCAATGGGAATGTATATGATTGAGTCCCACACTGCTGGTTTTGCTTGCACAGGGGAGAGAGTTGTTGGCAGTGTCAGTGAGTTTCATCACATTATGATGCCCTGAATAAACGTGTCAGTCCGCCTCATTTAAGACGTCTCCTCTTCCCAGAGAAACACATTTGCTCGACTTAGTCATTTTATTTCTTACCCCCTCCTTTGATATGTAAAAACAAAATCCGTAAGCTCACCCTCACCAAATATTTTGGCAATGGCACACTGGACCCACTTTCAAAGGAGACGGAACTGGCACTGATTTCATTTGGAATCATCTTCAAAGCAGACACAGATTGGGGTTTTTTTTTGTTTTTTTGCTTTCCAAGTCACTGGCCCAGAGAAAAGCCTTGTGTTTGCAATATAATCTGACCTGTGACTCCTTGATTTACTGCTCCAAATTACTGGCACTTGAGATTTTAGGGGAGTGGACCTGACGCCAGAAGGACATGTTGTTGTTAGCGCTGCCACATCGCAGTTTGGTAACATGATAGATAATATCTGAGCCATGCCGGGGATCAAATCGGTGAGGAGAGAGCAGATGTCGGTTAAAAAGGCTGAGGCGGTCTCCCCTGCATCGGACCATGTGGGATGCAATCTGTTGTTCACAAAACAAGAGGTGTCTCTGCCAAGGTTGTCACTTTCCTCTCTGCTGAGATTGATTTTCATCGTGCTCAGTGGCAAAGCAGCTCCATCTGTGACGCAAAGATCAGAGTAGCTGCTCAGTATCAAAGATCACTACGAGTGGATGTTGCTGCGTTTTAGAGAGGATTTCAGTTTGTAGGCAACTTATTAAATTTAGATGGATGGAAGAGGAATCATACATCCGTCTCATTCGCGTGTCACCACTTCTCTGTTTCCTGAGTCTCACAAGCGTCTCTGCTAGCTGATTATCAGGCTGTGAGAAAATGAATGGAAGGTTAACGAACAGGTGGAAACACGCATCCCAAAAAAAAAAAAAAAGCTAGAAGTGAATTTGCAAATGTAAAGTTTAGACAACGAGGTGAAACTTGCAAAAACATGAGTGTTTCACTGTCAAACCACAGTTTTATTTAAACACTGGAAAAGTGAGTGTGGCGTTCAAAGCTTGTGTAAAATCAACTATGAACTCGCTGCTCCCCTGAAGACTGAAACCCAATATCTGGTGGTGTATCATATCTAAAAGAAGATGAGGGTCATATGAAAGTGTTGACACTGTGTCACTGTGTCAGAGGCTGGGGGGGGGCAGTCTGTGTGGGGTCGTGTAAGGTCACACTTGAACATTTGACCCTTGACCTGACAAGCTCTGAGGGCATGTGTCCATCCTTACTCCTGATCACATCCAGTGTGGCAGTGACACTCAAGCCTGAGCTGTAGCTGTAGCGCCGGGAACGCGTCAGCGCCGTTCTACTTGTGTAACTAAAAACAATTTTGTCAACAAGCTGCCAGTTTCTCTTTGTTCATTTAAAAAAAAACAACAACAACAACAACTTCAAGTCTCCAGAAATCCTGTAAGTATAATGGTAACAATGAAATAGTTTTACACTCCAACGTGACTCATTCAGACAGACAGGCAGACGTAAGCCTCTTCCTGCCTCCTTAAGAGTCTAACAAATGCTGACATGCCTTTGATTCATCTCATATAAATGTTGGGTTCACACCTGCTTAGCAGCGTCATTTCAGACACTGAAGCATAAATCAAAGCCTTTGATAGACTGCGGCTGATTTCACATGCATCATACACCTTCATCCCTTTTCAAGCCTGAGGAGAATTTCAAATATCACCTTGGAATACGACACCAAAGCCAGTATGCATGAGGTCATGAAATCTGTGGAAGGCACACACAAATTGCGGAGTCTTCTAGAAGGCTTGTGGGCTTATGAGCGTGTTGCCTTCAGGGCTCGGGATCAGAGAGCACAAAACAGTATAATACTTGAACTTAAGGCTCATTTGTTTTGCGCCTTTTCTCCAACCTGCCCTTCCTTCCCCTCAGCTAAAACAGGCCCAACTCTTAACGGCAGCTGTGGGATTTGTGTCGGTGATCATTGTGTTTGAGGTGGAACTCTCACAAAGACAGGTTATATTTATGCACCGCACACATAACCTGCTTCATCATGGTTCACGGAGCCAAGATTTCAGAGCACTGATTTATTGTTTCTGAAGGCAGCTGAGTGTTAAAGTCTGCTGCTGCTGCTGCAACAATACTTACGACAACACTGGTCTGACACTGAGTCCTGTCCCTCCTTCTTTCTGTCCTCACTGTAATACACACAAACATTTGCGTTCCTTGAGGATTAGGTCAAGGTTGACAGAGCTTCTATCAGAACTTTTTAGCCAAAGCAGCTGAAGTGAGAGTGAATCAAAACTATGTCTGCGGGCTGCAAAACCAAAACATGTTCCTGAGTGATTGGGGCGACTCCCTGATTTTATCAACAAACTTTTTTCACAATTCACACAATTGTTTGAACCATAAGTCAATGAGGATTATCGCTTTGCCACTGTAATGTGTGTCTGTCACAATGAGCTCACCAGAATCCCTGAGTCCTTGTGGATGTTTGTGCCAAATTTTAAGAATTTCCCTTAAGGCGCTCCAGAAATATTGGATTCATGTGAAGTTAAAGTGATTCCGATCTTTGACCTTTGCTCACCAAATTATTTCTTCGTTCGTCCTTGAGTCCCAGTGGATGTTAGCGTCAAATTTATAGAAATTCCCTCACGGCGTTACTAAGACATGCAAATACCGCACAGCACACATACACACATTTCACTGTCTGCTGCACTCCACTGTAAATAAGCTTGTGTGTGTTTGTTTGCTTGAATGTGTTATGTTGAGACTGAATGACTTCAAATGCAATGCGGAGGGACTTTTAAGCAGTGCGGAGCATAAATCAAGCCTGTCACGATGACAGCTGACAGCAATCACACACACTCTCCTCTGAGATGCTTCAGTATTTTACATCTCTCAGATGTTAGGCAGGGAGGAGGAGGAGGAGGAGGAGGAGGAAGGATTTTGAGTCTCTTCTAAATCCACGTCACACTTGATGTCACAGCTTTGGGCTGGGGAATATCGGCCGTGCACTTTCACTGCCCACACACAAAGTGCTGACGTCAACTGCTGAGCTATCAAGCCTCCATCTAACAACTATTGCTTCCTGTGAAGATTTACAGCCTGGAGGACAACAGATTGCCTCCAAATATCATCAGCCAAAGATGATGACATGGATCTAATCATCCTGTGTCTCGACAGCAGTGTAATTTCTGAGAGGGCGTAAATGAGTTCGAGCAGGAAATGAGCTATTAAAACTTCATCTCATCTCTGAAAAGGTCAACAGGGAGGCCTCTGCTGGGCAGCAGGACACTGACAAAGTGATAGGTTTGTTTTGAGATGTCAAACATACCCACTGAACCCCTCCGCCTACAGACACTAGCCTCTGAAATCTGTGCTGGCATCCCACTATGTTGGAGGTAAACAGTGCCCGCAGCACTGAAACGTCAAATCTGAAAGTGGGGATGTTACTGGGTTTCTTTTCAGTCAGACGAGGGTGACGATGTAGAGGAATCTGTTGAATCACAGCGCAGCCACCAGAATCAAATACTGCCAGCCCTGAAGGTTTCTGCAAATGTCCAATACTATCCAATGCTGGCACCTGAAATGCGATGTCACGGAGATAGAAATTCCATGTTAGGGGACAGGTTGGTGCGGATGACACCGACATACACCAGATTCTGACCCGTCTCATTCCATTTTTGAGCTCTGACTTTCACAATCCATCACTTAAAACAACCCATTTTTTTAGTATAGGTGGTGGATATCAGGACTGAGAATTTGTTTACTTGTTTATTGTTTACAGATCAATCAGCAACTTGGGTCGCCAGAAGGGAGTTGGAGTTTAGAGACGACGTCTATGACTTGATTGTTTTACACATTACATATGAAATGAATACAGCCGAGGTATTCTTAGATGATGCCTATGGACGGTGAACCCTGCATGGAATCAACGCCCCCTCCAACATGATCACTCAATACTCCTCGCACTACGACCAGAAACCAGAACGCTTGTGGCCCCCTCGGGCTCTTATGTTCAGATGCAAAAAATGTTTATTGAGATCAACCTAAATCTTACCAAGTCGTTTGTAGAAGGCCAATGTTTTATTCTGGCGGCTGGATTGAGAATCATAGATAGGGTTAATAATAAGATGAATGTTAATAATAAGATGAATGTTAAACGCTGGTCTGCAGACAGATGCTAACTTTTGTTTCCCTCCATGGAACACAAGAAAATGTTGCTGTTAAAAATCCAAAAATTGGAACAATACTGTGATCATCCAGTTAAAACAAAATGGTAATAAGCTGATCTGTTTCATTTATTTCCTGAAGTCTTTATTAAATATCTACACTTTAAAACAATCGGCCATGATGTGATGCAGAGTTTGTCCTTTTTTTTGGACATTACTCACCCTCTCTCTGGCTGAAGCCTGAGGACACGCGGCCCAAACACAGTCACCATACAACCTTTCTCATCAAAGACGCAGTGATTCATTTCTACGGCTGAACGCTACACAGCTTTATTGGCCTGTTGATTGTGACCTCAGGGTCGTCCACAGCGAACTGTGTCCAGCAGAGAGACAGAGACTCTCTCTGTAGCCCCTGGACAGAGACCCCATTCCTGTCCTTGACCCACACAGCCCACCATTCATTTTTAATTAGGGGGTGGAGGTAGGGTGGAGTACACTGGCCGCTTCTAAACAGGAAGACCTTTGGGGTCTGATAACCTTGGCCTCACTGTTCCCACCCCTGCAGCCAACAACAAATAGAACAACAACCGTGAATAGCCTGTACATTAGGAGCCGTGGTGTCACTAGTTCCCACCCAGAAACCCTGTGAATGTTTTTTTTTTTTTTTTTTTTCTGTGTGTGTTGCAAAGACACGTGCCTTCATTCACGCCTGGCATGTCTGAACATATGTGAGTTGTTTGCACAGTGGATTTATTTTTCCTCCTATAACAGACGGAGCCAATATCAAGGCGCGATGCATGCAGGGAGCTCAGCAGAAGAGGCTAAAGCATTGATTTATTTATAATTGGTGGTATTTAATTCACTCGCTCACATATTGAATGGTTGCTTGATGCATCATCACAGGAGACAGATCTTGACACGAGGATATAAAATAATCACCAATCGACTTTTCTTTAAAATTAAATGGCCTGAGCATTCAACTTTAATTCAATACAGCCAACACTTTGAAGCATTAATTAGCAATTATGTGTGTTTGAGCCGCCAGACGAGGAAGAAGGGGGGAGGGGGTTAAGAGACGAGGAAAATCTGGACATCGCTAGGCTTTGCTTTTTAAATTTATCTCCTCAGTGGGCGGATTAAATATCTGAAATAGTTGGAGGCTTTATTTTTAAAAGAAGATTTCACTGAACTTCACAGGATCGGGTTAATGATGCCAGTGCTGTAAAATAATTCCCTGAAGGCTCGCTTTCATTCCAGTTGTCTTTAGGTATTTATTCAATTGGACGAGACTGACATTTTTCCTCATTTTTTTCCCCCTCCTGATTGGTTGCTCGAGGTGCTTGTGTCGGTCCTGTCAGGTCCTGAAAGGTTTTGTCCTAATGAGGCCCTCAGCTGGTTCACACATTTTAAAAGTGAGACATCTCAGCATTTACAACATCTGCGCTCTAACTAGAAACGGCTGCGTGTTTAGAGTCACTTTTAGCATCCCGAGCAGATGCTGGGATGAAGTTTGAAAAGGCTGACATATTTAGGCCACAAAGTTCAGCTTTGAAATGGCAGCGATGTAGTGCCTCCAGTTAGTTGACGTGGCAAAGGTGGAATAATGGGCTTTGGTTTACCACTGTTACTCTGTTTGCTCCCCAGGGCTTAAAATGAATTATTAATGTTGCCTTCCTTAGAATAGAAATGCCAGTAAACAACTGTGGGTTTTAAATAAGTTGGGGGGGGGGGCGTCTGCATTTTTTGGGAATAATGGAAACATTGCATGTCAGTGTTGAATTAGAGATCAGCGAGTGCTAACAGGTGCAGTCCTTTCAGACTCACTGAGGAGATTTTCAAATTGTGGTCCAGGTTTCTCCATCAAGTCATAGAGCAGAGATCCCTCCGCCGCATGAACTTAATGGAAGCCAGCTGTTTGAGGAGAACTGCAATGATAAAGCTGTAAATGCTATCCTGTCCTAAGACTTGTTGATATTTCATGTGGAAGAAAGTAAACCACAATTACTCACCTCTCCCAGGACACAAGCAATTACAGCTCCTGAAGTCAGCCATATGCGTTAGGCGCAGAGGCAAGAGACAACCTGATTGTGCTAATTACACGTATCTTCACTGCCTAATTAAGAGAGCCAAAGAGAAACTCACAGGCTTTTGTTCCCAGCATGTGCATCGATGGGCTTATTATCTGATCTGAGGGCTATTTACGCCCGTGAGCACCTACTCATCCATATGCTGCCGAGGCACCAAGTGTTTTAACCCAGAGGTTTAAGGTTAATGGTGCATGATAAAGTGTGCCGAGGTATGGTTCATACACTTGAATGTGCCATAAAACTAAAACATGTTTGGTTCGTCTAGAAATGTTGCAAGCGTGGCAATTAGCTGCTGTTCTGGTTTTTTGACCACCGTAAATGAAATTTCTTAATAAGCATAAAAACTGCTCTGCTGTAAACTCTCGCTAATGCACCTGATCCGCGGCTGAAAATAGCCCCCGAGAAATGCAATATTTACTCTCGTTTGGAGGAGAGCTGCTAAAAACTACAGAGCCCGACTCTTCTTTGTGGAATTATTTAGTCCTGTTAAAAAATGAAAGTAGAAACTAAATATTAATTCTCTCAGTGGGAACATGTGTGAGCCACAGACCAGCAGCACATACGGGTCTATTCATCGGCACTTTCTTGGTTTTGGCTTTCGGATGTGATGACAAATGCAAAAAATGTATGATACCGTCAGCCACATCTTTAGAAGAACAATATCTCAGATTTCTGTCTGATCAATAATTGTATTCTTTTTTTGAAATGTTTAGTACATGGCATTATATTTCCCAGTAAACAAGAACGTAAGGTGTATATTTTTATATTGGTGAGGCGAACTCCAGAGAAAAGAATTAAACAGATGCAGAAGGAAAAAAAACAAAATAAACAAAAATGAAAGCCAGCAAAAGCTATAAAACATGTCATACATATTCATATATCAGGATAACAAAGTCACAGAGCATCGTTGTGTCTATTTAGAAATATCTCCTTTTTTCATCTGGTGCAAAACAAAACAACATGATTTCAAAGATGCAGCACAGATGAAGGAGGCACCGGGAGGATGCAAGAGCAGACAAGGAAAACATAACACAGTGCATAGCGCATATAAGTGGTCATAATAAGTCAATAAACTGTTATTATGCCCACAATAATAACAGAAGAAATCCCCCTGCTGAACACCATGATTTTCATATTATATTAATTATATATTAATTATATTATTAAACGAGGCTTGAAAATGTTATGTGCTCCATTTGCATATTTTCCCAGAAAAGCCACACATTCTGCAACATGTCTCACGGGGCTAATAGGCCGCTTTGTTTACGTTGCTGTTCTGTCAGTTGTCCTGCACAGCTACTTTTCCCACCCGGGGAGGGTCCAAACAATCACTGCTCCCCCAAGGTCAAGTATCACAGCCTGGTGCTAATACACCTACAACCCCCCCCCCCCCCTTCTCCCTTGTATGTTCTTATGGTGTCATCTATAATTCAACTCATCGACAGCTCTCTCTTCTACATCTGAACATATGGCAAGGGAAACCCCCCCCATCACCCCCACCCTCTCCATCCCTGCTCATCCAACTGACTCTCACCGCCCCTTAACTCCCTCTCACTCACTCCTCTCATTGTCATTCTGTTTCCGCCTGAGTGCCCCACCCCCCCCCCAATCATTTGGGGATTATAGTCTAGACTGACAGCGCTGATTGGTTGTCATGACCGCTGGTGTCCCTTCATTGGAGAGAGATAGATATAGGGGCGGTGAGACAGAGCCGTTTGAAAGGTGACAATGACAGAGGTGCTGGCAGAGGTGCGGACGAGCAATATCAGGCTCAGGCAGGGATATCAACACCTCTGGCTTTAACAAAGAAGGTAAGCCGCAAGGTTTCATTCATCACAATTGCTTGGGAGGAGTTCTTAGTTCTTGCTTTTAATGTTCAGAGGATATTAAATAAAAAGGTATTGTAGTGACGTAGCTGCACTTGGGTGTACTTTACCTGCAATATACTGCATTTATATGTTACAGTTCTGCAGGTTTACAAACTGTCAGGGATATAAAAACAAGCCGTCGATCAGTGTTGTCAGTTGTAGATCTGCTCAAGTTTCTCACCGACGTTTTCCCACAGACTCTGGCAAGTTTTCAAAATTCCTTGCATGCTTTCTCTATCATCTTCCCACAGATATTCAAAAAAAAGGGAGGGTTCCCAGCAGGTTTACTCATCAATCAGTCGCTTCCTTTGCCAAAGTGTGCATGTATTTATAAGAAGATAAACCTGTTGTTATAACTCCTAGAAGGATTTCAAATCTGGGTCGAAGTGCCTGCAAGTTAGAACGCAGGTCAGGATCTTGCCCGTGGGCTTTCTGTCTTCCTTTAGGAGAAGACGGTTAGTCCAGGTCACATGACACAGCACAGAAAGCATGGAGGAGGAGGAGGAGGAGGAAGATGAAAGTGGAGTGTATGATTACTGCAGAAGGAAGTAAGAGTGGAGACAAAGAAAACGCTTGGAGGAAAAAGAAAATCTCAGAGAAATGAAAGCATACAAAAAAAAAAGAGTGATTTTGATGAAAAAAAAAGGAGAGGTGGTCTATTTGATAGCTGTCGTGGATTGATCCTCTCTCGCAGGAAGGCCATATGGGACATGTTTGGTCATTCAAAACAAGGTCACATGACCCATAATTAAACAACCGAGAGGGCCTGGAAAACAGTAGAATCTAACTGTTTGACGAAAAGCTTGTCCTTTGTCTTCATATGCGTTTGTAACACCTTTGATTCTGTCTGTTAATAAATGGATTTGGGAGAGTGGAGGAAGCCAGTGTCTGATGGATGTGATGGGTCCGCCCACAAGGCTGAGAGATCAAATACCTGAAGTCATGAGCACTACATAGTTTTTGCCTTTAAGCTCAAGTAGACATTTGCTGATTTTTGTCTCATCTTTATCTCTTCTTCTCTCTCTTCCTCTCTATAGCTGTCGATGAAAGAAGCAGGAGATGGCCTTCACGCCCAGATGAATTCGATGATGGGAGCTCTCCAAGAACTCAAGGTCCTACAGGTTCAGACAGCACTGGAAAACCTCAATATTTCAGGTCGGCCAATTAACCGAGGATTCCCACATCCTGCACCAGCCGCTTCTTCTAACACATCAGCTGGCAGTGCTTCAGAATCAGAGAAAAATCAAGGGTTGTGCTTAAGCCACACAATGCCAAAGGAGCCCAGCCCAAGTCCAGGGCCGTCTCTGGAGAGTAGAGCCTCCTACAGCCAAGAGGACCAGAGTCCATCGCAAAACAGAAGCAGCCTTAGCATGTCATCTTCCTCTGTATCCAGCCTTGAGAGTGAGAGAAGTGAGAGAAGCGCAAGAAGTGAGAATGACCTTCAGGCTATACCCAAGAGGTGGTCAGGTTACATGGCCCCGCAGGTGGACTTCTATGGACCAACGGTGGGCAACCCTCCACCAGAGCCCTACCCTCAGCCTCCCCAGCGTACTCAGGTGGTGGACCTGCCCGGCATCCTGTACAGCCTCTCCAGAGAGGGTCCATCTTTGGACAGCGACTACTCCCAGGACAGCACAGACGACGCCAGCGATTGGACGTCTTCACTCATGAGCCGCAGCCGCAACCGCCAGCCCTTGGTGCTGGGGGACAATGTCTTTGCTGATCTAGTAGGCAACTGGCTGGACCTGCCTGAGGTGGAGAGGGAGGAAGTAGAACAAGAGGAGAGGAGGAAGAGGGGAGAGGAGAGGACAATGGATGCAGGGGCTGAAAGGCCGGACACCCCTGCTCACCCTCTCCGCCTCAGCCGCTCACAAGAGATCTGCAGGAAGTTCTCACTCACAACAAACATCTTCAAGAAGTTCCTGCGCAGTGTTCGTCCTGATAGAGACAAGCTACTCAAGGAGAGGCCCGGCTGGATGGCGCCGGAGCTGCCGGAGGGTAACCTCTTCAAAAGGCCAAAAAAACTGGTTCCTAAAAGTTCAAAAGGCAGCTTCTACCTGCCGTTCTGGGCAAACGGACAGCAGAGCAAGAGCAGGCTGTGTCCACATCTGGCTGAAGCAGAGAGGAACCAACAACACATCCACCAGTTTCACCAGTTCCACCAGCAGCCATTTGCAGGGATTTATTTAGACAGGAGACAGCCAGAGACTGGTGTGGAGAAAATGCAACCCTTGTTTGACTACAACACAGCTGTGTGGGTCTGACAGTGAATCTCAGGCCAACAGACTCAGAGAGCAACAGATGCTGAGGGAGGGAATGAATGAATAACTGAAGGCTTCGATACAGTTATCCAAAAATGAACTTCACACCTACAACATGTTCTCCAGCGACTGAGAGATTATCAGGGCAACGATTTGTCTGACAATCCTAAAACCTAAACCTCCTCAGCTGTGTGTGCGTGCGTGTGTGTGTGTGTGGGGGGGGGGGGGGGTCTGCGTGCCAGAGACTGTGTAGAAAAAAAAGGTTGAGAGACATTTTTGAGGATTTATACTGCAAGTTTTGTACTTCTCATGTTTCTTCTTGTGTGTGCGTGCGTGCGCGCGCATGTGTGCATGTATGACTGGAGTGTCTTAAAGACGGTACATTTGTTTTATTTTTTTCTCAGAATGTCTCTCTGTTTATGTCGATTACAAACACATCCACAGACTTTTTTCACTTCTGTGCCACTGGACACTCCTTTATTCACATCTATCCTTTCTTTGCATCTATGAACTGTTGGGTTGAATGGTTCCAGTTTCTTAAATGATGACACAAACAGCTGTAACTAAATGCACTGCCAGTATCACAGTCATAAGCTTCCCTTTGTTTCCAGCAGAAGCTTTGGAAACTCAGGTTGAACTGAAAGCATCAGTCTCATTCACCTAACTCAGGGAATGAATGTTGGGCCCTTTTTCCACTGGCCAAAAAAGCCGCCGACACCCGCTTACATCTGGCTTTTGACCTCAATGGGAATTGGGTTTAATGGGTGTTCCCTCCCGGGTCAAACGACCCTGCAGTGGACACGAGTATTTATCAGCTCAGCATTGATGAAAACTTAAACCCACATCGACATGGTAATTTGTGGCCTGGCACTTCCTATCAAGGACCCTCATACTGTGAGCGGTCAGAGCACCACTACCAACAAAATACACTGTGGCAATGAAAGCTTGTCGCTTTTATTCCTTTTTGTCATCTTGGCCACAAATTCAGAGCCTCATCATTGTTCAGTCAGGTGTTGAGTTTGAAACACAGACTGGAACAGAGGCCAATCTTCTTTTTTAATGGATTTACCCAGGTTTTAAAAACCTGACATGCAGTGGAAAAAAGGTTATTAGGCAGGAGAAAACTACACTCTGATGCATTTTGATGGGTTTTATGTAGAGTTTAGAAGAAGTCTTGCCCCATTCCCTAGTAGGACCTTACAGCAATAGAGTGCATGACTAGATCAAGCCATCTGAGCTTGCACGTGAAACTTTGGGATTTATCCATCATAATGAGCAATGTGGGATATTCTTTTTTCCTCTATCTGCTCTGACATGGCACATATTTGAGTCAACTGTCAGTCCTCCTGGGCTGTTACGCAGAAAAGATGGCACAGCCCAACACGAGTACTGGCTGCCATCTGGTACCCGGACATTATGTAAAGCTTGTTCACCACAGGCTTGAAGAACATGCAAAACTGGCTCAGTTAATCCTAAGTCTCTGAGGATGAACTGAATTATGATGATGTTTCAGCTACTGTACATACACACAGGTGAATTAAGCCACTGTAACGGAACAACAACAAAGTCGCAGGAATAAATGTACAGAACTTTGTACATATTTTTCATCAACTAAACAGCAGCAATAAGAGAATTTACCGTAATATCCCATCGCATGATTTTTATTATTCCACACAAATATATCACAGTAGCTTACAGCAATGATCAACATCACTACTTGTACTTTAGTCAAAAGCTTCTACTTGAGTGTTTTCATTTCCAACTACATTATAACAGGTCAATGAAGAACTTCCCTCACAAATTTTCCCTCAGGATTACAGATGACACTGCCAACTCTGACTCCAAACACTTTTGTTATTTTGGGTTTTTTTTAGCTTTCCTAGAAACCAACTGTTATGCAAAGACAATCTGATTCTCTTAATAACTTATTAAACAGTTATTTCATTGGGTTTTTAAAAATGACGCCACACCAATCAACTCAGCCAGCAGGGATTAGGCCTTTAGGTCTCTAGTGTCTTGGCCAGTCCATCCATATGGTGTTGTTGCAGTATTCAGGTCAATACATGGCGCATATGTAGAGTCTCACACACACACACACACACACACACACACACATAGACGGTTGTGCCATAAGGCTCAGCCTGAGATGTCACTTCACCAAGTTTGTGTATGTAAATGTAACATTTATTTCTTCCTATTTACAGTTCTGTAAGTGTAATTTTTAACACTGTTATTGATATTTTTCATCAGGGTTCCACGAACCCTCAGTAGTGATTCTGTCATGTGTATTGTAAAACTTTGTAAATTAAATCTGTTTTCAGAAGGAAATGTCGCTGGTTTGACTGGAGTTTTGGAAAATCTGACACTTTTGTTCCCAAGCTGAGTGAAAGCAAACATCAGCTCACTGATAAACGTGTTGGGCAGCTAGAATCCTACTGTCCAGAAGGACTCAGTCTACATGCAGCTGTGTCATCCATCCAACAAAAAGAAGTGCTGTTAGTTTATATGTAAAACTTATATTTTCATTTTTAGTCTTAACTTCACGAAAAAAGATGACTCCTGGTGCAGGATGTTATAATATTTTACTAATTATTAAAATTGTTTCATTGCCAAGACATTTATATTATGTATATCTTTCTGAATAACAATAATCATCATCATCATAATAAGTGATGTTAGAGTGATGTAACGTATATGTACACAGATACTTCATCTGGCTGATATTATCATTAGTATTTGTATCAAATGGTCAAAGAAAGAACACTGCAAAGCAAAATATCAAACAACATCCAGCTTTCGCGCTGTAGCTCTTAGTGATTTATTTCTGCACTGCAACAGCAAAGTGCTCCTGCACGACAGTCAGGTTCATTGAGCCAGCGAGTCACTCCTCGCCTGTGCATCCTCTAAATTGATTCTAAATTTGTAGCTGAACTCCATCGGCGTCTTCAATAAATAAAGAAGAAGAACATGAGCTGTGTGGCCGTGCACATGTCATGACTCTCCATTCCACAGATGCTTTTTTTATGAGATAAAAATAATCAAAGTCAGTTCATCATTCTGTCCCTGCGGGGAGGCGAATATTACTGCAGAGCTCCTGGGGTTTCGTGTGTAGTGTGGAAACACATTATAAACCAGAGATGCTTTTACAGTATAAATAAATGAACTTGAACTATGGTGGCTGAAAACAAAACAAAGATGCTTCTAATTTAAATATCTATGGATTTTCCAACGGCTGACCAGATGGTTTGAATGCATCTCAACAATAATGGTGTTTCAGTATGTGTGAAGAAATATCAATTTACTGTGAAAATCCTCAAAACAAATCATTGTGTTCAGGAATGAAAATTAATTAGGTTCTGATGTTGCTGTAGAATATCACCGACTCGACCCTGGGAGAGCCTTGGACTCTCTCGTTCAGTGAACCACCTTCAACATGCAGTAAAATACATTGTGATCAGTTTATTGCTCGTGCAGTTGGGGTTGAAAGTTAGTGTGAAAAAGAGGAGCACTGCAACTCTCTTCAGAGCAAAACAAGACAAATACCGTCTTTCTTTTGTGTGTCTGTGATTGTACGTGGAGAGAGAGACAGAGAGAGACAGAGAGAGAGAGACAGAGAGAGAGAGAGACAGAGAGAGCAACAGCTGCAACTGTAGTGCCTTCTCTTCTGGCTCAGTTTCCCTCGGGATCCCGGTGGTGGACGCTGACTGTCTGGCTACACCCCCCACCCCCCTCTTCACTACCAACTCGTCAGCTGTCGCTCTCTCACAGCACTCACACCCCCAAACTGGAGCATGAAGAAATTCTACAGGACTTAAGATTCACAAAGACAGTTCATGTTACACTTCAACAGTCTCATCATAATGACGTGACTTGCGTGATGTTCACTTTAAAAATGCATCATAATGCGTGTTTGAGGAGGTCACAAGGGACAAAGATACCTATGCAGTGACTCTTCTGTACCCTACTACTGTCTAATGTCTTGCTGCTTCAATAAACCCCCAGCTATGTAACCGCCCAGCTCTACCTTGACCCTCAGGAATGCGCTCACATTTCACTTTTTTTTTTTTTGTAAATAATTGTCGGCAAATGAATGTCTAGAATCATGAGGCAGGGCAACTCACTGCAAGACGGTCCCACAAGAAACACGAAACCTCCTCACATGCACTCTCTGAAACTAGCAAATCCACTGGTCATTTGTAGAAGCACACAAACGCCCCCGCTTCTGGAAATGAAAGGCGACATCTTAAAGCCACAAAGCAGAGCCAGATTTGACAGAGAGATAAAGAGTTAAAACTGGGGCGAATTATTTGGGATTTAACATCTGGCCGTTTTTAACAGCACGATGCTTATTGAGATAAGACTCACACTCTCTTGTTATGCTAATGCCTGCAAAATGGAACTTCGCAGGCATTAAACAGTGCTGCATAAAACATTATTAACCCAGGCTGACAAAGAGATGAAAGGTGCACAGCCTTACACACAGAATGCCTTATTACTCTCATGTGCTTATGAACAAATGGATATACAGTAAGCAAATGAGATTAACAGCTGTACAGTGTGCATTGCATAGATAAACCATAAGCTAAGCCATATTCCAGACAATGCAGCTTGTCCAGATGTTTGGGAATGTAGGTTGCCATGTTTAAAACAAGTCTTAAAATATGGTGTAAATACTGACCAAAAACACTTGCAGTATATGACATGCAATGGATTTTTTTATTATTCATATAAAATATAGGAGGGAAGATAAGGCAAAAAAGAAGTGTGTCCTATAATTGTCAAATGACATAGACGCTATTGAAAAAAACAAGGATTTTGTGCTAAAAAAAAAAGAAGCAACATTTATACATTAAAATATGAGGGTGGGTGCATTAAAAGGAAACACATCCTATATTTTCAGGCTATTACTGGTAGCTGGTGCTGATTTGGAGTCCCCTGGTTAACTGATAAGGAAGCTGCTGTCAAAAGAAACGCTGATTTTTGCAGTATGCGAAAAACAAGTATTTTTCCAGTGTATGAAAAAAACGCTCCTGTGAAATATAGGAGGCAATAAGATGCTAAGGTTTGTTCTATTCCTGGAATTTATGATCAAAGAACATCTCTTGAAACTTTTTACTTCACACAACATGGGTTCCATTTTTCAGTGCTAGAGAGAGACCCTACTAACGCTGCAGCGTGAATCCTGCACCCTCCTCCTCCTCCTCCTGCACCCTCCTCCTCCTGCAGCAGGCCCCCCTCCTGCAGACCCTCCTCCTACTCTTAGCCCATGATTGATGTATTTAGATGCTCTGACAGGTGAACCTAATACACAGGAATGTTTCCACTCTTTGATCTCCTTCCTGCGGGCCGGCTCTACGTGAATCTGAGGAATTCAACATGTATTTGTACAAATGCGGTCTGATGTTGCTCAGACTGGCAGAAACGCCGTCAGCGCTGTTGTTTCAGGGCTTCTTAACACCTGCTGTGTCCCGCACATGCAGTCATCTTGGGGGGTGGGGGGTGGGGGCTTCATATCAGAAATGGTAATGGTTTGATCCTGGTTGGTTCTCAATGAGCCACTGAGTTGTGCCCCATAAAACATATTTGCAATCAACAGTCCGACAAATCACTGATAAAGACGTAATGACAGAACGGGATGCAGAAGGAAAAAAGGGGGGAGAGACCTCCAACTAGAGGCTGATTGACAATGTGGAAAACACTGAAACTTATTTATTGTTTCTCTGTCTGTCAACATAAGCAGCATGAAGCCTCTCACAGCGGCATCACAAATGAAAATACATGAAAGCTTGTCAGTGATTATTGAAGAGATTGTCTGGTTGCTGCAGCTCGGAGGGCTTAAAGATCTGCAACATGTCACTTTTCCCCCCCTTCAACAGCATCGTTCTTCCACAGAGGTGGTGCGCTTGCCAGTCACGGCAGCTGCGCCGGTCAGACGGAAAGACTTTTCAAGCACAAAAATACACTCTGATTAAACGTGACCTCTGCTAATGTCTCAGCAGCCATCGTTTAAACTTCACCGCCCCCTCAATAACAAAAGCATCAATTTTTATGAAGCCCCTCCATCCTCATCTAGTTCTCTCAAAGCCCTCAAACAGCGAATAATTGAGCCGTGTACTCAGTCTTGTCTCTGCAGGGTGTTGCTATCATGAAACGCCTGTTTGCATTCCCACACTTTAAAACACCAATAGACGCTCACAGATCAGCTTCCTCCAACCCTTCCTCAATTAATTTCTCCTATTTTTGTCATTGCTGCATACACACATTGCCACAGGGGGTCTGCCTCCTCCCTGTTTTCATTAAATCATAAACTGCGGGCCAATGGGGGCTCTTCGTCATCATTAATCCAGATTAAACATAAATCTCCTGTTCTGACTCACACCCACAGACAGTTATTTAACGCTGTGTCCTGTTACTCAACAGAACTCATCGTCTTGTACATCATGTCATGTGCAGATCTTTGTAAAGTCACAAGATTTTCAAAGTCTCCGTTTCAGTCATTAGCTTTTGAACTCAGACTGTCAACTGCAGGGTTGAAATCCTGTATCTGACATTTGAAACTGTCTCCTCAAACCCAACTAACCAGACTGTCCCTGCTGTCTCCCGACATTTTCCTCCAGATCTGTCTTCATGTCAGAATTGATTTTTCAAGATGGAAAAGTACAGTGTAGGGGAGAGAGATGCCTGAAGTTGACTGCTTCAGCACTAAATCTATTTCCAGGCTAAAGCCTCGTGCTGCAGGAGAAAGAGGATATGCTGGTTCCTCTGGACTATCAATCAAAACACTGGAATATTCTTGAGGTTACTGCAAAAAGCCAGAAAAACTGGAAAACATATCAAAGTTCCAGACTGATATGTAGCAGAGAGGTGTGATTCTTTGGGATTGCTGATCATTATCAAGTTCTACATCAGTGTAGAATTTACTGTCCCTCTAAATACAATACTGAGTATATTCCTATTACTTTACATATTTTAAATAATAATTGAGGTACTTTGAGGATCCCTGAGGTGAAATTCAGACTCTACATTTATTCCACAAAACCTGGGCAGCAACCCATGCAGTACCCAAGAAGTGGCACTTCACATCCACATTTCCTCCTGCCAGCCCAGAGGATCCAACATAGCAAGTCCACTTGAGGAAAATGAAATTCATACTGATAGCATGATTCCTAATTTTGTTGCTCAATTACAGTAAGTGCAATGAGTGTTAATCAAGTGCAGTCATTACTTATGCATATGCATCCATGAGCACGAGACGATCATCGTATTCATGTAACTGCACTGAGCAGTGGCAAGATACACTGTGGACATGCAAGTGTGACAGGGTGGGCTTCCTTCAGAGACCTGGCGCTGCAGCCTAGGGCACACATCAGGTGAGAGCTGCTTCCCAGGCAAGACCCAGCATGAGAACTCAGTTTCCTCTGCTGCAGCTGGTAAGGATGGAAGTAATCTCGGCTGTCAGGTGGTTCCCAGACCTGTGCCTTTTTCTCCATTCCAGTCTTAAAAACATCCCCCCCCTCAAGGTTGCAAAGGTGAGGCTGAGCAGTCTGAGGCCCCATGATGCGGTGGTCACAAAAAGTATGCGTGTGCTCTTCCATGTTCAGGGCCTATACGTTAGGTTATTAATTTGTGGACTGGTGCGAAGCCCAAGAGCCCCCACCAACCCTCTACATGGGGTCTTGCATTTCCTACAGCAACTGTTTAAGTTGGTTGTGCAGCACCCGCCACAAGGGTGGTCGCCACAGTTATCATGACAGCGTCTGGGCACTCCACAGCTGAGAGTCATCCTCTGATACTTTCTGTTGGGGGGCTGCAGGCTGAGACCTCCCACTCAGCTCTTTGTTCCTCAGCAAATGCTTTCCACAGTGCTGCATTGGCCCTAAATGCTGCCTGTGAATGCAACATTATCTCCTTGTTACTTGCTCTTTTTTTTTCCTCCCATCTACTCCTCCTCGTCCAAAAAGCAGCCTCAAGGGAAGTACTCAGTAACCACAGCCCCAATTCTGTCTGGTATTACAACTGCATCCTGTTCCCCAGGATGTGTGGCCCACAAAATTCAAAGTCTTACTCATCGTGCAATTCTGGAACATTGGTTCTGCATCACTGATTCTCCTCAGAGAAAGGAGTGAGGAATAGAAAAGAAATGGGAAACGGAGTGGAAGAAGAGGTTTTCATTTGTGCTTCCAGGTATTAAGAATGTGAAAAATATGTTTGGAAACATGTTTAGAAGCACAATGGATGACAAAAAATGTGTCCAGATACACTGTATTATTTTGAGGATGCAATTTTGTCCTGATAGTCCACCAACAACGTGTCTCTGCAGTCCGACTTCATCTCTGTGATTCAAGGATGAGTATATGTAACCTGTGACCAGAGATTAACCTTGAATCATTCATTCTCTGGCCTAGTGCAGGTTAATTATTCAGAGGTAAAAGAGTGACTCTGAGTTTTAAAATTTCAAGTCCTTTGAGGCTAAATAAGGGTATTCTTGTTCACTATTCCAACTAACCAATCTACAGAACATCCCTTCGCCTTTATTTTCTGCTCATTTTCTCATTTTTCCACTTCTCCTTTCCCTCTTTCCTTCACCTTCCACATCCTCCTCCTCCACTCTTTTCCATCTTGGTGACAGATCATTGTGCTTGGTAACACTGTCGCCTCGAGTCAAAACAACACATACAAAATGTCTCGGCTGCAGTCTGATGAACACTGATGAGAGTCACGGCTGAAATGTCACTGCTAGCATGCTGCTAACTCACAGCATGTCACTCCTCCACAATTTCAACGGAATAGAAAGTCAAACTGGGTCTAGGGTATCAACTGTCTGCTCCATGGTGAAGCATGGCAGCTATTACATTCCAACTACTTTCATGCAAATTGTGAAGTGCTAAATTAGAACAGCTTAGTGGAAACTTCTAAATTAGATAAAAATTTATTTTATAATCCCGAGAAGCTTTTGCAGAGTTTCTCGATGACACAGAGGCTTTTGTCTGCAAATGATAATGGATATGCATTCATCTTATTAAAATTGAAAGTTTCTGTCAGTTGAGCTGCTAAAAATAAGCCTTTAGCCAATAAATATGTTGCCAATGAAAATAAATTATATTTTCATTCACAGTTAAATTGACTCAGGGGCTTCATATGCTGCCATAATGGTCTGAATCCAACTGGAAGCAGTGATTAATTGTCTCTCTCCACCGAGCCTTAACATCTGAAATGAATAAATGAGTGTAGAACCCCAACAAATCAAAAGCCTCCATTCAAAACAGCAGGGTTATCAAAGGTTTGAAGTGAGATATATTTTAGACCTTTGCAGTCACCACATCATCTACAATTGAACAGCTAAGGTAGATCCTGCAGTAGCGTGTTAAATGGTTCTCTGTACCGCATCAGCACAGCACCCCGCGCAAGAAAATCTTTCAGCAGAGGTTCAGACTTGTAAAATCAATACCGAGGTGCATCGGGGCTGTTCTGGCTGCTCCAGAAGGCCCTGCACATTTAAGTCAGTTGTATTGAATTCTGGTCTATTTTCCACCTTAGTGCAGTGCATCAGGGCAGGAACAGCGATTGTACACACCAGAAGAGGGCCGAAGAGGTGGTCTGAGTACTCTGGTACAGTCTGTTGATGTCGAGAGGGTGATCCAAAATCACTCAGGCGTACGAACCAGGTGTACTGGTGCACTAATCATACTCTCTGTGCAGAAGGAAATAAAACAGAATTCTGCATCTATCCGGCCACATGACCTTCTTCCTGTGGTTACTGTCTTACTTCCACTGGAGACACATCTGACCAGTAAACACAGGAAACCTTCTCACATTCTGCTTCGGGTTTACTGGCGCAAACTAGCTTTCAGGTTTATTACTGCCACCTAAGTGGCACTGTTTTGTTTGCTAGGATTTTTGTATGTGTGAAAACTCAAAGCTCAGAGTTTGCATTCTGTCAACTGATTTGGACTGAATTAACTATCAGTGTGAAAGCAACCGAAAACACACGATTAGGTGAAGCATGCATTATTTGACTGAAAAATTACAAAAGTTGGTTTTGATGACACACTGAGTTTTGTGATCATCATTCCAGCCTCCTTGTATCCTCCTAGTAGAAGGTGTAAGCGGAGAGAGAAAGCGGAGAGCAGAATGGGAGCGAAGCATCCCTGGCCTTTATTTTGGTCCAACTAGTAAGCGGGAGAGGAGAAAGGAGGATGACGGGATGTGATGAGACAGTCATCACTGCCCCTGAGGGTGTGTGTGTGTGTGTGTGTGTGTGTGTGAGTGCGTGTGTGTGCATGCATGTGTGTGTGCGAGAGCTGGGTAATGAATGGCCCACAGTTTACCCAACTTCTCTCAGCTCTGTGATTAACTCTTGCAGATATATCCCAAATTAAATGTGCGTTTCTACTTTCACCCCCGTGGAGCAGCTCGGCACAGCCAGACTTGGAGCCTGTGCAGCTGTTGCGGCCTAACAATTACAGGACAAAAGCATCAGAAGGGGTACAGCTGGTGAAGACCCCCAAAAATATCAGTGTACGGTCACAGTGACCCACCCTGCCCAGAGGATATGCATCTTTACAGGGAGAGTTTGTGCACAGCTGTGGTTCCTGTGGTTAAAATACTTTCTCAAAGACTTCATTCCCATCAAAAAACCCTTTCCGGAGTTTATAAGAAAACTGTTCCTAAATTATAGTCTTACAAATCCAACGCAACAGCTATATTACATTTCCCGACCTGATGGAAATATTTTAACTTTATTTTAGAGCACAGAATAAAGCTTTGCAAATAGCACAACAGCTCTGCGTCTGAAGACTTTTGCACATTTGACGACGATTTTTGTCCACTGGACAGACTCTTCCACTCACCCTCTTCCATCCTACCCTTCACCCATACCTTCATCTCATTACCCTTCATCCTGAAAGTTCAGCGCAGCAGCGGCCATTAAAAATTAAATGACCGACTTTTACTAGTTTCCCACAGCAACAGAATCCTTCTCCCTCAGCACATGAATATGCAACAAGACTCAGTCAGTGCATGAGCGATATGACAGACCAGGCCACGGTTTCGCTGCTGGATGGAGGCAGCTGTTGTGTAGCCTTAAATCACATCTACTGGTGCAGAAAGACACTACTGGAACACTAACCCATTAAGTTACAATCTCTACTGGCTCTTTTCTGTGTCACAACTTCCTGTTCTGTGTCAGCGCAGCGGGATCACACGTGGACGTTCCCCGATGAGTGAATATGTAAACCAGAAGAGCTCGTATTCCACGTCTGTAGTTGTTGGGCTGCTGGACATCACCAGACTTTCAAAAATAATCCCTCTTGGTATGCAGTAGTGCGTCTTTATGAGACGATAATAATGGAGAACGTTTCACTTTCAAAGTTAATGTATGAGTGCAACCATTTTCATCCCCTTTAAATAGTTAATTGCCCAGTAGGGAATATCAGTGCAGTCGGCTCTTCATGTAACATTAGTAATACTGCATCTCATTTCCTCCTTACACTGGATAGTTAGTGCATGGCCTCACAATTCTCTCACATGTTGTGCACTATGTGGTCATAATGGTTGGAAGGTTGAGTGAGTAATACAGGGGTGATCACCGAGTAACTCACGATATTTTGTTCATCTCCGTGCTAGTATCAGGATACTGCAAGTATACGTCTTCACTGCTGTATTACAAGACTATGATGCGTCACGACATCTGTGTAACTGAAGTATAAAGTATAGAATTATAGAATATCCAAAAATCTGGAGTAATTTCACAAGTACAACAAAAAAAAACGTTTTTTTTTTAACTCTTTGTTTTTAATATTTGTCGCCTCTGTGTCCTGACAGCAGAGATGGAGCAGAGTTTCTGGGGTTGTTGTTGTCCTTACGTGAATGCTCTTCACTGGAAAGTTTCCATTTTGTTTTCCAGTCTCCAGCGGCCTTCATGCCCTGGGATGCAGTTCAATACTAACATGGTGATGTGCCAGTCAGTTATCTCACCTCATTCATTTTGGAGATAATGTCAGAAACCAAAGAACATATGATGGTGCTCCATGGAAAAATGGTCAGAACACTTGCTGTTGTCACTAGCATGACTATAAAAAGGAATTTCTAAAGCACTGATTCTGATGTCACGGTTATAACATAAAGCTACTGCATGGATCTGCTGGTGGCAACAGTTTTTATTCACATTATTTATGTCAGCTGCAAGCAAGGACATGGATTTCGTGACTCACTTTCTTAAAAATAGGGTAACAAAAGCCCACAGGTTAGAAAACAGAGCTTATGACGGGAAAGACGTCATTTCAGATTTATTTAGCAACTAGTAAACTAGGGTAGTGTATGAATGAGCGATACTGACTAGAGGAGGAAGCCACGCAGTGCTGCTGCTGCTGCTCCCCTCTGTGCATGTTTTTAGATGACCTTAATATGGTTTTCTGTAGTTTCAATTCAATTCTAATTTTTTCAGAAATGAGAGGCAGACACTATAAATCAAAACTGACTCTCTTTGTACACAATGGCTGAACGAAGACCTCGTTCATTGTTTTGCTTGTAGGCGGCACCAGTCTATTTACACCAGTGATTTACTGGTACTGGTGGAACCTGACTGGGGCTTTCAGGCTATTCTTTTAAACAGTTGAACTGTCTGAGGTCCAGAGAATAAATCACTGGTCTGCACTTAACATGAACTCCATCCGCCAGGCCTTTAGCCACACTTGCGGTGTGACCCAAGGGACGGCAACCTCAGCATGCTGGTCTGCTTCTTCAGTCCTGTCTGAAACATCTCAACAACTGGGTGGGCCTCAAGGAAATTCTGTACAGGCATTTATGGCCTCAGAGGATGATGATGCTTATCAGCCATTTTTGTTTTGAGTGAAATGTTGTGGCATTGCCAGCACACGTCCCCGGAGCGCACAGTCAATTGTGACTAATTTCTTCATTACTTTGGTTTGGTTTAATCCAGCCTGAGTTGTTCCTGTACAGTATTAATTAAGTGTTTGTGTGTGTGAGCGTGCCTGTGTCCATCTGTCTGTACTGTATGTGTGTGTGTGTATGTAACATGTTAACAGGCTAAAGATGGGGGCAAACGTCATGGACTATAATTTAACCTGAGTCAGAAAGGGCCATGTAAACAGCATTTTTGAAAGACTACAACCAGAATAAGGTCATAGTAACTACTATACTAAATTAAGACACAGGGAGGAGAGTGCAGTGTAAACACTGTTAAACTAATAGTGCAACACTTTTGCATATAAAACAACATCTCTGACATTCAAACCCTAATCACACAAGTTCGAACAATGCTCATTAGGCTTATCGGCAACAGGACGATGCTGAGTTTGTGTTGCTTGTGGCGTTTGTGTGAATACCGCAGATGTTCTTTGGCTGGCATAGACGGCTATTTCCAATTAACCCTCTTCTTATTGGAATGTGGATAAATGATTTAGTTGTGCAGCTCTTTCAAAATCCAAAACAGACTAAATGGGTACAGTTCTGACACGAAAACGATTCATTTCGTGGGGGATGTGTGATGCTCAAAACTAATGTATCCACAATTATCCTGCCACAACAGTATCAATGGAGCAAAGTCAATAACGAAAGCGCACGTCGACAGTTGTTTGTAACAGCTGTGAGTGCCAGACACAGAAACAAAAGCACCACACTGAAGCTATAATTGCAGTCTGAAGTCCTTTTGGAGTTTTCCAGCATACAGTCTACTTTATACCGCGTGTGTTTGTGTTGTTAACTCAGCTTGAATCACAGTGTTTTACTTAATTAGCAAAAAAAAGAAAGGCTAGAATGTGAGGATATAAGCTGAGTGTGTTCCTTTGTCCAATTATATTCATTAGTATATAAACTGAATTATTCATTAAATACAAGTATACAATGTGAGGATATAACCCGAGTGTGTTCCTTTGTCCAATTATATTCATTAGTATATAAACTGAATTATTCATTAAATACAAGCACACCATGTAAACATCTCATTTGAAATATTGTCTCTTTTAGAATAAGGATCAAATAGTCATGTCATTGGCATCCATAGTCATTGCAAGCACGTTAGCATGACATTGGCACCAGAGCACCATAAATCCATAACATTTCCTTTCAAACTCAGATGAGTTCTCCATCGTCAGGGGGAATTTGCGCTGCAGAAAAACGCTAAAGAAGCTACATGAGGCAATGGCAGGTTAATATAAAGCCTCTTGAGAAATCCAGTCTCAGGAGCACTTTAAGCACAGTGTGAGCTAAAATAGATATGTCTAATCTGAGATGCTTGTGTGTGTGTGTGTGTTAGAAGGGAGCTAAGCTTTACCCATCTACTTGCCTGCATGCCTGTGACTGTGTGTCCCAGTGAATGTACCCATACACAACCGTGCATGTGTTTCTGTGTGAATGAGTGTGCCTGTGTCCATCTGTCTGTACAGTATATGTGTGTGTGTGTGTGTGTGTGTGTGTGTGTGTGTGTGTGTGTGTGTGCCCCTGCTGAGTCAGCTCCGTCCCAGGAGGCTTGTAGTGTTACGGACTGTCCAACTGGTTTTACTAACCAGTTGCTCCTCGGGGCCTCATGAAAACACAGTCAGGCTTGTTTTCAGCAGACGGAGCGTCAGACTGTCGCGGATGTAGGACACTAGTTGGTCTCACCAGCTCACACATCTGTCCCCAGAGACAATGGAGCAATTCATATTTACGTTGTAGTTTTAAAATGTATACATTCACTCAAATGCTGTAAACTTCACATTTTTACACTACACATCAAAGGGGTAAGTGGTTATTTTAATTCCACGTCATTCATCTGAAAGTTACTTTGTAAAAAAGCTGTTATGTCCTAGACGATAATAGCTGAGGTACAAAGTAGTTCTCTGTGAATGAAAAGATAGATCTTTTCAACTCGCAATATTATTGGACCAGCTACATTATTGGCAGGAAATGAGAATTTGTGAATGAGGCGTATTCCTGCCACAAAGACACCATAACTACTAATAGAGCTGATGAGTTCACCTGAATACTCCTTAATGCTGGTTGCCATCCAGCAGAAAACTTTCAATCATCAGTGAAAAATGTGTGTTTTTCTTTCAACCTGACCAGTCGAATGTGTATTTTTTTGCCTATTTATCATTGAGGAGTCAGTCATAATAATATTTCAAAATATTCTGTGGCACTTTTAATGGAGTTTATTTTCAGGGTCAGGAATACACAACTGTCACCCTGGTATCATCTAAAAGACATTAAAAGATTCTCTGAAGAGCATGCTAATGTATGGCATGTGTTTGTTATCCCTCCTCATGCTTTGCACCAGAACCACTTCATCATTGATAAGCTGTCTGACACCATTTGGGCATTATATTTGAAATCAGTGGCAGATGGGGTGCTCTTAGCGCTCATCTTGTCTCCACTAACACTGGAGAGAGCGGCGATGGCAGCACAAGGTGGAGAGAGAGCATGTGACGGTGTGTAAACAACTTGGCGGCTGCTCCCCCACACCTCCTCCAGTTTCTCTGTTTGAATTAAAAGAGGTCTGTCCTCTTCCTTGTGGATGCAGCTGAACTGTAACGCTATAAAATGAATGACAGACTCAGACATTGTTCCTCACCCTCACTGCTTCCTGCTGCCAACACTTCTGCTAAATTCTTGTGAGATTTTGCCCTTTTTTGATCAACAATTCATCAGCAGTCATTCAGTGCAAAGTTCCTAATGTTATATGAAATTGTAACTATATTCATTCTTGCTCGTGTGTATCTCTCTCCCTACGTTAGGCTGGATTCAGACTAAATCTGGTGCTCAAGGAAGGACCCTGATTCTCTCATTCACTTGAACCGAGATTATGCATTGTAGCCGTGGCAGTTGGTGCAGACTAGAAAAATTGAACCAGAGATGACTTTCGGTCAAAGGCAACCTGAGATCCTGCTGTAGCAGCTAATCACATACGCTAGCGATCAGACTGGAAGATGCCCACAGGATGATGTAGGAGAGAGAGAGCGAGAGAGAGCTAGATCACCACCTTCCTTCCAGGTTCCATTTGCTACACAGAATGTTTTAAATTTGACTCCCTGTAGTGATTCAAGAAGGCTGGCATCTTGTGGATGTCTCGTTTTGACATTACACAGAGGAGAGATTAGTAGTGGTTCACAATGAGTCCTACATTTCAGCAACGATGACTTACCACACAAGTTTTCATCTCTTGAAAAACGAAGAGAAAATGCACAAAAAACGAAGAGAAAATGCACAAAAAACGAAGAGAAAATGCACAAAAGCTGCAACTACACCGCACTTTTTGTTGTGAAGTGAAAGGGGAGACAACGTGTTGGAAAAATTTGATACAACATGTATTTTGGTGCCTGTCTGCAAAATGAGTTCCATTATGGTTGTAGTAAACCGCACACACACGAGAAAAATGTCACAACATTAATTAGACCCACAAAAAGCCCCAAAGTCACTTTTAGAGTCACACACAGATACACAAGGACACACACACACACACAAATACTCCCTTAGCTGAGGTGAAGGCAGAGCAGTTTGGTTTTTATTTATGAAACAGGAACCGCAGCCATAAACTCAAAAGGCAAGACGCCTTGGAAAATGACAAGAGGTCGGCGCGCCTCTTTGTTTTTCATCCAAACCTCTTTCATTTTTAATTGTATTCCTCTTTAATGAAGCAAATACCAAACAAAGGTGGTAATTTAGGCCACTGTTTTAGGAGGGTAAGATAGTGTTTTTCTCCCGTTCAAATGTTTAAGCAGTGGTTTTATCCTGTCGGCAGTGGTGCTGCTGGTCTCAACGGTGTTTTATGTGCTCAAATGATTTTACCAGATGACACAGTTTTAAACAATGCATCTTCAGCAGAAACACACAAGTGCAGGCAGAAGCAGTCTTATCTGGGCCACTGAGGCAAAAAGAAAGTAAGGGAGGAGCAAGGGAAAGTAAATATGTTTCTTCTTTCATGGTCATCCTAGTCAATTTGCATTTGCAAGGCTGCACTAATGCAAATCATGAAACACTGGTAAAAATCAAGGCCCCCCCCCTCCCCCCTTACCACCACCCCCACCCACACACAGTGTCTGAAACTGCACCACAACCTGCTCCACTTTTGTTGTCATGAAAGTGTGTTTAAAGAAATAAATTTCAACAAAGCCAGTTGTAGGTGGGATTTTTTTTTTTTTTTTCAAAATAGTTCATAATGAAACGTAGATTTAGACAGCATCGAAGTCCAGATTTGTTTTTTTCATGTACCTGTCAAACCCTTGCTGGAGTAGAATTCAGCAGTACATGATCAAATATTAAACATGATCAGCATTTAAAGCTACTCGTCAAGTTTCTAATTAACATCTGAAACGTTGGCAGCATCAGCTTGAGTTCTGTAGTGGTTTGTCAGAGGCTGCAGAAAAGCAGCAGATTTGTTAGGTTGTGGAAAAGTAAAAACAAAAATGTAAACTGATGCAGACGATCCAAAATCATAGGATTCGAATCATTCAGACTGGTGGATGAATGGTTTCTCAGTCCTCCATGCGAAACATTGCACTTCCAATTTGGTCTAAACCAAATGAAGACTGGGCCAATAATGTGCTTATAAATGTAGCCATTAACAGTGCACACTTGATAAAAGCTCTTCAGCAAATGGAAGAAGGCAGAGGGACACGGTCGAAAGCTCCACAGATCAAAGGCAGTTCACTACAGACGAAGTCCAAAGCTGAAGTATATTTACAACAGATGCAAGTCCTTAGGGGCAAGAATGCACCTCCATCCTCCACCAATTAAAGTGAAATGTCCCACAGACACCCCGCTGAGAGCATCAATAAAACGGGTCTGTGCACAGGAATGCCTGCATACATGTGTTGTATGTTCACAAACATCTACCTGTCGGAATGAAGGAATTCACTGGAGTAGCTCAGCTTGTGCAGCCCCCAAATCGCATCATTATCAAGATAAAGAGATGAGATAGAGGTGGACAGAGTGACAGGACGCCCCGGAGGCTCCGACCAGCACAGTCGACCTTCAAGAGGCGCAGGAAGCTCACCTGACAATCCATCCACCCATACAGTGACACTACTAAAGGCTCATTTGTACCACTGAAGCCACATAGAATTATCACTCCACACACAGTTCCCTTCAAATCGAGTGAGTATTTTTAGTTTCTTTCAGCATATCGTTTAGGTTTCCTGGTCCAAAACTTTACTGTCGTCTCATTGCTGTCACAGAATCGTCTTTAGCTTCAGCAGGCTGGTGTCTTCTAAAAACACAGCGTCAACCAGCAAGCAGCAGAAAGATAAAGTGAGTTACCAGCCTGGCAACATTGGTATTCAGCACAACAACAAAATTTCAGCTCCAAAATAAATATAGGTCTTCATCATCTGAGATCAGCTTAATTTACCAGATGACAGGTTTGTCAGTGTTGTGTTTACAGCTTAAGAATCCAAAAATATTCACAGGTTCAAGGATTTGTTCACTCGCACCAGACTGTGTTCAGTTCCAGCTCCCTGTATGCTAATCAGTTTAGCCACTATAACTTAACACACCGACACACAAAGCATTTATCAGGGCAAGAGCACATTGCTAGTGTTTATGCCTTTGAACAGAGAAATGCATCACAACCCCCCCCCCCCCCACACACACACACACACACACACACAAACACATTGCACAGCAGGGACCTGCAGAGTTATTACACGCTCAGAGAGGGGGCGTCAGCAGGTTGATTCCATGGAAGTAGACTTATTTTTGTTGCTTGATGCGATGTGTCCAAACATACAGACAACACGCTGCTCACTGATATCAAAGTGGGACCTCCATGAGTAAATGACAGCAACAGCATGACAGAGACACAATAACAGCAACATCAGTGTTACGCAATCCTGTGCAACAGCACCGCATCAAGTTCCTCCACAGAGAGGCTTAACACGTCGACTCTGTCGGAGTAACAACCAGGCTTGCAAAGACTTTACTGTTGAAAGAGGTACACACTAGATGTCAGAGGCAAGGTGCTACATGTAGCAAGCAGGCTTCACCTCCTGTCTGTAAGACTAAATTGAGGACTAAAATAGTCCCAGAGTGAGTACATTAGGACAAATCTGCAGGTTATAACAATTGTTGAATGAGCACCATTGACAATGCTAACACTTGCGAGCTACACACAGGGTAAAGTAATAGCTAATAAGTCCAGTAGGCATAAACCGAAGTACAAATGCAAGCTTGTTGGTGGTGATCAGATCACCCTTGGGAGTCAGGAGGACGTATCATCTGGGGATCGTGAACATCTCCACCAGGAGTTGTGTTAATGTGCCATTCTGGGCACCTTTTCAGCCATCAGTGCTGGTGTTCTCTCACACAACAGCTCTGAACCAGGATTAATCACCCACCATCTTTGTGTGTGTTGTACTGGGATCTCTCCCTTCAGGTTCATCTATCAAAATCTTCAGAGCCGCTCAGTGACGATTCAGCAGCGTTACGTTTTGCCTTTGTTACACTGCAGGAAACGAGGGCCGCTGAACACGAGCAGCAGATGCACACTCGGATCTTAAGAGCGTCTTTTGAAAGAAATGTCAACCTGCACCACTTCAATAGCAACATGGCCTTTGAAAAGCAGGATACTATGCTCAATTAGCTATTGTTGGAGGGAAATAGCTGCTCATCTGGGTGATATTTAGCTGTGGGTCCTTTAGAGTGCAATCATGCTCCAATAAGCAGCTCAGCATTTAGTTCTGTCGTCTCTGGTTATGAAGGAGTGAACCACACAGGGACGAGGGACACACCACTCTTTATTGTGATTGTGTGTGCGAGAGAGAGAGAGAGAGAGAGAGAGAGAGAGAGAGAGAGACAGAGAGAGCTCTGTAATAAAAACACAGGTCTTTCACTTTAACCTCGTATTGCTCCTGTAGACGACTGAAAAATGACTAGGTTTTTTTTCTTTCCAAACAGATGCCTGAGACAGCGGGGAGAAACAACAGGATGGCAGGCAAGACTTGTCTGAGAGGCGCTGATGACCCCACCGTTATCATCACACCTTGAAATGAGCCGCAGCAGCTGAATCACAAGAATCTCAGCTGTCCAACGATGTGTCACATGACAACCTTCTTCAGAGTTCAATTATTTGGTGATCTGAGGTGTATCAGAGTATTCTGAGAGAGCTGCTCCGCCGTTACACAAATACCAGTTCATCCCAGTTACTGCCGCTGCTGAACGATTCCATTCCATCTTCTTGTACTTTTAAGGCCAATTTAGACTGAAGATTCCCCTCTAGATGAAACCACTGCAGCCCCGGGGTTCCCGCTTGCCAACTCCAGTGACTGGTTGAAGAACCTGAGGTATGACACCTGTTTAACCAGCCAATCAGCTGCAAGAGAACCAGCAATTACATCTGTACAGAGAATAGTTGCTATGGAAACAATGCACTGCCTGATCAAGCTGTGGAGGCACCTAATATCTATTTTGCGGGTATATGAGGATGCTCATCTTTTCATCAAGGTGCTGCAGAGTTTAATTTCAAGAACATTGAATTCTAATCGATTTGCTATTAACGCACATGCAGCACAAACACCCATGAATGCACACTCGCACAATACAACATTCAAGGGAGCAAAAGCATCTGTCTGTATTCATAGCTTCTGTCTGTGTTAAAAAGCCTCATATTCAGCCGAACACAGCGCATGAACAAGCCTGCCTGCACGCACAGCTGGGAATAGCAAAAAAAAAAAAAATTGCGCACAACTTGGACGCTGACAGCGCCTGCACACATGCAGCCAAACTCAGCTGCCAGCTCCCAACACCGCGGCCAAGGACTCAACAATGGGCTAATTCCATAAAACGAGCAGCAGATAGAAATAAGTGCGATAATTCAATTTGTGCGCATCCATTCACAAAAATCAACAAACAGCATGTCCTTACCGTCTGATGTCTTCATTGGAGACCAACCCGTGTGTCATCATGGTTGAGGGCGATGACGTCAATGATCTCTTACTGGTCCAAGGCCCTGGATCCCCCTGTGTTCATCGCCAACTGTGACATTTACTGGTTTCAGTCGCTGGCGTCTCTAAATTTCAACCTACCATTAAAAAAAGAAAACAAAAACCCGCACCGGTCTGACCAGGTTCACCCTCTCAGGGGCGCTTCTCATGGAACAGTAACGACCCATCACACGTAGCACTCTTGTTGCCGATGACACACTATTGAAAACTCGCGCTCCGGCTAAAAGGGAAGTGTATGAAAGGTCAAAGGTTAAATACGTGCCCGCGACATTTGCTGAATTTAATCAGCTGCATGAATTGATTCTGTTTATTTATATTTTTATTCTAGAAAATGATAATCATTCTTTATTTATGTTTTAATTTTATGTAGGTTATAACTAACAAGTTTAAAAAAAATAAGAGAATAAATTAAAAACACAGAAAGTCTTGGCCAGGGGAAGCTCCAGCCCAGTCCCTTCCTGGCCCTGTTTCTTTGGGGCAAGTTTCAGCTCATCTCATTGTGAAGCTTTGGCTACATCGGCCCTTTAGACAGGCACCACATACCCACCTTGTGGACCAAAATGGGGTTTCAAGACAAGACAGTCAGCTCCTTCAAGAGGTTTCTTAAAGGTGACACTTAAGTACGTCACACAGAAATGTGACAGCCTGTCTGGGGGCCCTCAGCAACCCATCCATCCATCCATCCATCCATCCATCCATCAGTTTTCTACCGCTTATCCTGTTCAGGGTCGTGGGGGGGCTGGAGCCTATTCCAGCAGCCTTCAGGCGAGAGGCGGGGTTCACCCTGGACAGGTCATCAGTCCATCGCAGGGCCAACACATAGAGACAGACAACCATTCACACTCACAGCCACGCCTACGGTCAATTTAGAGTATTGATTGACCTCGTCCCCTCTCGTCTTTTGACTGTGGGAGGAAGCTGGAGTACCAGAGAGAACCCACACAGGAACAGGGAGAACATGGAGACTCCACACAGACAGCAAAAAAAAGTGCTGCGAGGCGACAGTGCTAACCACTGCACCACCGTGCCGCCCCATCCTCAGTAATCTGCCAATACATTTCTCTTCATCTCAAGGATGTGATATTAGTTGTGTTGCATCCACAGCTCAGCTGTCTTAATAGCCACCATGCTAACACAGAGGGGTGACGAAGAATTACAAAACTGAACAGCTTCTTACTGAGGAAAATCTGCCAAAAAAAAAAACGAACAAATTACTTCATTTTGAGAGAAACCTTTTACACTCTGAAGGGCAAAGATGTTTATCTGAGTCAAATTCTTCATTTCATGACACATTTGCCGATGTTTGTGTTCTACCAAAAGCTACGTGTAACTAAATGTCAAGGCCCAGGTGAGGACTGGATGTGTAAGCAATTATGCTTCAAAATGACTTCGTGGGGGCTGATTTATCACCGCTGTGTGCTGAGAGCAGATTATGAAATCCAGGCTGCACACAATAAAGCAAGCTATGAATTTCATCAAGGAGTACAGAGCAAGAGAACGAAAAAAGAAAAAAAAAGATCCATCCATCATTGAGTCTAGCTTGCAGTGAGCAGCGACTGAATACAGAGCAGCCCGGGGAAGCCTCCACAATCCCAGGCAAGATATTCATTACAGCTGCAAACCTCAAGTCAGCAGAACATGAGAGCTGGTTCCAGCGAGAGAGCAGCCATCTCCAGTGGCTCTGATTTCATGCGCCAAGCCGCATTTCCCCAGTTGCAGATACCCCCCCCCCCCCATCCATCCACACACACGCACACCCACCCTTGTTTTTTTCCATTGTTCCAGCCGTTTTTCCTCTCCGCATCGGCCCACAGACGTGACCGTGTGCAGAGAGTGGCCATCACACTCAGGAGGGCAGACCTCTCATCCATGAGATGTAAAGAGAAAAGGGATAGGGTTTCATCAGCAGACAAGAGCTCTGTTTGGCAGTGTGTGTCCTCAATGTGGCTTCATCCATGAGGAAAAATGCTCCAGTATTTCTCTAATATGAAGCCATGTGATGATATGAGCTCTCCTCTGCTCCTTTGTTAGGGTTTTAAATCAATGCCATAGAGCTCTGGAGCATTGTTTGAAGGAGGATAATGGCAGAGATTCCCTGCATACCCATTTTTTCTGTCCCTATTATCACGTGTGTCATTTCAATTTGTATCCTGTTTTGTTCAAATCATAAGAGAAAAAGGAAACAAGGATAAGAATAAATAAATGTAGTAAGTGAGAAGCATGTCAAGTTTGTATGAACTGGCTGTATCTCTATTCACCTTGGCAGCAGTTTCAGTCTGTAAACTTGCGCAAAGACTGTTTCCGTCTTTCAAATTCACCTCAGGGTCAAATCTCCTGCAGCGCCTGGCTGGTTTTGTGGGTTCAAAATATACAACGAAAACCTAAAACAGAGAGACTGCATCATTAAAAGAACCAAAGATGAACCTACGAATGATCTGCTAACGTAACGGCGTGGTTTCAGGCCGACGGAAGATCAAATGCAACATCTGATGCTTGATTGTGATGATAAAAGCATGTTGCAATCAAAGCAACATTCACCAAAATTGTGCTACACATTTGTTGTGCTTGATGATATTTCATCCACAGGATTCAAACCCTGATGACTTTTAGTATCTTCTGCCTTCAAAGTCCTTGCAAGTGATTGCTGGTTACAAGAGGTACAGAACAGTTGTCAGGAGCAAGAAGGTGCAAATAACCACCAGGCACTGGTCCCTGTCTGTCAGACTAAACTGAGGGCTGAAGAAATGTGTGCATAGGAGCATTCTCTTTCTACACCCTTGTAAAACTGAATAAAGAAGCCATTCTTCAACCATTCTAATCCTAAAAAGAGTGTAATTATAATAAGAAAAATGATAAATTACATAGATAAGTGAATAATACCACAAGATAACTAAACAAAATGTCTCCCTGTAGTAAATAGACACATAAATGTATATCAAATAAATTAAAAAGACAGAAACACTAGGGTTTCCTAATCCCTGAATAAATGCAGTGTGAGATGATGAACAATAAGCTCCTGCACCACCATGACTAACCAGGCAGCCCAGTGACCTGCTACTACATCACCGGGGGCAAGGACGAGGTCAGATTAGCCGAGAGGAGAGCCGGGCCTTGGAGTGAATTGATAGTAAACCTCACTAACCTCTACACCCATCAACTCTCTAAATGATCAGGCTCACAGACTGCATGATACTCTGTGCATTAGGCTGCACACACACACACGCACACACACACATACACACATGCGCACACACGCACGCACACACACATACACTTGTGCTGTACAACAGACATGTGGGAGTTGGTAACCAGCAGGAACACAGAACGAGAGCCTCTTCTTGTAATGAGCTATTGACATGTGGAGTTCAAGGAGACACGCTAAATGGTCGGATTTTAAAAGAGATTATGCAAACACCTCCATGAAAAGGCAGAGCTCAGACAAAAGACGTGAGGCCTTTCCAGGAGAGGAAGATGAGAAATGAAAAAGGTCGCTGTGGGAGGCAGAAGGGATGATCAGGTTCCACATGCTGGATGAATCAATAAATCATGCATCACAGAGGAGTTGTTATTAGGATTGTGTCATGAGCCGGCTCATATTTGTCCATGGATGTAATTTCCTGTGTGGGTTGATCAAGCTGGTCATTTAGAAAGATTAAAATACACACATCCAGCGCAGGTTCCACAGACTGGCTCCAGAATTGAAGACAACTTTGCTTTATAGGAAATAAAACACCTGCACACAATCATAGCTGATTTTCTGAATAATGCTGGTTCTCAACAGGCTGAGGTGAATTATCTCCACATACGGAACATCCAACCTCAAAAAAGGTGATGAAACCACGTCGCGAAGGCTCCGAGGTGGGAAGGCAGAGAGGGAGGCAGTGTTGCTGGGACTTTTAACTGAAATTGGATGTTGTAAAACAGAAATCGACTGGAGCTCAAGGCAACAGACAAAGAAATGTCCCTGAGGAGCAGCTGCGAATGTGCTCCTTAAACACATTACCATTGAATTTCCTGTGTTCTCTCGTCACCACCAACTGCAGAGAGCATGATTCAAGAGGTCGGATCAGATAAAAGCTTTCTCTACCAGACATAAAACAACGAGGCGAAAAGCTGAAACATATCAGACGAGTGCCTGATTCCAAAGGTACCGATGAAGTTGGCACAATGTAAGTGTTTCGATATTGTTGAAGAATGCAGATGGCTGTTTGTAGGCTAAGACCTGGTTTTGGGTGTTAGACTTAGGGGTGTGTGTGTTTGTGTGTGTGTGTGTGTGTGTGTGTGTGTGTGTGTGTGTGTGTGTGTGTGTGTGTGTGTGTGTGTGTGTGTGTGCGCGCGTGTGTGCGCGCACATGTAAATAAACACACACAGACTGAGCCATATGGTAGCCTGAGTAAATACAGTTGGAATGTGCTGTGAACACATTCACCTCTGGTTTCGAATGCAAACAGGAAGAATTACCAGTCAGAACAAAACCCCTCCTCTCACATGCTGCCGCTAAAGGAACTGAAGCCTCATTTTAATTACAAAACTTTGCAATCAGGTGGTCAGACTGTAGAAACACTACACGCTCGACAATGTGCAGTTTTATGACAGAAGAAACAGTGTTGTTTGGGTTGACGGTGCATGTATGATGAGGCTAAGATGAACTGAATTGTGCCAACATGCACAGAAAATGACTTTACATTGTTACGCTAGATTAATCAAACTAGGGTAACAATCCGTAGACCAGGTCGAATTTAAATGTTAAACTCATCCGTCCGACACTGCTATGAGTTCCTCCTCAGCTCGTGTGCCACTCCTCCTCCTCCAGCTTTCATGAAAATTGTCTGTTAGCAGGATTACATTAATGCCCCTGTGTCCATTTCCATTAAAAGTGAAATAGTGGAACAGACGCCAAGAAAGAACCCATTAAATACTGGAGCAAATCCAGGGTTTTATTCATTTATTTATTTTTCTTGACTGTCTTTAACATCGCAAGACACTTATTGACTTTTTCTTTCATTTCTTCAAAAGCATTTCTTTTAGATCTTAGTGAAAAAGATCAGGCTTATTGGCAGTGATAATAGTTTTAATAATGTGGGATACTGATAGGTTTGTTCAAGGGTGCGTTATTGGTCCTAGCAAAGGTCTGAGTGCACCATATTCTCACATAGTTAGATATACTGTATATACAGTATGTATATATATATAGAGAGAGAGAGAGAGAGAGAGAGAGAGAGAGAGAGAGAGAGCGTGTTGTGATTAAAAATGCTACAGAACCTGCAGACTGACAATGGTTCAAGCATCAACTTATAGAAACTTATAGAGTATAAGCCACTGACAGCCAAGACTGTGTCTCTTTCAGAATCTAACTGACTTTTATTCAATCTAGCTTCTTTCATTTTACCAAATTTCGACCGAATCAGCCCGCAAACCAACACTGGTGAGAGGAACTTGATTCAAATTCAAAATGATTTTTTTTTCTTGCTTCACCTGCATCATTGTAAAAGTCATTCCTGTATGGAAAACTGCATTTATCTTTAAGCACGACAGGCTCTGGAGACTAAAGAGTCGAAGCCTATATGGTATTCATACAACTTTTTTGCAATGTTACACAGATCTGCTCCAAAATGTAATAAGTAATATGTGTCACTCATCCACCAAGATTGGTCTCCTTGGTGGAGATAATAACAGTCCTGCTAACACAATAAGAAATATATATATATATATATGAATGTATATATGTATATATGTCATTACAGAGTCACCGAAGCATCAATACACATCATCAACCTAATAAATAAATTAGAGGCAGGAAATGGTAGACGATGAATCCTCAGAGGGCAAACGTAACCTTGCACTTCAAACTGTCAATATTCCCCCAACAGTGAAGCTCATGTTCTCTCCCTCCACAGAAAATGCATTAGACACAGATGATATCCTGCACCCAGGCCTTCAATCTATCCCACACAGCCACTAATCTGTTAATTGATCTGGCAGGGGAAAGGAGAGAATGGATTTGAGTGTGTGTGTGTGTGTGTGTGTGTGTGTGTGTGTGTGTGTGTGTGTGTGTGTGTGTGTGTGTGTGTGTGTGTGTGTGTGTGTGTGTGTTTCGGGCAGAGGGGTGGGAGACGGGGGGGGGGGCATGACATTACTAAAGAAATATATAATCTTTTATAATGGGTTCAGGAACCTTGAGTGGATGAAAGCTTTCTGTTGTTGGGAAGACCTTCTTTAAGAATTCATCCCTCCCAGTCTATTGTTGGGAATACTTGAGAGGGTTCTGTGCTGCCGTGGCTCACTTCAGATCTCAAAGAGTTCAAGATGTGATTCGGTTCTTCAAACGGAGGCAAATTTTGGGAAAACAGCTGGAAAAACATTTTCCTCCTGTTTGTCACTTCAAACTATTTTAAATGAGTCGCTACAGTGACCAAAGTAAGGCTGTATGGCATCTCAAATAATAAAATTCTATGAATTCTAAGTAGATTGAGTTTTAGATGATATAAAATAATGGTGAATTAAGATTATTGGTTAACACTTGGACGCAGAAGTGGACAAAACAAAATCTTGACAAGGATATTTGTCTAATTCTTGCCTCGAATTTCTAAAAGAAAGATTAAAAAAAATTATTACACTAAATTTAAAGCGGAATCCCCATGTTGACATTACTTTTTCTTGTAATAAATAATAAATCATCAGCCAATGGAGTGTGCAAAACTATTTCTGTAAATAATTAAAAGGATGATAATATTGATGAAAACAAACAAACCCTTTTATTTCCCAGAGATGATTCTGTGTCGTATCAACTGTAATAAAATGAGTCAAAAATACGTGGCAAGGCTATCTTAGGCTGAGCACTGCAGACACACAACTTGGACTTCATCAGACTCATTTTCTTGCAGTTCCCACTGACGGATCATGTCCATATTGTTTACACTGTTCATAGAACTTTTCCTCCAGCAGCTGAAACACATGGACTGTTTGTTGGTGTCGTCTGACATCTCAACCTGGTCCTGCTGGAGGTTTTACAGTAAAACTGAAACCTCAAACAGGCCTCAGTACTTTTGCCTTCCTGTGGAGTAAATCAACTCCTCCACACCGAACTCTCACACACTATTCTTCTGTGGACTGTGCGTTACACAAGGGGGAATCATCATGGTAACTCAATAAAGTGGGAAATGTTGCACAAAGCTTGGAATCTGCCTAAAACATCATTGTGTGCTGCTTTACTCTGAGGAGGCCTTGCACGAGGAGCAGCACGTGAAGAGACTGGCATCCACTTACATTTTGACTATTAAGAAGTGCCATACATCGTCACTGTAATATGTTTTTACAGCGCTGCACTACTGAGGATCGCGTTTTGCACGCAACAGACAGAAAGAGAGAGAGAGAGAGCTTTGATCTGACTCCAGCCCACCTGGTACCAAAGCAGTCTGCCTACTTTTCCAAGGGGACCTGGAGACGAGGAAGAAACCTGAGGAGTCTGGAGGATGACAGCACGTATTATTTCACAGAGCGGAAAATGAATGCAAAAGTGTTTGGTATTACTCCGCTTCTCAACCACTAAAGGGATTAAAGGGCCGATCAAGGCTGCAGCAGAGGTGATAACAGCCAAAAACAAGAGCAAGACGTGAGTCAGGCACACTTAAACCCTTCACCAACGTCCGTGCTAGGAGTCTAGCATCCTCCTCCGCTTGCCAGTGACACATCCCCCTTGGAGACATAAGAGGCTTAGATGATGCAGCAGTTTCTTCCCCTCGAGAGAAAAAAAAAGGAAGAAAAATATTTTAAGAAGTGCTTCTGACAAAACACACTTATGGCTGAGGTTGCCATTAACAAGGCACGAGAAGTGGTGATGGACGATGTACCATAAACCACTTGGAAAACATTCATCTACCGCAGACAGCTAATATTTTTTAAGTCTCGGGTGCAAAATCCTGCAGATGATATTGCCAATCAGTAGAGCTCCACAGGTATCGGTGTATTTTGCGGGCCAACCCGGGACTTAGCTTGGCCACGGTTTCCCTCGACTAAAATCCAACTGGATTTTAACATTGGATTCTGGATTATAGCATTAACTCTCTCACCAATGAACGCCACTTCTACGATTCATCAGGATCAACTGCAAATGCTACAGGTGCAGAGGTCACGTGATGAACACACATCACGTGACTTTAATGTCACCTCAACTAGGCCCCGCCCTCCTCCTGTCCTCTGTGGTTGCGGTTGTGTTGGCTGGTGTCATCGAGGACCTCTGTTGTCCTGCTCAGCCACTTGTTAGCAGCCTGCCAAGGCCTTTTTTTTTTGCCACATAAAATCTTCCAAGTTCTTGACTGTGGTATATATTTATTACGTGAAAATATCTCCGGCTTGTGTTAACCCCAGAAACTTATTTCAGGCTTTTGAAGGCTACTCAAAATTATTCAAGTTGAAGGAATAATAAGAACTTGTTTCTGACTCTCACGGCTCGTTCTTTGTACAGCATTCCATATGTTGGGCTGCTGGATCTTGAGAGCTGAACTTGTTGGGTATTTCCAACCTGGTTTCCACACTCTAGAACATGGCGCAAGGGATGACAATGTCTCTCCACTATTCTGGCTCAGACTTGAAAAACCATTAAATAAAGTTGAAAGGAAATTGCTTGGAGAATAAAACATGGAAGTACACACATCGTGACAGAGGATTTTTACATGTGCCGTAAATGTTACAGCATCTAACAGTCTAAGCTAAATCTAGTCTCTGTCTTTTAAGGTGTATGAGCCTTTACCATTTATTGTTGTAACATTCAGGCCAGATCGCATTTCTGTTCCATTTCGCCATCTATCAAAGTGGTGCCAGTCACTGGAACCTGGAACCTTTCATCTATTGTCAGCATGAAAGCCTCATTTCTTCTGAGCGTGAAATCAGTGAGAGAGGATTCCAGAAAATCCCGTCTTTCAGGTGAGATGCTTGAATTAATCCACACTGCAGTTCAGTGCACAAAGTCCCCAAATCATAGTGTGGGTTTGATTCATGTGAACCCCCCCCCCCCCCCCCCCACCACCACCACCACCCACCCCCAAACCCAAACCCCAGTCAGCTCTGTGTAAATAAATATTACAAAAGGGTGCACCACTTTGACAGTGAGTGTTTCAAATAAGCCACATACAGGACACTGCTTCAAGACTGTGACAGCCTCCCTCTAGGGGTGTGTGGAATGTTGTTCATATAGTGCCTCCTAGTGGTCATTAAAATATCCCCCTGCACCCAAGACTGTACAGCTGCTGATGCACAAACGCACTCTACAGAATCAATATCTAATTGACTAAAGCAAAAAATGAATGTCCTCGTGCACTTGCTCTTTTGTTAAATGAACTAAATTAAACATTCCGTTAATTGCACTCTCCTCAAATAAGTCAAATGCACTTTGGATAAAAGTTTAATTCACAAAAATACATTGACCAATATAATGAAAATGTACTAAAATGTACTTTAATAATGCATAAACGCTGGAACATCGTTGACAGAAAAACACAAGAAGCATTATTAGAGTTGGTTTAGTATAATATATTTCAGCTTCAAGAGACATAGAAATCAATCCTTATTTTTCCCCCATATTTCTTCTATAAAAGACCCATTTTTTAATGCAAAAAAATGGCATTAGAATATATTATGGGAGCTATGAAATCCCAGTGACTGAGTATAAAATTAAGTCACATCAGAGAGAGATATTTGCAGAGGAGAAGTCCATGAACAACAGGGCAAACAAAGAAAATAAAAATAAAAATAATAATACATATCATAGACCTTGATCTATCATCACTGACATGACAGGCATGGAGAATAGGTGTATGGCATTAAAAAAATTCTCACTTTTCCACTTGATTTCACTTGAAAACAACTACACTTAATAAATGATGCATTTTTTTCATGCTCGTTTTAGAAGAATATTTATAATCATACAACTAAAGAGATCAACTTCCATGTCTTTCAAATACGATATTGAAAAAGATGAAAAATACTGAATCTGTGTTTCTAACGTCGTTTTCCATCTTAGCACTATTATTTTATTTCAGTTAAACTGTCAAAAAACAAAAATCAAAACAAAGGGGGCTGCTCTCTAGCCATGTAGGCATCTCATGGACATTTTTATTATACTGTCAGAGGCTTTGCTGCGCTTTTATCATCATCATCAGTTTGTTGTGGTGTTTGTTTGCAGAAATGGTGACTGTCCGTTCAGGGTTCACACTGAGACTGAGACACAGAGGAAGGTCCTCAGAGGCGAGAGACCAGAGTCTTCTCTCTCTCTCTTACTGTCTGTCTTTCTCTCACTCTTTAAATTTCTCCATCTCTCTCACTCTCTCGTAGATCATCCTCGTCTTTCATAGGAGCAGTTCGGTCAGCTGATTCACCGTTTATGGCTGATGGAAGGAGGGGGCGGGGCTGTTGGAATGCTGGCACGTTCCAATCAGGGCAACAGTTCTTCATTACAGCATTTCTGGAAGAAAGTGGTTAAGTTCTCATTTCAAGTCCAAATAATGACTAGACACCCAAAAACCCAGCCTCTGTGTTCTTGGCGCACTCTACTGGCTGTTCAATGACATCACAACCGAAAGCACAACGCTGAGTAGGAGTAAAATAGTAAGAGACAAATCAAGGTTTAAAAAAAACAGACCCTGCATGACAAATCACACTGACACTATCGCTGCTGCGCCCGTGAGTCCAGCAGCCGATGATGGAGCACATACCCAGCACTGTCAGCTTCACCACTCAGGATCAGAGCTGAAGATAACGCCGAGCACCCTAGCGAAGAGAGTGTGAACAGTTGTTCTATGGTTCACACACCAGGACTCCTCAATACATGTACTAGCTCAACGGCTCTCGACCTAAGGGGGGCGCCAGAGCGCAAAAAAGGTACACAGGCTTTGTTTGCCCTGAGGTCAGCAAAATTAGATTTGCACATGTTGAGGTCCTCCTGTACCACACTAACAGGATACTTTATTTTACACTGAAGTCTGTACACCATAAAATGATACTTTTTTTGTCCTTCAATCAAAAAAAAAAAAGAGGATGAGAACATTCCTGTTTATTTTCATGGTGGGTGAAATGGGGGGGTGCCCTCACTGGCTGATGTACGCCTGCTAAGGGGAGTGCAAAGATATTCTTCCATGATTGTTTTGTGAATAAAATGTCATGAAATTTAGAAAAAAAAATACTAAGCAAAGCAAATTATTCCTTTTCTCCATACATGACAAAAAAAAGCAGCAAAAACTTCTATTTTAAAGAACCTGAAGAACCACGTCTGACATTTAGAAATTATCAATCAATAATCAATCCACTGATCGTTGCAGCTCTAACTCACAGCCAACAGGTACTGACCAAACACTAACACCCACCACCACCACGGGCCCGAGTGTACACAATGACATAACTTGGCCTCCACCCCCATGCTGTTATTTAATAGCTCATCTACCAGATGTAGTTGTGATGGAGCTTTCAGATCAATGTGAGTGGCCAGCTTACTTGTCCAACGCCTGGTGTAGTCAGGAGCACTAGTGTTTTCATGTGTTTATTAACTCGTGGGAGGATTTGCTCAAAGTGGCGTCTCTACAAACAGGTACCTTCTTCCATCATAAAGATGCTTTAAGAAAAAAAGTTCACCCGCTAAATAGATTCTCTGAACACAGCTGTAAAGTTTCCGACCACGTCAAGTCATCGTGCTCCATTGTGAACATGTGCACAAATGAAAAGTGCAATGATTAACCTTCCCTGCCTGTCTGGTCCTGGGACAGCCACTGTAAAGCCTCTCTCTCTTGCAGCTTAGGTGCTGGTGTGTTGTGAGCAGTGGAACAGTGGGGCTGTAATCCCATTAGTGTTGGTTCATTGGGCTGGCCAGCGTGTGAACTGGGGGGGGGACAGACACTGCCCCGGGGCCTGCTGCTGACAGAGGCCCCACTCTCACACACTCTCCAACTCACTGACCAACGCGGGAGGATTCAGACGGGGACCACAGTGGGTGGTTCAGCTACCCTGATGTCTGAGCATGGCACAATGGTGCGGTCTGCTTCACTAATCTGCTCTTAATATCAGCGTTTTATTTCACAGTCGTCACATGTTAGAAGTGACTGAAGAGAAATGCAGCAGATCTGGCAATGCTGAGGTTCTCTTCTTATACTCAAACCCAAGTATTAGGTGATTAGGAGAATACACTCTTTCAAACATCTCTTCTTCCATGCAAAACACATCAATTAAAAAAGCTTGTATTCTAGACCAATTTTTGATAACCTCTTTTCTTCTGGTTCACTATGGAAGTGCTGGTTCCTGAGTTTGGGTGGTCAAACAGTGACACAGTTTCACTCCTGTAGCAGAAACAAAACACGTGTCCAGCTGCCATAGATAGCCCAGATTCAGCAGGTGTTTTTAGGACAGTTCAAAGATGTGAAACTATGACTTTGAGATGTATGATCATGATGATCTGATAGCTAACTGAAGGAAGGAAAGAGGCCGTGTACTGATATTGGTAAACGGAGTAAACTGCACCACTGACATTCACTCAGACAGGATGAAACAAGTTAATGAATATTATTTGTGAAAGCTTATGATCATATCAAGCAAAGGTGAGGACTTCTCAGAACTCCCAAGATGCATTTGCAGTGCTTTGTGTGGAGTAATTTCCTAGTCACGCATGGATAATAAAGGAACTTTATTTTTGGTTGTGTTTTGTCATGAAGGAAACTCCCACACAGGGAAAGGGGAAATAAAGGACTAATGTATTATAAGTAAATAAAAAGAGGAAGGACAACAGAGCTGAGATTGGACAGGAACGGAGCCAGATCATGAGAATGAAATGAAATATGACGTGTGCACTCTTCATTCCCTGCTGCCAGATCGTCTCGCTGACCGGCTCCTTGCTAACACAAAGACTTGTTAAATTCACAAGCTTAAACAAACGGAAAACACTGAAGACCAGGATCTCCACGAGAGGCTGGAGGCACATCACGAGATGTCACAAGAACCCAACTTCTGACAGAACAACGTTGTAAATCTGTGTGGAAACATTCTTCGCAGTTTCTCCAAGTGGGTGACTGATGAGTTAAATCCAACAGGCATGTGAGAGCATATGAACATGATTGCTGACCAAGCACAGCGATAAGATAGGCATGAACGGCATCATTGATAGGACTGTTTACAATCTGATCATCAGCCTGGAGGGACATTTTTTGGACCATTTACAATTAACCTTACATCAGCGTTTATACATTTAAAATAGCATCTCAACTGAAACCAAAACTGTGTATTATAATGTGATGAGAAGATGTAAAAAAAAAAACAAAAAAAAAAAAACCTCATCTGAAACTATTTGGATTTTTCCAGTAGACGCCCTGATGACAGCTTTCGTCAGACAGATCGCTGCTGAGGCCTTCACACAGAGACTTAATCAGCAACATACTGGAGATGAAAAACATGCTAATGAGAGCAAATCACACTTCGGAAGCCTGACTCAGGGAAGCTAAGCTGTCCAGACCCGTCCACTGGCTCCTCTCGTCAGTATCAGAGACATGTTTGTCCACACGATTGTTCACTGCCGTGGTTTAAAGAAAGTAACAAGAACCTCCTACACATTGAGGACAAAAGATGAACAAGATCGTGATGACTAATTTATCACCACATGAAGTTGTTCCTTGTCTTAAAGCCCAAAATAAAGAAGAATTACTCAACAAAAAACAGTAGGAAATTTCCTGGGTCCAGTTGGATGATTAGAATCAGGACAGGAGTTGATGGGAGATTATTCTATTTAGAAAGATAACAAAATATGGCCAAGAAAGCTGGCTTTCATTTCCCTACACAAACACAATTTGTTGTGTAATTGACCATTTCAACTCGTGGTGCAGTGCATGCTGTACCTCCTGCTACCTGGAGGGGGAGCTCTCTTTCTAAATTGGAGCATATATTTTTTACATTTTTTAAGGCTCTTCAGGAATCTTTCTCTACCTTGTCGGGGGCTTCATGAGGAGTTTGCACTACTATGTCATAAACAAACAAACAGGGAAATGATAACATACAATAACAACAAAAACTGCAAAAAGCATAATCTAAAACCACACAGAGGGCTGGGCATCAACCTGATGAAGATGCAAAAGCATTTTATGGAAACTGTGATGCTTTGTGAAATTAAAAAGAGACACACACACACAGACACACACAGACACACACACACACCTGGCTCAGAGCTGCTGCAGGGGCTGGAGGAGGGGGTCTTTAAAGCAGCACACAGTTGGATTTCTTTTTTGCCTTCTTCTTTTCCACTGGCGTTTTCCTATTTATCTGTCTGACCAGGTCATAGAAGATCTACAAGAGGCAAACAACACACCAGTCAAGATTGTGTAACCATCTCTATATGCACTGCAGCACCTCATCTGTGAATGCAGTCACTTCACCATTTACACTAAACAACTGTAACTAGGGTGGAACACTCATTGCCACAGGCACATTTGCAGTACACAGTGCTTTTCTTCCTTTTTTTTTTTTAAATCACATTGAAGATGTAGGTCTAATTTGCAAGTATTCCAATGACGGATCAATGATGTGTTTTTGAGCGATTGGTTGTTGACCAGTGGCTTGTGTCTGCGTGCACTCACATCGAGGACGTTGATCTTTGACTTAGCAGAGGACTCTAAAAAGGCACAGTGGTTCCACTGTCTGGCCAGGTTCTGGCCCTGCTCCTTCCCCACCACACGCTCATCCTCCAGGTCACACTTGTTCCCCACCAGGATCATCGGCACCTGAGGAAGAACGAGAGGAGTTATTTTATTAATGTGTAGGTAGGTGAACACAAAGTAAATCATTGACTCTACAAGATATGAATGAAAACAAGGTTCAATATTGCAAGTCGTGACAGAGGTGGTGTATCGAGAGGTAGAGGAGGTCGTTAACAGACTTGAACAAAATGACTTTGCAGCGCCTGCTGGTCTCGCTGCAGTGAGCTCACACAATCACAACCACAGAGGCAACATGGAATTAAAAGGCAGAAGCATCCAGGTGGCCCAGTTCACATCATATCCACCAGCACGCTTCCCAAAGACCTGCTGCTTTCCGCATAAAGCGTTCTGAGTTGGGAAGCTTTTTCAGAGGCTTCTTGTAGTCACACCAGGAACACTAACGGATGGATAGATGTGGGGATGTTAGAAGAGCAATATTAGGGGGGGGGGGGGGAATTGACAAGAAATCCTCACCCTCTTAGAGCAAGAGAGGAGACATTATCATTAGCTTTCTGAGCCTGTTCAATTGAATTTGAAGCTTCAATCCTAGCACCACAAAGTCAAGCAAATTAATAAATCACCCCTCTGCAGAGACAAGAGAAAAATAATTTGTTATACAACAGAAATGATTAAAATTCATTCAAATCTATATAAAAGAGGACCGTTAGTTATCAGCACTGCCTGATAAAAGACTTCCGTATTTGTCAATTTGCATTTTATCAGTAATGGCACATTTTTAATCAGCTGTTAGATTACAAAGTCCCCTAGTGTGATGTGTGAGCCCCTCTGAAGCAGACTGCACTCTCCCAGGCAGTTATTCTACACAACAATGATAATGCTCATGTAATTTGCATTTGTTCCATTCAGTCTGGGGGCTACAGAGGGCACTTTTTGTTTTAAGCTTTATTTTATGGATGTTTTTAACCCTCATTCTACTAAAAGTTTACCGATTGTCTTGACTTTATTTTTTTCCCCAAATATACTATGGACAGATATTCTACGAGCTTGCTTAAAATAAAGTTGAAATATTTACAGCTCCAATTATCAGCTACGGATCACTTCGACTAACTAATAGCCGCTTCATTATCAGCCCTGACAGAAACATGAATCGACCCCACAACAAAACAGCAAGTGTGGCTATTACTTTCTTTCAGCCAAAACTCTGTTCTGACTCCAATAATAAAGCCACTGAAACCAAACACAATCTGGATTTCCCCAAATCACTTCTTCTTTTGCACACGCAGTCACATGCTGAAGAAACCAAGTTAAAAAAAAAACACAAACAAAAAAACCTAAGGAAGAGTGAATATTCAGGGTGAAATTTTCAGCCCTGCCTGTCACGGTGGGCAGAGTTGGGGCAGTAGGGTGTCGGGATGCGTCTCATCCTGCCTGCTGTTTCCTGACCAGCTATCTAGGGAGCATGCTGGCCCGGAGGAAGTCATGGCAGCCCCGCCCAGCTGGGATAACATCGCTTTCCTTCCTGAATGTTTTCGAACATATCAGCTTGATTCCATGCTTCGGCTGCTCTCTGAAATTACATGACAGTGGAAGACTCTGTGTGTGTAGGAATACACTATTACCACATTTATTGTCAGCTTAACTCTGGTACCCAACTGTATGACATAAGAATAAATTAAGGTTTTGATACTCAAATGGCGTTTAAGTTCCCTGAAGCTTCATGGGATATTTGTGTTTGTGGTAACGCTTTGTAAGCAAGAGAAATAAGCTTGTGGAAAACTTTAAACTCCACAGAAGAGGCGCCAATAATATATCTGCTGGGGAAATCTATTTGTGGTAGGTCCGCAACAAATAAATCTATGCATGGGAAATCCTGCCTTCACTCTGCTTCTGGTCCAGAAATGTCCCCTAGACGGGGTTTGTGGACCGGGAAAACCTGATATTTGTAAGCAACATGGTAATATCCTGACATGTGCTAGCTTGCCTTCACTTCAGCCCTACTTCTTGCGGTATTCCACAAGAAAATGTGAAGGTGTAGGAGGAATACACCAGTGTCCTTCTTTCCTTTTCTCCCTTGTTAAAGGCAGTGGGGCAGACGACAGGAAACTGGGATGTTTGTATTAACCCCATGGAGGTTGCTCCTTGATGTTTGATATCTAAACAAACCCTTGGACTGGACTGCCGAACAACATTTCTCCCAGGGGTCCTGGGAGAACCAGTGGTATGCCCTCGTAACACACACTTTGAGCCAAGCTGCAGTGAAAAGGATGGAGAGAGGGATGGAAGGATGGAGGTATGCAGGGAAGAAAAAAATGTTCTGTGTCAGCAGGACACATTAGCCCACTTGAAGAATCCACACAGCCCACAGAGAGTCTGTTCAGACGTAGTTAACATGCTACAGACAGGTCCTATCCCGCCCACAATGGCATGCTGACGATCGGATTGTGGGGGAACACAGAACAGGGGAGTATAGAGTAGCCGAAATGAATGGAGCCAGCACTTCCACATGGAGGAGTGAGTCAGAAGCATTAAGACAGACATTAGTATCATCCTAGTCACACAAGCAGAAACAGAGATGGCCTGAAAAAGTCATAAGACCTCTCTTACATAAGAACTGTGGAGAGAAGTTGGGGAAGTAAGCTTTTAATACACTTGGGACTGCTCACTTACTTTATTCTTCCCTCCTAACGACTATTTCTAAGTGGATGGAATTTGGTCCAACTGTGTTTAATGTAGAGTCATTAAAAGCCCTTGTAATTGAGCTTGGCAATATTAAGTGAGTCTGTACATTTTGCCAGCTTTGCAGTAAATGGTGCGAAACTGACCCCAGAACGAAAACATCTGTAGCAGCAACTGGAATGTCTGCTTTAGCTCTGCAATAGTTTAAAATCTTTCTCCAAATAAGAAAAAAAAAAAAAGAAAAGAAAAGAAAAGAAATCTGTCGTCTTGGATGAAATAGGAAACATGTTAAGCATTTCCTTTGGTTGTGCATTCCTGCAAGAGGTCAAAGATAAACAGATGTCACAGCCAACATAGGTAAAGCTAACATCACCGCTGGACTAACAGCTGGCAGCGTGGACAAAACAGCCCGATAAGCTCAAAAGGTTAAGATAGGTGATATATTCAAAGGGAACACTTTCCAAGAGTGGGATGTCAACAGTTTTCTTGCATGATGAGGAGCCACTAATCCTGCAATCCATCAGTTAGCCTAAGGCTAACCTTAGTTCCCTAACCACGGAGGCTCTCATGAAGTACCACAGCCTCACAATCGAGTGTGTTTTTGATGAACTGAGGCTTTCCTTGCACATCATTCTTGACAGTCCAATCACTCATGCAGAGTGCCAGACCACAGCAAGGCCACAAGGCCTGGCCGTGTGGAAGAGGGGGAAACACAGAAAGAGGCACTGAAAAGGCCAGTCAAAATAAAAAGTATGAGTGTATAGTCAAAGATATAAATCTGGAGTGGGGAGGGGGGCGAGAGAAGGACAAATAGAAATTTGGAAAGCGTGGTGTAAAAGTTCGACACCAGAGTCAGAGATGGGCAAAAGAGATGGTTGATGGGGAACAGAGAGCAAGGAAGGGAGAGAAGGAAAGAGTGGAAGAGAGGGGTAACATTCATTCCCTGCAAGGATCACCAAAAAAGGGCATCCTTGATCCTGCTGACGCTCTATCTGCACCACCAGAGAGGGGATGGAGGGATTACTCATTCCAATGGCCTCACAGAGCTACGAAAAATGAAAATGTGCTACTGACACACAGCTAACTGGGAAAATAACGACATGAACCTCAGTTTTTATTAGAGGGAGCGACCAGATCATATGCAGAAAAGGCTAAAATGATGGTGCAATCAGGCAGATGGAAATTGGGACGGTTCCCATTTGGACACATTCCACCCTCGAGTTAGAAGCATTCACATAATGACGACAAACAGGCAACATGGTCTACCCCAGGAAATCTGCTCCATTTCTACCGTCAGAACACAGAAAAACAACAAAAATGACCCCTAAACAGTGACTTTCTGATACAGTGCTGGTAGTTAAGCAGCATTAAGGTTGCAAATATTCTAAGTTGGCAACTTTCCATGGGAATGAACAGGAGTAAACTTGCAATTTTAGGGTAATTTATACTAAATGAGTTTCCCCTCGTAAGTAGATATTCATGCAAATATTTGTAATACAACATTTGTGACATTTTTGACTCCATTTATTTGTGAGCACAACTTAAATGGATTCTTTCATTGCATGCAGAAGGCGTGGCCCCCAAAACACAGCACAGTGTACAGTAGACAGCACAAATTACCCCAAAATGAAAATCAAGTTTATTCCCATTGATTCCCATATATTCATCGGTTCTTATATATACCAGTGGAAAGTTTCCAACTCTTTTGCATAAAATACAGGTGATAATTCTACCACTTGCCACAAACAATTTTCAAATGTTTCTGGAAATTTACCAGAAACTTTTCTCCCCTTTGCACCTCTTGGTAGCATTAAGCAGTTAACCAGTAAGCTGTTAACTAAAATGAAACCTACCTAAATGACAAAGACAAATTTACAATAGGAAACTGCAAGTACTGATTGATGTCACGATTGCCTGTGCTGGGTACAACCTAACACTATAACATCAAACCTCCTCAGACTTCAGACAAACATCACAATTTCCCAGTTGGATCTAAGTTGGACAGGGGTTCAATGTGTTCTCCCACCTCAGAGACTGGAAGTTTCCTACTTCCAGTTGCTCGTGAGAGCACTTTGACATACGGAGATTACGATTTTTCTCGCTTTTCACTGGAACCAGCACATCAGTTAAGAAGGCACTGGCTGTGCCTGTGTTCCGCACAGATGAAATTGCACTAATATGTGGTCATGCTCGGTTACACCCGGTACACAACTTTCATTACGTGCCTTTTCACTGTTTCCAACACATAAGTAACACGGTCATCCCACCTGCATCATGCTCGGCTGATACAAATGTGTAATTATCTTGCACAAGATGCAGCGATTACAGTGTTGAATGGTATCCATAGAGACAGTGGGATCGGGTCGCTGAATTATGTAGGCGGGTGAGAATACGGAAGCAGGGTGAGTGTAATCTATCTGTATTCATTTCTAATATCTGGTATCCACAACCCATCCAAGCAGGAAATCACATTAAAACTACAATCACCACTTTGAGATTGCATACCTCCACCTGTTGCAGTTGACATTCATGTTGTCTAGACTAATAAAGTACAGACTTATTTCATTCGGTAAAGGTGAAATGAGGCTCTGATGTAAACATACTTGTGAGCGTATACTTACATCCTCTGTGTCCTTTACTCGTAGAATCTGTTCCCTCAGGTCCTGGAGGTCGTTGAAGGTGGACTGTGCTGTGATGGAATATACCAGGGCAAAGCCTTGGCCGTTCTTCATGTACAAGTCCCTCATTGCTGTGAACTGCTCCTACAGGGGCGACAAATAGCAGCCAGCAGGCCGTGAGCTCCGTCAGATCTCTTCAGGCTTTCCACAGAGCGGTAAACATTTGTCGTTAATGTTCATTGCCTATAGCAGGAGGTCACATTGTTGTGACCTGGTTTGTGATTCGGAACCTCGGTCCTACAGTTCCACCGCCACCGCACATGTCACTACATCACACATGTGCCAGGTTTTTCCAAAGTTCATTCACAGCTGTATCAGCAGATTATTGGAGCCTATTGGTTTTCCTCAAGCATGAACACATACATCATTAACTCATGTCAGAATTTTGTACAATTCCTGTCTTGGCCTGGAAAATCACCATGGCGGTCAATGATGGACCCTGAGAACTATAAAACTGACTCAGTTAGGCCTGTCCCGTCCCGTTCCTGTGGTGAATAAAAGAGAGGAATCCACTCGGACCACGGGACTACTGACCTGACCCAGGACCCCTACAAGTTACACCCCGGCCATCGATCCTGTTCTATTACAATAGATCTTAGGTCTGTCATATTTAACCCCTTTTTCACAACCTGCTTAGCAGTATTTTCTGTATAAAAAGGAATGACCTTTTAAGTGTAAAGAAATGTTTGTCTGAAAAATCCGTGCCAGTTGCATCTGATTCCTGTCCGGCACGTCACGGTTCTGCATGCGTCCCCTGTCTACCAAATCGTTAGCTGAGTGACAATGACGCCACAGGAGTCACACCACTGGTAAAGTAATGCATCATAGTGAACTTTATACTGGGATAAAATAGTGCGTAAAATTGTGAGTGATGACGGCATCTCAGCTGATACATTTTTATTGCGATTCCAGCTCCTCTCTTCACAAAACGTGTTTTTGTGCCCCTCATTTCAAGAACCTCCTCTAAACCTACCGTCAGCCTCAAAATTCTTTTTTCCAGAGAATGAATTGCTTTTCTGTAGAACACATTTTCCCTTCACCTTTAATTTCAATGTTGAAAACATTGAGTCCCTATACACAGTTTCAGTGTTGCCGAGTTCACTTACTGTGCCTGCTGTGTCGAGAATTTCAAGCATACATTGCTGCCCGTCTACCTCCACTTGCTGGAAGAAAAGGACAGACTGATTATGAAACTGACACAACAATGTTGAGCTTAATTTCAGGTTAATAGCTTCATCACATACTGCAGGTATGAGCAGATGAAGAAACTATCAGAGGAAAACCGCAGAGGGAACAGATGATAATGTGATAGAAGGGAGGGGGTGAAGGGAGTTCCACTACACAGAGTAGGATGATAATATCATTGCATGAACTTGCAGAGCAGATGCTAACTATGAGCGCATTGATAGCCAGCCTTTCTGCCACTGCCCCGCCCCACTCACCTTTCTGTACGAGTCTTCTATTGTTGGGTCATATTTTTCCACAAAGATTCCCTGTACGAACTGAACTGTCTGTAAGAGAAGACACAGTGAACGCGGACGTTAGGGCAGTCGTCCTCCTGACCACAAGAAGAAAACATCCAGAGAGACCCCAAGCTCATTAAGAGACTACAGTCAAATACAATAGAGGAGACTAAATGTGAACTATGCTGCACGGAGCGCTGCGGTTCAAGGCCGGTTTACATTAGGGGTACACAGAGTTCATCTGATAATATCTTAAGGTCTAGACATGTGGGCCTGCCAGCGTGAGGGATTAACCTGACTTTGACACCTGGTCGAAGTTAGCTGAGCGCTGCGTTCAACATTTCACCGACATTTGCAGTCTGCGGATAAACTTGAGGTTACGACAAAATACGTAATTGTTCAAGAGGTTTTGTTTCTTCCTCATCAAATCTACAATGAAATATTAAATTGGTTTAAAAAGAAAAAAAAAAAAAAAAAGGTCAATGTGCCCTTCGAAATATGCTTGGACTAATGTAAAGAGGCTGTTGTATACAGCTACTGCCAATGCCAAGCCTAGACTGGCTGAGACTGATCTACATAGAGAGCCTACAGGTGGATGCAGACCAGGAATGTTTGATTCCAGCTAAATCGGAATGAGGTAGGGATGCACCCATTTCGATTTTTTTGAAAAATACCAACACAGTGTTGATGGCAGATAGACGATGCCTGTGGTTTTTGTTGTGCGCTTTGTTTTTGTCATTTATTCCCCATTTCTGTGCCACAGAACCAAAATTCACGAAAGACAGAATTATAATAGGAATGAGCAGAAACTCAAAACGATCAACAGTGAATGACAGCTTGTTTGCCGATACTGCTGAAACTGCCCATACCAATATATGGCTGATGAATACCTGCATTTTTGTTTGAGTACATTTTGTGCAATTGTTATGAGGATGGAAAAAAACAGATTCAGTGAACCGTTTTTATTTATTTTATTCGGCATCATGAATCCATTTTTTTTTTAAATTTGTGAATCAATACAGATACTATAAAATATCTTTAATCTAGTGTATATTTCTATTACCATGTTCAATGAAGTACAAGTATTTTTTAAGGAGAGTTCCAAGTTCAGGTTTATGAGAAGGATGTTCACCTTTTTCGCCCGGGTGCAATTTTGACTTTGGTCTAACATTTTAAAGTCCTGCAGAATGTTTCAAGCTACTTGTATGAATAATCCCCTATCAGACATGAGGGTGAAAGCAGACCACTATAAAAGGAAAAGGGTGCGCTGGACTTTCAAGACAACATGACAACATCATTGCGAAACAGAATGCAGTATATCTGAACTTGGTTATCTGTAACTGAAAATAGAAATTTTATCTGATAAGATTAATTGGCCCCCTCCACTATACAGATCTTAACAGCGACCAGCACATGTTCTTGGTTACACCAAGCATGCTACCAGTAAATAGTCAAAGAAAATAAAAATGACACTCAAATCTCTGCTGTGGTCTCATAGTTCTGTCCAGCTGTTTAACTGGAAGTTATGTGAGAGAGTTCCACACACTGAAAAGGTGTCACAGATGAGGAGGGTTCCCAGGAGGTGAGTCAGGAGGAAATACTCACCAGAGCGGACTTGCCCACACCTCCAGAGCCTAACACCACTAGCTTGTATTCACGCATGGCGGGATCACTTCACCAGGTAGCCAAACAATCTGCACTGGACAAACAGGAAGAGAAGCAAAAGACAAGTTGAGGAAAGGTGTATTAAAAAAAAAGGAACATCGAAAAAAAAGCTATTAAAAAAAAAATCAAACTTTCGAGTGAGACAAAGGAATATTTTCAGTCTCTTCTCCGAGTTTTTCCTCTCCAGAAGGGAAGGATTCTAGTCATTCCTGAAGGTTATGGACAAGAGGCAGCACAACAATGGAGGGAACACCCATAAGTGGAGCTGCTTCAGGGTGGAGGAGGTGAGGAGTATGTGACCCCTCTCTAACACAAGCCAGCTGTGGTGTGTATGAGTGTGGGGGAACTCAAGGGGGAGATGATAAATGCATCTGGCTGATATTCCTCTTCATGACACAATTATCTGGCGTTCATACACCACAACACACCCTGCTATAAGATTTTTGTAACCACTTGTTTGTTTTTTGTATTGTACAACAGCAATTTGGCATCAGTCTTTTTGACAAATTACAACCCGAGAATGGGCGGTGGGAAGGAAATTGTGGAATATCCCTTTAAGGGATACGACGGCTTTGAAACACTGGCACACACTGGGGCAGAAAGTCAGCTAGGTTAGCCAACTGGGTCACAACAAGTTGGGCTACAGACCCAGACACTGCGACACTGAGGCTTAGAAGTTGAAGTGGGAAGAATCCATTGATTACTTTCTTAATTCATAGTGTATCATATCATATCACATTTATGTAAAAATGTCTCCAATAGGGGTGATAAAAATTAGTGATTCAAGATGCAATGCATCATGAATTTTAATCAAATGATTTATGCACAAAACAATCAATTATTCAAAACTTTTTATGCATGTAGAAAACTGTGCTGAATCTCTACCCCGGTGTCATTTCTAGGGCTTCTGCTGCCTGTGCGGACTGGGGGAGCCCTCGCTGAAAGTCACACTCAGGGCGGCCAGCAGGGAGGCTGCTGTGGACGCAGCGAAGTGAAACAAAGTTTTACTTAAGGTGACAACAAACCGGACGCTCTGTCCTGTGCAATAAAGCTCTGTGAGTAACAAGTCAGTAAGCCTAATGTTTTCCAAACTTTCATTGATTCCTGGCGGCTGCAACCAATTGATTTTGTTTTTTGAGCTATGCGTCCTGATCTCACGCACTCTCTCCCAAACAGACACAGACACACCTGCATCCATTTGTTTTCCTCTGAGCTTTTTGCTTTCAGTCACATCATCGACACTTAGGGTGCGGTCTCCCCATCCCCATTTAAAAAAATTTTTTGGATGTCTACATAGTTTTGCAAAATGCTGACCACAGCATTTTCAATACACGTCATGATCAAATCTAAATCTTTCATCGAACGAAAAGCAGCGGTCATTAAACCAAGAACATTCCGAGAACCAAGTAACCAAGACTATTCTAGTGCAAGTTTCTCTCAGTGATGCTGCGTGTCCAGTCAGTCAAAGCACTGTTGAACTTTGAGGACAAGCCTTAGCATCTTTCCATGGTTCAAAGAACTGCCCAGACCTACAAGTGGCTGCCACAGATGACGTGTAGTGTTAATGGGCCGTGTTTCAGTCACTAATGCAGTCCAGGTTGGATTTAGCACCGTGACACAGTCAGCACAGGTTGCTGATGTAGGCTGCTATTGAATTTGTAAAAAAACGAGACACGACGCATGCCAGGCGGTTCGGTCGGTTTGCATCCAATCCAACTGGGTTAAGCTTGTGCACTGGAATTACATTTGTGTCTTTACAAATATGCGGATGCATTTGTGCTGTGTTCAGAGGTCTGCATTTCACACAGAATTGCTCTCTGCGTGATGTGACAGAAATACAGGGAAATACTTTATCTTATTTTCATCTATTGATCAGAGAGAGTTTTTATTGAAGTCTGGAGGAGCCGCAGACGCTTTTCAGATTTCGAATCGGGGCGATGGATGCTTAAGTTTGAGAATGGCAGGACTTGAGACTAAACTAGCCACTAACACTTTGGGGACATGAGTCTGATGTGTAGCTTCTTAGAACAGAGACTGAGCTGAAAATGCACAGTATAGCTTTGCTTGAAAGTTAACCCTTAACTAACCATAGAAAGATAATCGCCAGCCATTTTAGGAAGCAGATGATCCCTTCGTCCTCTGTTCTTATTACAGCACACTCATAAATACTCTGGGGGGTGTTGGACAGGGGACGACAGACCCCCAACTTCAAACCCAAGCAGTGACCATGTGGGATATGAAGCATGGAGTGTGAATAATTCATATTCACTAATCCTTCATGCACAAAGAAAAGTTCTCCTTGCACTATTAGAGAGGAGCCGTTTAAAGGGCAAGAAAGAGAACAGGGCTGCCTATGCAAACAGTCTCTGCAGCACATTCATGTAAACAAATTCAGAGTCAAGTACATGTACAGTATCAGACAGACAATGTCACACTTAGAGTAAGCCTAAGATATGGACACGCAATGTTTCTTGTATGAACTGAGCTCTGCAAAGACACATGACATCAGGAAATAAATCTGTGACTTCAGAGGTCACTGTGGAAGATGTCTGCTCGTCCAAAAAAGCGCAGCTGAATTCCATCTTGCCCCCTTGTTAAATAAAAATCATAAGAGAATGAGTGATGTCAATGCATCAGGACAAATCATTGTTTCACTACTGATCCAAATGTTCTGTGGGACATCAGGTAAACGCAGCACAGTACACCCTTCCTCCCCACAATCATAACAGATTGGATTTTCCCATGTTTTCTTCAGGTCTTTGTTTGGGTTTTTTTTGGATAGTATCTACTTATACATAGTCTACACGTATATGTACTGACTTGAATTTAGTAATGCATATTTTCACAATGCAACATACAGACTTTAAGAAAATCTAAAGTTAAAACCAATCATGAAATATCAATTAAAAATTATTACGTTTTGAAATTTAAATGCATTACTGAGCGTTAAAGCACTTGAGAGCGCAAAATGGTATGATTTAATGAGCTTGAGTTAGAGCGCATGAAAAAATGTCTCAGCTCGAGTGTGTTAATGTTCTCAGGAATAGCAAAGAGGCTGTGCCTGATGCCTGCCAACCCACAAATACCACCCTCCAACACAAATGACTTCACTGATCGAGCCTCCAACCAACTCAGCTCCATATTCATCTGGACAACATCGAAGGGCACCATTCTTATTGATTTCTACTCATACGTACCTAAAGTCTTTTCGAGAATGCGGCCAAAACAGGACTGAAGAGGATGCTAATGTTCAGACACCTTTGTCTGCAAAGACATTTTCATCATACCAGGAAAAACGACACACAACATGGTACTCTCCACTGCCTGCCTACACACAGATGCTCACTCACGACTTGTACGAACACAAAAAAAGGCCATTTAAGGACATCTCCCTTTAAAAAAAAAAAAAAAAATCAACCTCTCCCCTTTTTCCACTGCCCCCAACTACACACTGTCATTCCCAACAAAACAAATACACCCCTGCTCTGTTCTTGTAGTAGCCCCAGCTAATAAGGAGTGAGGAAAAGCCACATAACACAGAAAACATGTTCCATTATGACATCACTGCATCGCTCACCCTCTACGGACGAAGGTATGTATCCATCTAAGGCTGGAAATTGGACAAGGTAGTTCTGCGAGCAGGACTGCAACGAATGTGAGGCTGGATAAACTATGTCTCAAACTAAACACAAGTGAAGTTAGAGCGCAGGAGATTTCACAGCTCAACTACAACATCCAGGATATAACATTTCCTGGCCTACTGAGGTTAATCTGACAGCAATGAAGCTGTCACAGCTCCTGACTCAGCAGGGTGGTATGATTGGCAGCTGCCCTATGTCACTTCCACTAAGTATGGATTGTGAAAATGCACACATCCGCTGGTTAAGCAGCAGCATCTTATGTGCATGCTTGCTGCCACAAATGGCATATGCGGCGATAATGCTGATAATAACAATATCCACTTGAGGTTTAGGCACAGAAAACAGCAGGGTGAGATAATAGTTGGTCTGCTAAAATGTTTTTAATGTTGATAAGCTGCTAGTTACTCATTACCTCCACAAAAAAAACACATCATGTGTTCACTTGAAGTTTAGCAAGAAAGCCACAGACTGACTAACTCAGCAGCTACTAACAACAGAGACCTGTCAAGAGTAAAGAAGATGGAGCAGTTTTGTTTTGTTTTTTTACAGCAAACTTATTTCTTGAAAATAATAATAATAATAATAATAATAATAATAATGATTTGCAGGGTGGAGCTTTGTAATTCGGTCCAAATTATAGGATGACAAAACCCAAAGTGCTGAGACTGTTTAGTTAGTCCAGAGAATTATGCTGAGTTAAGAGTTGAGCAGGTGTTCTTGAGAGGAAGCTAATGAATATGTTGAATCACATGGCTGCACATGGACAACCTGCAAAGTTTTCATCATGTTTTCTAACCCCCTGCACACTCATACTTCCAAGTTACATCAACTTAGGAGTATCTAATTAATCGGCTGTGTACCAAGTAACCACCCTCTACTATCCGCAAAGCTAAATAAAGTTTATTTTTCATAAACTTCTCGGAAATGCTTGTGAACACCCGATCTTAAACTGGAGGGGCAATTATTAAGAGTGCATATCTCCACCAATGTCAATGAAAATCTTTCATTAGTTTACTCTCCTTCACCAAGTTTTGTGAAAATCCTGCACTACGTTTTACATAATCCTGCTACAAGTCTGATGAGTAAACCAGCAGACGCCACAGTGACAAATAACATATTTCATGATGTCAGAAAATCAAGACTTCTGAGTAACAATGACATTTCAAATGCTACACAAAGATAAAGCGGAGGGGGGGCCTTTCCAAAACAGCAGAATTTTACATGTCTTACCAACTTTGCGTCAAACCAAACTGACCCAGTGACTCACACCAAAACTGCAACTTGGCACGAAAAACTTCATTATGACAAAGATCTGTAACTGACAAACACCATAAGCCGAATGCATCTGTGTCGCTGAGGCCTTGACCTGTAACCACATCCTCTTTCCACCAGCACAAAAAGGCTTCATGCTGATAGGATGGAAAAGGAGTAGCTACCTACTAAAATAGCCTCCTCTAGTCTCTGTTCCTGTTCAGGACTCAAGACAGCAGGCCTGCTTGGAGAGGAAAGTGGCTGTTATAGCTTGAATCTCATCATCAAACCTGGGCTGATAAAGAGATTTGGGGCACAGGATGGAGCATATGTGTCATTTACCCGCAGACACAGGGGCTCCTGGAGCAGAAATTTCTACTTAACTGGATAACTGTGACCATCAATTATTAAAAAGTTGACCCGCTGTGTGTTCGAGTACACACCTTTCCTGTCCCACATCACTCTCTCTGCTGCAGATATCGTCTGCAACAGGCTGCCATGAAGCTCAAACCCCGAAATAAGAAAGTCGTTTGAGCTCTTTGGTGAGCTCACAGTGAATCTACCTAATTTGCTTATGGCAGTAGCATATGTTTACCACTCCAGGTCATGCTAAGTCCCTGCAATCCAGGGCTATGACAATACCAGCGCATAGCAGAGCAGTAACAACACACTCCGTCGTTGTGTGATTATTACATTAGCCTCTGTAACAGTAATCATATTTAGTCCACATCAAAAACCTTCTCAGAGATTAAACTGCGATTATGTTTAATCCGGATGAATGGAAAAAAGCCTCCGTTTATAAACGATGTACTTTCGTACTCGTAACAACACTAAGTCCCGTTATAAAGCTTGTTAGCAAAATGCCGCTAACTAGCTAGCTATAACGGGCCGCCGACACTTCACAGCCGCTAGCTGCAGCTTGTTAGCAAGCTAGCTACATAGCCGACACATTCCTTTCTTCGGCATACAATCAAAACACAGCTAGGTTATCAGAAACGCCCTATAATTAGGCGGATCTACCAGCTCGAACGTCAACCGGGCTTGGCAGGTGTTTAAATCAACTGGCACAGGGCTGTATTTGCTCGGGGAAAGACACAAGCGTTAGCTAGCGTTACCTGCCCTTCTGCCTGGCCTTGACTAAAATGGGAGTGCACACTCCGTTTTGTAGCTACTTGCGGACAATTATTTTCATTTGTCCCGACAAATAATGAATTCAAGCCGTGCACTCCTCTATATCCACTTACTATCCCGCACTCATCCACGTCCTGTGCTCACACGCAAATGACTTGTATGTCAGCGTTTAGCATCTAGTAAAGTTTGGCATTTGCACTCACCGTTTCTCGCTCGCCGTCTCTCGCCGCTCCGCAAGTGTCAGTTTGCCTCTGGCCTCTGTGTGTGCGCAGTAGACGTCACTGCTGACTACTTCTCATTTTTCTTAAAAGGGCATGACACATCGTCACCGTGATGAGCGTCAACACAAATGCACTCACAGACCTTGACTTTATGTATTCCCATCTAATATGTTGCAAAGGTTTTAGCAGGACGAAGATCTAACCTGCGCGGCCGAGTCACTCTTTGTAGTGAAATCACTCCAGCAGAAATCACTGATGGCGATTTATTTGTAAGGAGTGAAGCCCAAGGGATGTGAGATTAGCGGCTTCAGTCCAGTCAAACCAGTTTATCTCAAGCACAAGTCTGGAGCAGCAATTAAGAGTCCATTAATCTATCAATCAATCAGATCAATCAATTCATCTGCAATTAACTTTTCAGTTAGTTTCAGTATTAAATGTGGTTATTCCTTCTTTTTAGTAGCCCCATGGTTACCCCGCCATCACGTTTCACCTTAACATTCCTTTTACTCCGTTTATTTAAAATTCAACAAAAATGAAAATAAAGCACTTGAAAAAAAATAAAATAAGCAGACAAATCAAAAATCTGCAGTTTGAAAAGAAGTAAGCAGAAGTTTAAAACTTTAATAGTCCAAATGCCCATCTAGTTTATTTCAAGTATAACCTGTGTGACTTTAATTAATTTTGACTGTCACATAATAATCTAAACAACTAAGTGATCAGGTAAACATGCCTTGAAAGCCTTCATTAACAAGCGTTCATGTCAAGTGAAAATGCAGACATTGGGGGAAAAAAAACAAATAAGTTTGACTGAGGAGCTCCAAAATTGTCTGGGTTTTCAAAGCTTTTAGTGAAGGTCCCTGAAGTTTTCACATGAAAATCAACCACCAAAGTGACTGTTAGCTCCCCGTCTCTTGTTCCTGTATGAGTTACTTCGTGGGTGCCTGTCAGTTACAAAAAAAATACCTAAGTTGTGTTAAGTAACATCGCCAAAGACGTCACAATATTGTCATCAATATTGTCATCAATGTTGTCATCAATGTTGTCATCAGTATTTCCAAAACCAAGTCAGTAAGGCCTTTGAATATAGATAATGAAAAGGATATTGTAATTGTATATTTTCCTTTAAACTTATATTACAGAAGAGTAAATGCACAGACCTATTAAGATCTGAATCAGTCACTCAAATGTCAATTAATCAACGTTAAGCAGCAATTTTGGTGATGGTAAATGCTTTCCCAGCGAACTTGCCAAAGGTCCATTGGTTCCAGCTTCTCGAACATGAATATTTGCTGGTTTTCTTAATCCTCTGCAATTGCATTTTGAGTATTTGGCAGTTTTGGCCAGTTGGCTAAACTATACATACAATTAGAACATGTCAACTTGGGGTCATGTGGGAAATTGTAATGTGTTTTTTTTTTCTTTTTATAATTTCCTCGCAATTTATTAAGAAAACAACTGATAAATGATGAAACAGTGGTTTGTCGCAATCATAAAATTAAATGTTAGAGGTGTGGGATTGTACAAAATCTGCTTATATGTTGTCTATCTTTGCTCTGGGTTACCAAGTCAGCTGTGATTAGTCTTGAGGGAGTGTCCTTCTCATGACTCAAATCAAGCTTGCAGCCCTGCTATGAACCCAATGACCCCACACATATAACTATGACGTGGAAGTCATTTCACATCCACTGTCCTTCATTTGCATTTGTCACTTCAAATAGGAACAGTCACAAACACTCATATATGCTGACAGCTGAAAAGCTATTGATGCAATGCAAATGCTGACTTTAATGTATGAAATATGCTTGCGTATGCCTCAAAATTCAAATAATGTGTGAACGGAAGTTATAAACTACACCTGAAACACACTCGGAAAGGACTCAGTGTCTATTTGGAATAGAGGGAAAGAGTAATTAGGAAGAATGGGACTGACATTGGGCGGCACAGTAGTGCAGTGTTTAGCACTGTGGCCTCACAGCAAGAAGGTACTGGGTTCGAGTCCTGGCTCGGGCACGGGATCTTTCTGTGTGAGTCTCCATGTTCTCCCTGTGTCTGTGTGGGTTCTCTCTGGTACTCTGACTTCTTCCAACCGTCCAAAGACATCAAGAGGGGACGAGGCTGATTGATACTCTAAATTGACTGTAGGTGTGGCTGTGAGTGTGAATGGTTGTCTGTCTCTATGTGTTGGCCCTGTGATGGACTGGCGACCTGTCCAGGGTGAACCCCACCTCTCACCCGTAGCTGCTGGGATAGGCTCCAGCCCCCCCCCCCCCCCCGCGACCCCTAATAGGAACAATTGGAAGAAAATGGATGGATGGCACTGACATTGGAAAATCTGGAAATGTATGAAACAGCGAGAACATTTAGTTTAGAACATTTCATAGTCTGAAGGTAGTGCCCGAGAAAAGGATTAATTGGGCCGAACAACTAACTGAAAATGCCACAATGAAGATGGGATGCCACAAATAAACCTTTGTGCTAATCCTCCAGTCCTGTGGCTGGAGGCTTCTTAAAAATTTAGAGAAATTCCATCAGGGCATTCCTGAGATATCACAAGTATATGAGGTGACCTTGAACTTTGACTTCCATACCGTTTTAAGGTCATTCTTCCTCAGTCTGTTCCAGAATTAAAAATGTGTCAGTCTTCTACGGGGACACAGGGAGACAGTTGAACTGTATAGTGGGAGTCCATAAACGTAATAAGTAAAGTAATAAACAAGAGAAGTGGTCCCATATGTGCTCTGTGTACACAGTTGGAGAGGGCAATTAAGACTGCTTTGATATCTTAGCGAGGACTACCCTCTAGTGGGGAATGAGCAGTCCTGCTGAGGGACCAGGAGTGAGATCATCACAGTCCAGGCCACAAATGGCATAAATGCATCCAGAGTACTTCAGTCACATTTGACATATTTTATTGTATTTTAGAGCAATCTGTCAAATAGATTGAACGCAATCTGCATCAACACCCTGCTTGAGTTTCTCTCCACTCAGTGATACAGTCTATATTCAATCCTTTGTCATCAGCAGCCTTTTCCACGTCAGTGTTGAATTCAAAAGCACTGTCACATAAAACAGACTCATCTGGTATTCTTTACATTCTAAAATAAATAAACTTGGAATAAAAATCAAGCAGAAAGGCCGGCCAAATGTCTGTGGCCAGCCCAAGCATGTGACGTGATTAAGGCAAATGAAGACTAACATAAATGAATACAGGGGGAAAGCTTTTACTGTATATACACATCATCATAACAATATAAATCAGTTCATGTATGGCATTTGCTGGATTCAACACTACCGAGGCCGTGTTTTTCTAAATCTACCCTTGTTCGGCTATGTATTACATAACGCGCATGAATGAAATAGAAACACACACCTCATCCCAACAGGCCCATAACTCCCACCACGTCTGTTTTTTTTTTAACCAGGTGACAGATGCAGATGACAAGGCTGAGAATGGCACAAGGTGGATCTGAAAACGGTTCTTGAAAGACAGAAAATGAAGATTTTGTCCTTTGCCTCTTTGACACTGTCTATCAAGTCGGATGCAGCTGCTGTTGTTTGTGTGGTTTTCTGTATCTCCATCTCCTCTTCATCACTCCAGCAAGGAATTCAAAAAGGCCTAGTAGGAATTGGGGGAAGTCCTCTCACTGATATTGCCTGTAGTCACCAAATGAAGGGGCGGGCATGCCAGCTGGAGCAGGTTCCTCAGCAAACTGGGGCCCTGACAACAGAAATAGAGTCAACTTCTGAGTGAGACTGCCAGAGGGCAAATCATTTGTTTCTCTTTTATTGTCAAGCATATTTTAAGCAAATTATGGATACGCTGCAAAAAAGCGCGCGTGCGCACACACAGACACGCACACATTAGGTGTACTTCCATCAATTTATTTGGAGTGAATAGATACATGGTGTCAAGAGATGGCAGTATACTGTAGGCAATGTTACGGTTGGTTTTGACAGTAGAAGAGGAGCTAAGCTGTCCATTAGCCAAAATGGCAGAGGCGTTTATAGCCTAGAGACATGCTAGTAGTACAGCGTGATCAGAGTAATCAGCAGCAGTAGCAGTATTGTCAAATCAGAAAAGCACTGACAGGGCAAACAGAGATCAAGCTTCTACGAAGTTGGTGTAAAGACTGGCGGCTTATTTTATACTCTGACCACTAGGTGTAGTAGGTCTACGCTCCCATCAATATGTCTTCTGTTAATCCACAGAGTTTTTTATATTAACTTTCCTTTATGCCCCAGTGTGGGTATGGATGTATAATTTCACTATATAATTTTCCACATGATGTTTGATACGTCTCTGGCAATCAACTCCATGACACAAATATTCAATATCAGAAGTGTCACTTACCAGTTGGGAACTGTGATGAGGCAAACCTTGTAAGCAGGATTCCAGCGCCTTCTATCAATGCCAACAGAATGCCTCCCATGGCTGCAGAGCCTACCATGGCCACTGGTCCATCTGCAGAGGACAGGGCACACTTCATTACCATATTGTTGTGATGGTATCACATTCATACCACATCTAACAGGAATATTTTCTGAGCAGTGAATATCTTGCAACTAAAATGCAAAGAGGTGGAAATGGCAAACTTCAACCTTGACCTTTTAGCATAACGCAGCATAGCATTATGGTAGTTTTTTCGAATGCGGTCTCACAACAAATGATCTTACCGATGCCTCCTGACACAATGTGGAGTTTTGATAATGTCATATATTTCACACACACTGCCTGCTTCTTCTAGGAGTACTCACTTCTTGCAGCAAGGATAGCTCCAGTCATGGCCCCACTCGTAATGGAATTCCAGGGATCCTCCTTCCCTCGCACCTTTACTAAACCACAGTCAATCATGGAGAACAGGCCTCCCCAAACTGCAAAGCTACCTGCAACACCCAAAAAATACACCTTCTTTAGTGCCAGACACTCAACCACTGCGGGGTTAGCAATTCCTGTAACATGTATCTAACACTTTTTTCCCTCCATCAAGTCGGGAAGTCAGCTTGGATGGGCTTCTTTCATCTAGGCTGCTGACTCCAAAGATGACAGGCTTCCTGCCAAAAGAAAAACTGCAAAATGCTGTGTATTCAGCTGCAGTTTCATTTACATTATGCTGTTGATATTTTCCTGCAATGAAAACTTCGCAATTTTGCAATTTGCTTATCAGCCTAACTCACATGAATCCAAGCTGACCACTGCACTTGACAGTGCATGATCAAACTTTCCACCATTGATATTTTAGCGACCGAACAGTGACTGAAAGGACAGAAATCTGGGTCAAGTGAAGGTAACTGTTGTGTTCTGCAGCTGATTTCACCTCCAAGCTGTGGGGCTCTGGTCTTTATGGCAGTCAAGCTACCTCTCATTCTGTGGTTCATACCCTGCAAGACAAAGCATCAAAAATAACACGTCAACTCCAAACATCCACTTTTGCATCTAAAGAAAGAAGCGCACATTTTGGTCATTAACTATAATCAATGGCCATTAGCAATAATGAGCTGGAGCCAAACAGCAGATGTTAACCTCTTTATCAATCAGACCTGGAACAATACAAAACAAAACCCTGCTATACTCGCAGCTGACCAGCAAGGCACATAATAGACTGTTTATGTGCCAGGAAAGGGAGCACCTGTGAAGTTTCTTTGTGCAACCAAACTTAGGAAACCTGCAACCCTTCATGGGAGATTGGATTCAATTGATATTAGATATAAAAAAACAGTATTGGCATAAACAATTTTCTTATGGCAAAATAATTGTCTATTGCTGCTACATAGTGTTATTCTTTTGCAGCCTGAGCCTACATGCTGTGAAATTCACAGTAACCAAAACTCAACATAACTGAACATCTATGGGAGATTTTGGACCTGATGTGTTAACAAAATGTTCTCCGCCATCATAAAACACCAAATAGGGAAATATCTTTTGGTTCCATTCATCCAGTAGAGTTGATCATACACTGACACCACTCTGGAAGCAATACCAAGATGCGTACGCTTCTTCAATTCGTCACCTGTCTATTTAATTCCAGTGCAGTGGAAGAGCAGAAAAATGCTAAAACACTTTTTTGGTACTAAGGCGGTTAATAAATGCCACTGAATGCTATTCTTTGCAGTAGATTTCATGCAGAATTTATGATGCAATGAAGAATGAATTACAATTTAACAGAGCTGGCTGTGTCATTAATGGCGTGACGTTAAAAACGTATTTATAAAGGCATGTCATAATCATTGCCTTTGGCTGAGGGGAACAACGAGGTACGATGCTGTGACAGATCTTACCGAGGGTGAGTTTCTGAAGCCTTTTACTGCCTGAAAGATTCCTCCACCGATAGCTCCCATGGTGAAGGCCCCCCCACAGTCATCCACAATCCTCCAAGGACTAAAAGCACATGACATAACTCACAGTAGTAAGATAAAACACAGAGCACACTTTGAAGCTGCATTACACAGGTTAACATCATGAATGGACATGGACGCAGTGCTGATAAACCAGTCAAAAGACAAAGAATGCGAAATTAAAAGTGTTATTAGAAGAACACGTGCTCCATGCTGAACGTGTAATACCCAGCATTGTTTACACATAGGCAGGTCAGCATTCAGGTGGGAAAACTGAATTAGTAATCATGTCTCAATCAAGAAGGTCTAATGAATCTGAACAAACTATTAAAATCAAAGGCCTCTGTAAAAAATAATCTGTTTAATGTCTGACTCATTATAAATTCAACACTATTTTTAAAAACAGCAGCAGAAAAAATAAACATTTTAGGAAAATTAAATTACATACAATAAAACACATCTTTAATCATTTAATGATCTAATCCTGACCTTGAAAATCATAATCAACACAAGAGGTCCTGAGACGTACCTGCCCCTTATCATTATGGTTGTATAACAGGTAGCACATGTATATAGAAATCACCTGACACAGATTTAACGGAAGTGTTCCATTATTATGCATTAGAGACCTAATCCTACAGTAAGCATGATAAATCGGAGATGACTTTTCTTCTACCATGAAATATTGAGAAAAATGTAGAAGACCAAAATATATAGACTATTAGGGCATTTCCAGTCCTAAAAGTTAATAATTTTCAACTTCACTTTCTGGTCTACTATGAGAGTTACGGCTCATCACCACATATTGAACACATACTCAACCTTATAGTATTCGGTGGGAGCAACCTTAGGGATTACATTGTCATATGTTAAAGTAGTCATACCCGATTCGGGTCTCAGGGTTGAACGTGATATGAAGTTAAAAACTGAATGCAGCCATTCCCCAATAACTTATTGAAACTTATCGCAAAATGACGTTAAAAGCCGAATAAACTATCCAGACATCAGCAAGTAATTCCAGCAAATACTTTTCCCAACATGCTGTCTATCGGTGCTGTTATTTCGTATGTTGTGCAATCATGATACCAACAGACAGCCCTGTTTGCTAACCTAGCTAGCGTGGGCTTACCAGAAACTACAATAAGACCCCTAACACATTGAAATTAACATTTCTTCACACGAACAGCTAAAACTGTAAAAGCGGCAGCAAACATTTAGTATAGGTCGTCTTAAGCTGAGGGGCAGCAGTCAATAAGTTAATGACATGTGGATGAGGAAAACCGACAAGGTCACTAGCAACGTGATTTAGCATCAATGGTCCAGCGCTAGGGCTGTGTAACGTAGAGTTAGCATCTCTGCTAACGCTAGCATGCTAGCAGAGAGCGGAGGGTTTCTGGTAAAACACGTGCCTTGTGATAAAACATATACACGCATTAATCGGCGCGCTAGTTTTAAATTTAGACAGTCACCATGACCTCTGAAATATATCTTTCAGAAGGTATTTTTTGGCCACGGGACTCACCATGGTTCTCTGGCATATTCCTCCATTTTGTTCTTGTGCTGTTCCCGCTGACGTAATCAACAGCCTTGACGTATCATGACAACGTAATGCTGTTTAAAGGCGTAGTATGATTACAAATGAAGAAGAATGTCGGTAGGAAACTTTTTTTTGTTTGTTTCTTTTTATTGAATCTCTTTTTTCTTCTCCTGGATATTTTATCTTATGTCAGTCAAACGGCCATGATAAATATATGTATAAAAAGACTAAACCAGTGAATGGAAAATGATCTTACTAAGATCATGTGTACCTATTTAACATTAAGTGAAATTGACTTCTTCCTCTAGCGTCATCAGCATCAGAAGATGAGGCTCAATTATAGCCAATATCCTTGCCTACTTATCCACTAGATTTAAGTGACAGGAAATATTACAGAAATGGTCCAAAAGGTGCACATTGCAATCTGACTCGCACTGCTCATGTACTGAAGCTAACTGCTGCTCTCCCTCTGAGGCATGCGGTGCCGCATGAATGAGTTTGCGAGTGCCTGCCTGCTCATCACTACTTGCAGCTGTAATAAGGGCCCAAGAATGAAAGTTTGCCTTGGCAGAGGTATGCTTAAAGAGTTGAGTGAAACATCCTCCCCCCTCCCCTCCCCTCCCCTTAGTATGCAAATGAGGAAACTTGACCTTTTTAGTTCATAGTTGACCTATAGCCTTAGATAAGTGGAAGTATTTACCAGCAGTCCACACCAAACAAGAAATATTGTCATGACCTCTGAGCTGCATTATTCTTCTTTGAACCCGTTTGATGGCACTGAACAAGTAATGGCACATTTTTCATTCTTTCCCCTCTTTAACCTCCATCAGATCAGTGCTGCCGGTCAGGGGAGCAGCTGTAGAGAGACAGAAGACTGGCCAGCTGCCCATTATTAGGAACAAGAAAGGAATGAACTGCAGAGCAAGCCTTCATTGAGAAATGACCAAATATAGGCATTTCATGGATGCAGAGGATGAAGCAGGGCAATTGAGACATAAACTGGTGACTTGCTGCTGTTCTCCTCTTCTCCTCCCAATGCTGAGGTTGACTTCAAGCTGATGGGTTGACATTTGTAAGCTTTTCACTATGTCCCTGCAACAAACACGTTATATCAGCGTGAAACGTATAAATAGAGTGGTAAATATTGAGCTTGGTATCATAGCAAAGGATCTGAAGTGAAATATCTGTCACATTTGTAATACAAGTTTGTTCATGAGATTTCACATCAAAATCAAGCAACTGAGACAAATGACAGCATATTTAATACCTTGGTTTATACTACTATAAAAAGCTTTAGATTTTTAAATAACTTGCATTTATTTTACATATACATATTCCCCATAATGATTTCAGATAGGCACAGCATAACATTTGTGGTTTGTCATTGCAAACATACCAGCATTTTCTTTATTGAAGACATACAGACTCTGTAAGAAAAGCATGTGTCATCAGATATGATTTGAAATGGCACAAAATAGTCAACAACCGAGTGCCATGATTTTCTTTTATCACATTGAGAAATGAGACACTTGAAAGTATGGCATAAATCAACAGGTGGTTTGATATAAGCCTGTAATGGTTCCCCAAATCCCCAAGGTTAAGCCATGTGGATGTATTAAATAAGTTATGTAAGATATTCAAACACCCAGGCTGGAATTATCCTGTACAAAATCTAACGCTGGATACTGTAGGACAGCCATTTCCTGATAAAAAAAAAAACTTTTATGTAATTATTTCCATGCTAAAACTCTTTCATTATTGAAAGCGCCAGGATGCTTTCCGATCCACTAAACACTGCCTGAGATGTCTTGAGATTTGGAAATGAGTCACACAATCAAAGACTTCCATGACCTTTTTGTTTCTCACCAAGATAATTTTCGTAAGTCAGGCCGCCATGTTTGTTTATTCCCTGATATTTCCACCATTTCAGATTTCCCAGTTTGAACAGATTTACAACTGACAAATATATGGTGGATTCCCTCTCCACAAATAAATAAATGGTCAAATTATATCCACTATATTATCGATAAAGTTTTGTTAAAAGTTATAAAGAGATATTTGAGTCTTTAGTCAAGCTCATCATACACTCTCAACACACTCACATTCAGCTGCATACGCAAGCCAACATGCCTCATAGTGCAAATAACCAGCAAAGCGTCAATATGAACTGAAGATGAACAACCAAAAATGCTCTCGGCTAACAGAGACCCCTGTGTCACTCATTCTCCGTGGAGTCCTTTTGGTCCAGTGTTTGAGGGGAGAACTCATTGTGAGGGCTCGTCATCCAAACGATCAGTATCTCACTTTCTCCGTCCGTCCCACACCACAGCACTTCGACTGCATCCGGGGGGGAATGTCCTGGAACGGCGAGATGTCTGTTCTTCCTCTTTTTTCTTTCACTTACTCCATCAGGAAATGCTACTGCAACCACTTTGGTACCGGCACCTGTGGGCAAAAAAATAAATAATAAATAGATAAAGTAAATATGTCTGAATGCACAGCAGTAGGGCTAATCAGTCTGTAAACAACGCTAATGTACCTTCTTGAGTTGTTTAATGTTGCTTCCTCTGATGGAGGCAAGCAGCTGGTCCCTTGAGTTCTTAGAACCTGGGCTTTTTCCTTCCAGGTTCCTCTGTGATACCGGAGTCAGAGAATTCCTCAAGGAGTCTATTTCCAGCATAGGAGGAGGAGGTGGAGGTGGAGGTCCACCCCCAGGAGGCGGTGGAGGTGGTGGTGGAGCTCCAGCTCCTTTCTTAGGAGTAAGTTTTGGTGATGGCACAGGTGAGGGAATGGGGGAGGGTTTGGGGGAAGCTTTGGGTGAGCTTCTCAGAGATCCTCCCCCAACTGTCTTGGGCACCTCCAGTGTCCCCTTCTTCTCCCCGTTGGCCTGAGCCTGCTTCTGCTCCTGCAAGCGTTTCTGTCTCTGCCGGTCCATGTTGCGACTCAGTATGTTCGTTGTTGTCATTCGGGGCCCAGCTAACTCAAAGTGGTAGCCCAGTTTCAGCAGGGTAGTGTTGTCCTTCAGGATCTTGATCATCTCCATCTCCGTTTTTCCCCCGCAGATGTGACGCTGGTTTTGGAAACGAAGCTCAGTGAGTGTGGAGTTGTGCTGCAGCGCCTGGATGAGAGACAGGATTCCCTTGCCAGTGAGATGGTTGGAGTCCAGGTTGATGCTGGTGATGGTCTTGTTGCTGCGCAGCGTACCAGCGATGGCATAAGCCACATGGTCGTCTGCCCTGCAATTTGCCAAAGCAAACTTCTTAACTTGAGTGTTGTTGTGCAAAGCCTCTGCAAACTCAATGAGCGTTTTGATCTTAATGACCTCTGAGTTGTTGACATTGAGCTCAGTGAGGGAGGGGTCATTGCTTCGAACCTGCTCCATCAGTTCATCAAACATGCTCGAGTCTTCGTCCTCCTCCTCCTCCACTTTTGCCTTGCTGTTCGGGGTGTTTTTGGCCACACAGTTGCCAAGTTTCTCAGCTTCTTCAGGTTTATTCGTTTTTGCTCGGGTTTCTTTCTTCTCCTCTACTTGCTTCTCTGTGCTAATCTTCTTCTCCTTCTCTTTCACGTGGTCACTATGGTTAACCATCTCCTCTCTGTCTGTTCTCGTCTCTGCCTTGTCACGTTTGACAAACCTCTCTGATGGTTTTCTCTCAAGTTTGGCAGTGGACTTGTTTTTATCTTCAGCTTCTTTCTCCTCTGTTTTAGGCTTCCTTTCCTCTGGTTTAGTCTCTGGAGCCTGGCTTTCCTGGACCTTGCTCTGCTTCTCCAACATTTTAGAGACAAGTCCTTGTGTCCTGATGTCTGATTTTCTCTCCTTCTCTTTGCTTACCTCCTTTTCACTTTTTTCTCGCAGCTTCGAGATAATGTCTTTGGTTTTGTTGTCATCTCTTCTCCTGCAGTCCTCTTTCCTCTCCCTCTCTCTGCTGTCATCCTTTTTCTCCTGAAGCTTAGAGATCATATCTTTTGTTTTGCTGCCCGTGCTCTCTCTGTTTTCCCTCCTGTCTCGTACCTTGCTGTCCTCACATTTCTCTTTTTCTTTGGTCCCATCAGTCACCTCGCTCTCTTTGCTCTCTTGGGTCCTGTATCTACTTGAAAGTCTACTCCGCTCTGTTTTTAAACTTTCAGGACCTTTGCTATTTCTGTCATTAGCCTTGATCTCTTTTTCATTGGAGACACTTGCTTGCCTTCGTAACCCTACTTTCATGTCATCGTTGCCCTCCTGGCTCAGGCCCATCTTCCTCAGGTATTCCTGCTTCCGGCTCTCCTTCTTTTGCTCACCCTGTGAGATATGAATATGACACAGAATATGATATTTGCTCGAGAATTAAGAAGGAAGTCATTGCTGAGTGTAAAGACCTCATCAGCATCTCTTAATGTTGAATTTGTATTGGGTAGGCTATGCTTTATATAGTTACAATCACACAGTAGCCTACATATTGGAAGACACACCATTTAACCAAGCAAATTCGTATCTTTTTTACTGTGACACAGCTCCCATCAATCTGCTCTCTCCAAACACAACCTCACTCACCTACAATATGGCATGAGTGTTTATGTTCGGCCAAAGGACAATAAGCCATTTTTACAGTACAGGGATACAGCGAGTAGCGAAGTATTTGATTTGTGAGTCTCCATCTGCTTTTCTGTATGAGGCTGTGGCCCTGGCAGATGTATCCTTAAAAGGCAGTGAGCGTAGGAGCAATCAACCAAGGAATTCCATCAGGCCGGGATTAAGAAGCTCTGCAGGGCCACAGCTCCATCGACTGAAGTGCCTCTTCTTAAAACACACAAACTGCTAGAAATCTGGTTCCAGGGAGGGCTTAGTGTCCGAATCTATCAACAAAAGCCGTTTTAAGCATTTCACAGGAGTAATAGCAGTGCCTGTGTGACTTTTAGAGGGTGCTTGTGAGAAGATGAGAATGTGAAATGGATGTTAGCAAGCCTCAGAGGAGAAAACAATGTTTATCCTGGCACAGAAGCCAGTCTGGGGACCTCTATTTATGAGCTGATGAATTCAGGCCGTGTGAGGACCAGTTGTCAGCTTTCTTCAAACACAATGAAAGCTTATCGTTATAATCCTGAGGTCTGTGGATGAGTGTAATTTATTAGGCATACAATGTTTTTAATTGCATAAACTCCTCTAATGCCAGCCACCTGCAGGTTATTTTAAGAGTAGCTGTTCTCAAAAAAAATATAAATCATGCTTGATAATTTTGTGACAAATCAAATTATTGAAAGAATTGTGCATCATACCTCAAAAGACTGTTCTCTCTGACTGAGCCGCCCTTTAGTGGCACCCTCCCTTTCTGCTTTAGCATCCTGGACGTTGTTTCTCGTAGGCGGCTGCGCAGGTTGGCTCTCCCCATGGACGATGACCTTCCCCTCGTCTGGTTTCAGGTCCGGCACTTTCTCCATGTCCTTCTCTAGCTCTTCCATCTCCTCAGGGGAAAGGGTGGACAGCAGGTTGTCCAAGTCTGGGTCCTCGCTGACCTGGCGGCCCATACGGGTCAGGCCTCTCACCTTTCGCCTGGACATGATTACCTAAAACAATCTTGGGTAAAGGATGAGCCCAAGGAGAAGAGCAGAAACTTTTGATTTCTTATCAGATGGTAACAGTACAATATAATCCTTTGTAGCCTCCTATAGGTCAAATAGCCCCATGAGCCAAATGTGATATCCTGCTGCCGTGCTGCGTCCTGCTCACCAAAAAGCCACCGTAGGCATCAATCCTGGGGCAAAGAGGCTGGACTCACAGTCTTGCAATGAGGGGTACCAGTGACAGACTGCAAGAGGCTCGCATCATCGGACTGTGAGGCTGGGACATTCTTTGAAATCTTGTGAAAGTGCATGTCCATATTTAGTTCAGGGTACACTCCTTTAAAGGTAATGGGACGGGCTGAAGTTTACAGAGGTGCCAGAGCACAGTTAAACAGAATTCCTATTACACAATTCATGTTTATATTCAGGCCTTTTCATGATTTTTATTTATTTACTACTGGCTCTAGTTTTAATCTTGATTTTTTTCACATTCATTACTTCCTCATTTTGTAAAAACAAACAAACAACACTTTCAAACGTTTGAGAAAAGGGTTTGAAACACTTTCAGGCCAGTGATTCAGGTGGATGTTTTTGTTGGACTGATTAAAAGTTCTGTCATATTTAGTACACGTAATGGGTTACAGGGTGGTGGAAGAATGAAGATGGACAGCCTGACTCCTAACATGGTGTTAGTTAAATATGTCACATTTCAATATTTTATGTAGGAATAATTGCTTTATTTCCTTCTTTTACATTTTTCAAAATGATGATAAAAGGAATGCCCGATTGCAAATGTTTAGCTTGCTGGATGGTAACTTGGGAAATACTGACACCATTAAGGAACATTTATTCTTGAGAAATGCTATCCTCAACCTAGCTTTGCTCAAAATGTTCTATTTTAACTTCATTAGCCCACAAGATTTGTCTCTAAAATAAAATGAAAAAAAACAACAACTCAAGCTCGATTTGAGGTTTTCATCTTTAACTTTATGCCTTTTCATCTTCTACTCATTTTACCACAGTAACAAACTTTGACCAGAGGAATCATAGCATGTGTGCAGGCAGGATGTGAAAATGCCAGAATACAAATATTTTAAATGTCATCATAAACACTTCTGCACCTGATACTTGCCACCAGAATTCTAGAACTGAAGAAGCTTCTTGGATGAGAGGCGAAACGTCTTCACTTACAAGAGGTGAGTCCAGTTGCCTCTATTGATCATTTTTGAGAATTAGGATGACCTGGATGACTGAGAATATTCACAAATACGTCATTATAAGCACACACACACACACACACACACACACACACACACACACACACACACACACACACACGCACAAAAACAAGCTCTAGTTCAAAAGTGATATGCGATACAGTTTAGGGGCATTGATTCATCTGGACATTTATTTCTTCTTTGGAGTGTAACATGGACATCTGGTGGTCAAAATGAGCTTAGCACAAGAAATGTTTTCTAAAGGACCTGTTTGTAATACTAGGAAGGATTTATTGGCAAAAACTGAATATATGATATTGTTTTGTTTTTATTTTTAGTGTGTATGATATAATATCCATACATGTAATATTAATATATGAGATATAATATGAATATGAGAATAACTATACAGGTTCCAAATTGTGTCACACTGTTCACTGTTTGTGTAATTATTTACATGTCTCCACGGTAACGAAGTGAAGGCCAGTGGAAAGGGAGCAGTAAGGCAGGGGTGATGGAACGGGTATCCGCAATTTGCAACCTCATCACTAGATGTCACAAAACCACACCAAGTGGTCACTCAAACTTTCAGTGGTTTACTTGGAAATAAATTGCAAGTTAAAATAAAGACAGACATAGCAGACAAATTTCTTTTTACATTCCAAAGTTAAATTTTATGTTAATCGAAATAGAAACTTTTCACTCACATTATATTACAATGTCATACCATCCATATGACGACATACAAAAATCCATCTTATTATTTTATTTCATGTCAAATTCATTAAACACACTTATGGAGATGGTCAAGAGGCACAAATTAACAGAAATGCCATTGATCAAATGTCTGTCAAATTACACATGAAAGCATCTTTTTAAGGAAATTCCAGTGTTTTCTTTGTGCTTTACAGAGGCCCAATTATTCTGGATGTTGCCAATGGAGTGAATAATTTAAGCAGTCAGCTACCAGGAATAACTTTGGACTTTATGAATTTACAGTGACAAAAGATGCAGCAGTCAGTCTCGAGGAAAAGACCGAGAAAGCTCAGACTTCATTGTGCTTTTAATTATGCGCCTAATTTGACATTAAGGATTAGATGTTCAATATTAAACCTGAATATATATGACCCATGCAGCAGTAGTCAGATCCTAACTGTTCCAAACCCTGTGATGAGTGTGATGCTAAAGTTCTGATATCTTTCAAATGGCCTCCCATATTCTGCTGAAGATGCTAAACTAGATACAACTACAGGTAAATACACAGATTACAGGCCCTGACCTCACTTGAGCCCAGATCTGGAAGGGGAAACTTGAAGGGATTTTGGAAATACACAAACTTAGATGAGGAGATCGATACCACTCTAACATTCGTATGATAATCAAATAACTGGCGCAAGCACCCCGTTAGCTTAGATTAGCACATAGCCTGGAAACACCTAGCTTAGTTTAAAGCAAATTGGCATACCAGGACCTGTAAAGTGCAATAATGAACATGTTGTGGCTTACTTGTCTAAAGACAACAATTAACCATTTTTAAGAGGTTATGTATTACACTATTTCTTGGCCAAGGATTTATGAGGTATCTGAGCCAAGCTAACGGTTTCTTTCTGTCTCCAGTCTCTGTATTATGCTTAAATGGCAGTTTTCTGCATGAGAGACTGGCATCAATCTCATCATCTACCCCTTCAAGAAAGCAAATAAGCATATTTTCCAAAAATGTTGAACCTTTTGCAAGAGCTGCTCAATGAAATTTACTTGCACAATTGTGATTTTTGGCTTTGTAACTCGTCCAGATGGTGAGAAGCATTTCACAGTAAAAGTCAATCGTATACGTAACTGAATGCCAAAAATGTTAAAATGTCATATCTTGTTACAATAATGATACATTTTAAATATACTACAAAATAATCAGCTGAAGAACAGGTTTACAAAATATGTATTTAAATAGTTAATCTCTTTGTTTCATGGTTTATTATTGTAAGGCGGGTCACTTTGTTTAAATCAAGCAGCAAGACCTGCATCTTCCCTGACCTGATATGTTACAAGAAGAAAATATCGAACAAGAACGCCACAGTAAAACATCCTACTTGGCATTATGGGATTAGTCTAGAGACTCAGTACTAGCTCATTTGAAACAAGAAAAGAAGCAAGACAGATACTTTGACTGGGTAGCATGCTGATGTTGAGATGTTACAATAAAACGGTGCAGCTAAGATACTACCTCCATGTAATAAGTCGAGTCAGACAGGAAAAAGAGGAGACAAAGCTGAAACTAACAGGTGACTAAAGCCTTCTTACAGAGAATCTTAAGTATCATAAATTCCACTCTGACCAACTGGATGATCCAAACATGTCACCTTATTTTTGAATCAAACATGCATCCCTTATTCATCGATGTCACAGTTGTCCTCTATCACATAACAAAAGGAACATCAAATACAGATTATTACATTATGTAACCATATTTGGAGAATGTGGATCAGCCACTGAGATGACCTGGGATGCAGCTTTCGGCATCCAAATTTAACAAATGTGAGGAACATTTTTCCCTTTAATACACAAAGAGGGAGTGCAATATTACTTGTGTTTATCCTTCTGATCTGTCAAGGGAAGGGAATGAGCCTGGGGAGGGGAATGTCTTTAGGCAGCACTGTCGTTGTCGACACACCGCCCCGATATCTCCTCACTCCAGGCATCAGGTTTCTGACTGGTGTATGAACTCCAGAAATGTGGGACACAGTTGTAAATAAGATAGAACATAAAACCCTTAAAGTGCCTCCAATTATATTTCATCTATCCAGTCAAAATGTAGCATTTATGAGTGTGTGCTTGAGTGTAAATGTAGATGTAGGGGGCGTGTGAGACAGTGTTGCTGCCTTCTCCTCTAACAGTCAGTTCTTGCTGTTGCTGTCGCTTCCCAGTGAGTGCAGACGAGCCCGTCAGTGACCAGGATACTGAGGAGGAGGGTAAGGTGGAGGGGCTGGAAAAGAAGATACAATTCATGCCAGGTTTCGGTTTAAAGAATTCCAACAATCACTTGTCAATCAAAGCTTCATATCTAGGCCACAATACAAGACAGCAATGGTTATTTTTCTTTAGGTATGAGATTTAGGCCTGAATAGTTTACATCACTGTTGCCACACGACTTCATACAAACATACAGTCTCGATGACTTTCCAAGGATACGAGATATACAACTGAAATGTGTCAATTATTAATCCAACAAATACTGTTGCAATGGTATGGGGAATGGGAGGTGGGGTGGCAACCTAAAGGTTACAGGCACCAAAGTGAAGGAGCAGCACTTGTGCCTCCCTTGTTACCGCCACCAAAGTGCCCTTTTCGATGTCCTGGTCTATGTCTGACAGGCTTAGTCTTTTGTTTTCTGCAGTGTGCCACAGGCTATTTGACTTCACCTTCACCACAAATGTCATGCTGCTCGTCGGCGTCGCCTTCTCTGGCTGGTATCCATCTTAGCTGGGTAGCATTACTGGAGGCACCAATGGATGGTGCCAGGTTTACTAATGGAGGGTGGTGTGCAATTCCTGTTGCTCCAGCTCTAGAAAATTTGACTGCACTGACAATAAGATTTAAAATATTAGAGGGAATTTGAGCAATATTAGCAATTCATCAGTTGCTATTAGCAGATGTGAACCTGAAGATGTGTCCTTGTGCCGTTTTTCCAGGAGAGCACCGTGCTCTTGTGCTGCACACATTTCATTTTCCCATTATTTATTATACTCCGGCTTCCTCCCACCGTCACGCAATTTGGGGACGAGGCTGATTGGATTCTCTAAATTGACCGTAGGTATGAATGTGAGTGTGAATGGTTGTTCGTCTCTGTATGTTGGCCCTGCGATGGACTGGCGACCTGTCCAGGGTGAACCCTGCCTCTTGCCCGTAGATGCTGGGATAGGCTCCAGCCCCCCCCCCCCCGCGACCCTTACTAGTAAGGAATAAGCAGAAGACGACGATGGATGGATGGATGGGTTATTTATTGTTAATCAGTAAAATGTTCTTCTTCCAGTGTCCATCTTTGTTAGAAGTGTTTGAATCATATTTGAGGGATCGTTGCAAAAAAATGTGTGTTTATGCATATAATGTCTGTCTACGTCTCACACACAATTTATATTTTTAATTAAATATCAGCCAAATCATCGGTTATTGGAATGTTTTACTTCCAAATAGAAGCATCAGCCCCAAACATCCCACATCAGTCAGCCCCAGTTACGACAGAAAATAATTAACCTGAAGACATGTGAGTACAACGCACAGACATCTGTACACAGCGTCCCTCAGTTCCTAAAACATCCAGTATGTTATTTATAGGCTATGTGAGTGAAAAGAAACTCATGAATAAAGTATTTGTCTCTCACAAGATTAACAAGCGCTTCGTCTTACCCTGGCTGTATGCAGGATCCATCGGGTGAGGGGGATAAGGTCCCGGGTGAATCATCGGGTACTGAGGGGGCATTCCGGGGTACTGGGGTGCCATTGGGTAACCTGCATGCGGATACTCAGATGGTCCCAGTGGTTTCCCATAAGCGTCGTACATGGGCTCCACTGGATAGCTGGCCATGGGGATCTGTTGGGCTGTGGGTCAAAAACATGCAGACGGTTATGAAGGAGAACTACATGGACAAGCGTGTGTTGTCAGAGTAAAGTTCCTACCATCATAAGGTGTCCTGCCTCTCTGCTGCCGTCTCTGGTAGAGGTAACAGCAGGAGCACATGAAGCAGCAGACCATCGTTGCAATGATGGCCACAAACAGGAGGATGGAGGAGGCGATGCCAGCTAAGGTGGTGGGGCTGGAAGAAGAGGCAGAGAGAATCTATCTTGCTTTGATCATCCAGCCACATGTTGTTCCTCCCTTCGATCTTGCTAATTTTAACTCACTTCAGAGGAGATTAAAGTGGAGTTAACTGAGGCTTTTCTCACTGTTTGACCCTGAAATCACATCGGAGTTCATGATGTACTCGAAGCGTCTCTCTCTCTCTCCCTCTCTCTCACCGATTCCATCATCTCATTGTCTCAGTTTAATCTCAGCCTCGGCCACCCACTCATTTGATCTCCCGCCGGGCTTAATAAGCTGTAGGTTGTCTGCTCGTTACTGTGAAATGATGGATGGTTTCTTGTGCTGCAGAGAAAAGCTGCCATGTTGCAGCCTCTCAAGTATTAGCTTGGTTCAGCATTATCATGACCCCTTACAGCTGATGAACCAACACTGAACCCAAAGAGGCTGAAAAACTGACAGATATTACACTGGTGGGATGGAAGCAGAATTGTTTCGTCAAACGCAACTGATGTGCTGAGAGAGCAGGCTGCTCATTTACAGCATCATTTAGTGGAGATGGACAGGGCTATTTGTGTTGACACAGTTCCAATCAATTTTTCCTTGGCATGCTCTTAATTTTGTCTATAATATGTTCATTCCATATTTAGAGAAACAAACCAGCTATTTGGAAAACATGCTAAAATGCTTTTTCTGTGTGCGCATTGCGGATCTAGAAACCCCCAGAGATCAGATGACCGCTAGTTAGCTTAGCGCAATGTATGGTAGTGGGTGGTAACTGTTAGCATACCTCTGTCAAAAGTCATCAATCAGATAAGAGTCGGGATCCTGTTTTTTTTCCAGAAATCATCATCCGCTCTTACAACGTCAGCCCTGAATAGTAGCAGTCACCCTTTAAGTTAAATAGGGCTTTTGAGGTGCAGTGTGAAATCACTGCGCTCGTCAGGAAAGTAGTTCCGGCCAGTTCTAAAATTACAGTGTCACAATTTTAAATTGGTATTTCATCACTTGTGTTATGCAGAACCCTGGCTGTATTTATAACAACAAAGACTGTTTTGGAGAAGAGTATATTTAGTTACTTTAGACAGAGGTATACTAACCTGTTCATCGACTAGCATTCATTGTGCTAAGCAAACAAGCCGTCAGAGAGGTCTCAGCCTCCTACTGCACACACAGAGGAGGGCATCTAGCTTTTTGTCCGTCTCTGAGGAGGATGGCCAATAAAGCTATTTCATAAAAAGTTGATATGCTCCTTTAAAATACTGTCAAGTCACTTTATCCCGGCAACTGTTTAATTATTCAACGCAAGTTCCTTATATCCTCACTTCATTAGTGATCACATTTTCTTTTTGGGTTACTTAACTGATCTTTTTCTCCTTGAAGGGCTGTGTTTACTACTTATGGTTAGAAAAAATCTGTTAACTTGAGCCCCACAGTGACGTTTGCAAACCGACCGACAGTGCAAAACCAAAAGAGATTATATTTACAATTATATAATGAAGATTAAGGCAGCAAATCCTCACATTTGAGAGGCTTGGAATAGAGAATGTTAGGATCAAAAGAAAGTGAATGTGCAAAAAAAACCCTCATTTTTCAAGCTAAAATATCACTTCTAGATATCGCCCGGTTGCTCCAACATGAGCTACTACGTTAGGTGTTGAGAGACCGAGTCCACACACAAAATATAAGTTGTTGTTTTGCTGCAATGTTCTACATGTCTGTTACATTAAGTGGCTTTTACTTCAGCTTTGGTGCTGACAGGTAATTAGATTGAAACCCTGCTGCTGCCCTCACCTGAAATGGAAGAACATGCAGCGTTTCTGCTCGTGCTCCGTGATCATCTTGAAGGCGTCCAGGCAGCAGTGGCGCCGATGACAGTTCCCACAGCAAAAGGTGATGAGAGGGCAGTCGAAACCGTTGTGCCAGGTGCCGTTTTTATCCACGTACCACAGACAGTCCTCATTCCCACTGACTGCAAATCAAGATAGTACACAGCAGGGTGACCCCCCCCCCAGAAGAAGATCAGAGAGGGTAGAGAACATACAGAGACGGACAGAGTGATCAGAACTGCAGTTCTTTTTTAAAAGCATCTTTCACTTGGAATGACATCGTGCGGTATTTGTTATGTCACACATTTTCAGGGAGAGAAATGTCCTGACTGTTCTTTTACAGATTCTGCTTTGTTCTGCCTTCAGAGGAACACAAATATTTACACCCAACATGTATTAACTCTTCTCTCTTATGCCATAAACAGTTGTGATGCATTACTAGACAGAGGCGCACGTTCAGAACAGGCGAGCTCAAGTGAGAGATTGAAATGACCCCTGGAGAAAGGAAACGAATACAACTAATGTTTATTCTCACACAATAAGATCAGGAGGAGCTTGCCACGTTAAGCAAAATTGGCAAAGTAATTATGGATGAGTGAGTTTTAAATGCTTCACACAGCTTAGTTTGTAAAATGGTATCTTTAAGTGAGACATCTTGACTTGTGTCAAAGATAAACATGCAACAAAGACAGTAAAATTGAGATGGAAAGGATCGTTAGGATTTATGGCCTGAGGTTTTATGCTGTTGCGCAATTATTTAAAAAAAACAGTGAAAAAATGTTTAAAAAAAAGCATTCTCACATAACATTTGTCTGATTAATGAAACAATCTCTGTTCGTGTGTCAGTTTCTCAATAGTTGCTTATGCCATCTATATGTGACACAAAGGTTAAAAAAAAAAACTTTCCCAGAATTTTAAATTGCTTTTTTCCAATCACACTGATTTTCACTTTTTTTTAATGACCACATGAAAGCTGCTACCATTTACATATCACCATTTACAGTTACTACAATAACTCTCCACACCTATCTGGAGTTTTAAATTTACTACTTTTAATGCCACAATGATGGATGCAAGTATTTTTTTTGTTACTTTATACGACGTGAACTAATTCGCTAACTCCATTTAAGCGTCACAAACAAAAGTTAAATTTTGATTAAAAATATATTGTTTAACAGCAAGCGTGGGCTCAAAATTCACTCATTCTTTTTTTTGCTTAAGAGGCAGTAATTAATATATTCCTTTCAATAAATTTCCGAGCAAGTGAGCCATTATCCTATTTAAACAAATAGCGCACAGTAAGAGGACACAATGGTTGAGTCTCATAGCTGAGGAGGCCTAAGATAAACATGGAGGTCACCATATACAGTTAAAGAGCCAAATAAATAAATTAAAGCACCGTGTTGGCTGTAAAGTGCAAGATGGGGGAGACCGTCAGGTGTTTCATTATTAATGAGACAGACTGTTGAAACAAATAACGGCCGCGCACGCACGCACGCACGCCCGGTGCGCACGGTGGTGCGGTTAGCTAGCAGCGGGGCCTGGATAAAATAATCTCACCCGGAGAAGTGCAGAGGACGACAGTCAGTAGCACCAAAGTCGAGGCGAAGAGAGACATGTTGCCCGCCGGAAAAAGCATCTTCATCCTGGATTCACGCCGAGCAAGGACCATTAGAAAAAAAGAAAAAGAAAAAAAGGAAAGAAAAAAAAGGTTGAGCAGGGAAATTTTAAAAGCAAAATAAAAAAAAAACCAAAACTAAAAAAAAAAACAAAACCCAAAAACCTAACGGTCGCACTCAGACATTATCCTGGCTGGGAAACTGCTTAGGCGGCGTTGACGATCAGTAATTTATCCGTAGAATGACACATCGCGGCTGTGACGCTGTTCACCCGGGACTGGATGGGTGGTGCGTTCATGTCTTTGAAAAATGTCGGAATTAAGCCACTCTTCAGATTAAGGGTGAGAAAATACTTGTAGGAAGAACTAGATTGGATAGTCTTTCTGCTGAACACTTCTGGAAATTGAACCCTTTCATTTTGGTCTCAGCAACAATAAAAAAGCTACTAAAAGAGCAGGGGGTCACTAACATTTTCGGATAGATTTAGATTACCCGTTTATTATTAAAGTAGCCTATTAGAATACGGTTTAGTGAGCCTTTTATGCCTCCCGTCACTTTAATAACCGTTGTCTGCCTCGCATACATTTTAATGAGGTGGAGCGATAATAAAACGCCTTCTTCATACAATTTACGATTATGTAAATGAGCCATGAGACCCAATGCAGGTCAGAGCGCATTACCCCCCCCCCCCATCCATGATACATAGTGAAGAAGGGTAGCACCACAAAAACATGTCAGCCTGCGTGTGTGTGTGTGTGTGTGAGAGAGAGAGAGAGAGAGAGAGAGAGAGAGAGAGAGAGAGAGAGAGAGAGAGAGAGAGATGCACCATCATCAGTACACGGAGCATCCTTTCTGTTCTGATAGTAAAACACGCAGATGCAGAAGAGAACAACCTTCCAGTCACAATCTGTGTGAGGCAGGTGCGCAGGACATGAGTCAGGCTGATACGAGCGCCCTCTTGTGGTGAACCTGGAGACCAATTGGAAAATGTCGTTTAGGAGAAGGGTGAAAATTAGGAAACTGAATTACATGTTTAGCCGACACATCTCAATGACCAACAGACATCTACATGTTTCACTGTTCACACTGATTTTTACCGGCAAATATCCAGCATATTTTCAATGAAATATCTGTTAAAAAGAGAAATCCATCTAAAAAAAAAAAAAAAGACCAGATGAAATGTAACTATCATTAATGAGCAGCTACATAGTTCAATACAATATAAACATGTTTAAAGTAAATAAATCTTCATCTCAGTCAGTCTGTCGTATCCGAGCCAAGTCTACTGCAAATTTCTATTGTCTCCAAATATTTTCTGACTTTCCTTCCTTTTTTTTTTTTTCCTTGTGAAGGTAAGACTCAAGTTGTCATGACAGTTCTCTGAATTTGTGTCCATCTAGACAATGTAGAGATTTTTGGAATTTCTTTTTTCACAGATTGATTGCTCTGTACATGTCAAATGGAACAGAAACCCAACATCTCTGTAGTCAATAGTTTCAAGAAAATTCTGTTTTCATAGATATAAATCTGAAAATGTTCCATACTAGGACTTGAAAACTTTTTCTTTTGATGATCATTGAAGATTGGTTTAGTAAGAATTCACAAAGGTGAGGTCAGTTTTAGATGAATCCAAAATCTATCAGGATCATTTGAAGAGGACCGTCTGAAGATACAGAGGAGAAATTTTGGTGTCAATTGAGCAAAACCTCAACAGATTGTTCAGCTATGATTGTGGAAGTAGTTACACCGAGGACAGTCAGAGTTACACCTGTTATAGGCCAACGATACGGCAGCCATTTTGATTTGTGGTGGGATTAACACAGGTGTTGTCCCAGGAAACCATTGCAGAGATCCATTATGGACAAAATCAGGAGCCTGAGACCAAATCAGTGAAACACACTTGAGGATTTCATCCCGCAGGTCTGATCACGCACGACAAAATATGGGACTGTACAAGATGTTCTGTGCAGTTTTCTGTTTGTCTCGGGACTTTTTTTTTTTCAAATTGTTCTCAAATTTTAAAAGGTGAAATCAAAGTTTGAGCTGGACAACAGCGTTCACGGTACACACCAAAAATTATATCCATGACTTGATCCCTCTCACATGCACATCATAATTTGATTTTGTTTACACAGCGTTACGTTGTATTTTTGACGTTTAAAAAAAAAGCAATACTATTAAAACAATTTTAAAAAAAAATTCAATATGAAATAAACTCATAAGCCATCTAAAGACGAGCTCCTGATGTGAGGGGGGAGACCTGCTAATCTTCTCTGGAGGACCCAATTTCGAGGGGCCCCTCCTTATTGAGGAGGCACCCCGAGACAAATGTTACCGTTTTTATTTCTTCAAAATGAGGTGTGCAGCACAAATAAACGTTAGCTGGTGGAAACATGATCTCTCAGTTTTAAACTTAAGATTTTATGCAAAAACATGGTTAAAACATACATTTTATTATCAGCTGGTGGGACAGAAAAGATGAATCTGAAAATGCCCTTTCAGAATTGATATTTAGAAATGTTTTAATCCCAAATTTCAATGGGGACAAGGTAATGACAAGGCTGTGAATCACCATGGCAACAGTGTTAACTCCCAAATACCCACCGTCCCACGAGACATGACAGCTGGACTAAAAACTCCTCATTTCCTGTTAGGAACAGTCAACGTTTTCTGGAATATAAGGCCGTCGAAGTTTCTCTCCAAAGATGAGGATGTTTGTAAATTTATCCTTCAGTGTCTGTTGGAAGTGTTTTCCGCAACATTGATTTCACTGTTTATACAGAGACACAAAAATAACAGGCTACGTTACAAAGGGGACATGGCAAAAACAGTCCGATTCTTGTCCCACTGAAGCCTTGACCTCATTCAAGCCTCGTGTCCAGTCTGAGGTTTCTTTAAAATATCAGCGGGGAAGAAGACAGGCCACTGCACACGGACCGCCGACCATCGTCAGGAGTGGACCTGCAAAGTCCTTCATCCCATTACAAGTATGGATAGACAGGGGAATTTTAAGTGCATCCCACCCTCTTCCTCTGCCATTACAACAAGTTGTCTTTTTTTTTTTTGTAAATTCATCATGAGAGCAGTAACAGGGGTGAGAGAAGAGGGTGCTTGGGCGTAGCAGATGGACAATGGCGTGGGGCAGCAGAGGGCAATGCTAAAGGCCTATCGACTGCAGCGTTTGTCTCTCCGCGTTGTTGAGGTGGCCTGAGAACATGCTGTAACAGGGCTGCTGTGCGAACTGGGTCAGGAAGTCTGTCAGGTAGGCCTGAAACACACAGGATGCAGAGCAGGTCAATTATGATGATGTCAGAGTGACACGGAGCTCTCACACAAGGAGAAAATACAACGCCGCCGATTGTTCCACATCTGAGAAAGAGCAGAATCAGTGTCTGAGTAAAAGAACAGCTTGTTCACAGCTCCAGTGGCTGAATGTACACGGACACCACGGCTGTCAGATGCCGCATAAATTCACTCTCTGGAGCGGCGTTACAGAGACGCCGCCATGCTGCAGAAGCTGTGTGTGGAAGTGGAAGACAAAAGTTCTGGAGTTTGAAAGTGACGCACATGCGGGAAACTCATGTCCTTAAAAACACATCTAAAAACACTATTACACTTTTAAAAAAACAACAGCAAAAAAAACATGTATTTTATATTTTGCCTTTTCCCTTTTTGAATAATTTTACAAATTCTCTTCTTATTTTGATATTTCTACATGATTTTTTTAAAGTTTCACTTCATCCTCCACTTATAATCGCTGACTTTATTCGGTGATGAAAAGAATAAATTATGAACCAATAGAATTCTAAACGAGAGATGTATTTTAGTAAGTAGAAATGTAAACAAGGATCTGTCAATTCATACAATTTGATGAAAGATGAAAAAAGTTGCTGCATTTGCGCCTTCATTCATCAATATAATAACTCTTCTGCGTTTTATTAACTGTGGTCATTGTGCGACCTGAAGTTGACTTGTGGGCACCGTCTGCTGTTGTTGCTGGGTACATTTTTACTTCCAAGTTGTGGTTCTTCATTTTTCTTATTTTGTGGGTTACTAAACTGTATTTCACAACAACCAAATTGTATTTCATTTAGACCTTTTGTTTCATTGATAGTGGAAAAAAAAAGGTTACATGATAAAACAGCAGCTGCTCATCATCAGCGGAGTGTAAATTATGCGCTTCATCCTTCACTGTACCTGCAGGTCAATTTGATATATGGGGTCTTTCAAGGCATCTGGATCATCCTCATCATCGTCCTCGTAATAATCGTCATCTGTAAAACAAAAAGTCACTTTTATATTTGAGAAACATAATTTGATGAACCTAAACACAAAATCAAGCAAAGCCACCGACTGAAGATTCGTGAAAGCAATGATAAACGTTATAGTTGTACCGTATTTGTTGGAGGCGATGAGGTCAGACAGCAGCTGCCCGGCCAGTCCTTCGTCCTCATCATCCTCCTCGCCCTCCTCCTCCTCCTGCTCCTCCCACATACCACTGGAATCTGAGACAAAACACAGCTGGTGACTGACATGTTTGTTTGCAGCAAAAGACTGGTGCTCAAATCAGGTGCCCTGAGTGCCGCCTCAGGGAGTTTCACCTGCAACTGCATTTCTTTGCCGTTGGATGATTTTAACTTCATATTAAATAAAACAAAGGCTTTCGATTAAGAACATGTTTGGGGGTGAATTTGTCTTTTTGTCCAGGTACAGCAGGGTGCAAAGAGGCTTAATAATCAACACGCTGTGGGCAGATTCTTGTTGTATTTCTAAAATACCAGTTGAGAGTCGTGTCATGGCCTACATGGTCCCTCAAATGACTGAGCCTGACGGGAGTATGTGAGCCTCACCTTGGCTCCAGTCTGCTGCGTTCGTCCGGCTGGCGTTGGCCTCCACTACTGTTGACAGCTCATTGATGATCAATTTAAAGATTTTCACTAGCAAAGGAATGTTGGTCCACCGCTCTGGATCTGGGGAGGAGGCATTCTCGGTCAACAGAGACGGCACCGACCACGCATGAAATGTAAATAGGACAAAGAGGCTGGTTTGGGGTCTTACTTTTAGCAGACTTGGAGCGAGTGCGAATGCCATCTTCTGGGGTGTAGATCTCCTCTCCTTTCACCACGATGTCCTGGAGACGTTTGTCGTCCGTGTTGAGGCTGTGCTGCAGCAACTTACAGAGAGCTACCGTACTGCAGGGAAGATAAAGAATCATCTCACCTCTGTATATTTTACCTAAGCAAACTAACAAAGCCACATTTGGAGCACCTGCATTAAGGAAACAGTTGTCTGACCTGACTTTTCCCTCGTACTGTCCGTAGAAGAGGTGTTGCCTGCTCATCCACTCTGTCATAACGAACTCCAGGGCAGGTTTCCCTGTCGGGCCAGGCAGGCTGCACAGGAACTCTAGCAGTGGCTCCAGCTGGGAGTGAACCAGGTGGGCGAACACCATGATAAGGGACTAGAAAGAAGAAAAGGAGCAGGAAAACACGGTTATGTTCTGTTCTTGTACTCACCAAACATGCACGTGTCTGCATTTCTGCCTTCTAACCTGCATGACACTCAGAGTCTCTGCTTGCTGCATCTTGCTCAGAATGGCTCGGAGGATCTGGTCCAGCTGCTCCCCGAGCTGGGTTCCTGCCCGAGAGATCAGAGTAGACACCAGCCGGCCCACAAAGGCGGCTGTGAACTCTGAGGTCCTGGGGTCCAGCAGCTGGTTTACCACCTGCATTACATACCAAAGGCCGCTGTTGCCCTGCTCATCCCTCCACTGGGCCACCTGCTCGAGGGCGACGGAGACGTACGCCCGCAGACACTCACCGCCATTCTGGAGGGAGAACCAAAGTGTCACATGACAGACTTGACTAAAAACACACTAAAAACAAAAACACACTGCTGTGTTTACCTGCATTATAGTGTTGTCGTCGGTGCGTAACGTGCACTGGGCCACAACAGGGAAAGCCTGGCACACCAGCATCTCAGAGAGAGGCGGTTTAGTGTTGCGTACCACTGTGGTCAGGATGTCTATGGATGTCTGGATGGTGCAGCAGAGAAAGAGAGAAGTGAGTGGGGGGACATTTTTTTTTAATGGATAAGAGTACAACTGCAGAGATATCAACTTGTCACAGTGCTGCAATATCTTTCCGTCTTTTTGGGATGATGAATCCATTCACACGAAACATCAGGCTAATCTTGACAGTAGTAGTTTTCTGCTACTTACAGCACAGAGTCCAGAGGGAATCTTATCTGAGGGAGCCTGCATGATGCTGACCAGCGTGGGGATGAGGCGCATCTGCATGGGACCCTGGCACCCTTCAATCTGTGCCAGTTCCTTAAAGATGTCCTGAGCCAGGGATGCCACCACAGGGTCTGAGGAGACCAGAGGAGGAGGAGGCAGGGGCTGTTACACCTGGTACACTTGAGCAAAGTACGGCACAACTCCAGAAACAGAGAGAGAGAGATGCTGGAAATCAAATTGCCTTTACACACATGGCTGAACTACAGAGACAGAAGTTTCAAAGCGACCGAGTAGATGAGGGCGATCTGAGGAGAGGAGTCCGTACCGTTGTTATATTTAAGGAAAATAGCGATGGTGAGAGGGCAGATCTTGTTCTCGGCGCTGGTGGTGAAGGCCGGGTCAACAGTGCAGACGATGCACAGCGTCTCCATGACGAGGGTGAGCACCTCAGAGCTGAACTGAGCAGCCAGTTGGACCAGTCCCTCCAGGATGCTGGGGAGGAAGGGCTGCAGCACATGGGTGCTCTCTGACAGCTTCAGCTGGTCGCAGTAGCTGGAGAAGTCACAGGAGAGGTTCGCAGCCATAAACATAAAGGTGGTCGAGGTTACAACATCCACTGATAACAGTGCTTGGCTGTCATCCCATTTGTCTTTTTTTTTCTTTTAAATAGATGAGCTCATCTAGTTAATCATGAGAATATACAGATATAATTACAACTGGTGAAACAAGATGTGTCAGTAAAGTTTTTCTTTCACCACGCATCTTGACACGATATAAGACTTTGTCATTACAGTTTTCTGTTGTTTTTCATTTCCAAGTAATCAGGAATTAACTTTCAAAGCATTTTTTTGGTTCAAATTGGAAAATGCGAAGTTAAAGATCAAAGTCAGAGCACTGCAAATTCTGAGCGTCACGTTTGACATAATATCTTATTGCTGTAATGTTTTTATTAACTAGGAAAACGCCTTCATCCTGACCCTGCTCTTAACTTGACAATCATTTACTGATCTGGTTTTACTTCTGCGGGAAATTAAAGCTAATAATCAATAACACGTATATGTGAAACCACTTTCTGTGGAAAAGAAACAACCTCATAATCTTTGGAGTACACAGAGGACTACATTTACCATTCCTCTCTGAGTTAGTCCTGAATCATTCAAACTTAAGCGATGACTGCAAAGACTATGAGCCTGAGCGTGGAGCAGGGTGGCGCCCTCACAGCTTGCTCTGTGGCCTCTCACTTTGAAATGTTCATGCTTGCTGTGTTGGATCACAAAACTAATATGAGGATAAAAAGTTGTTGTTTTCAAATGCGTTTGTGAAGATCAAGGTTAAATGCTCTACGCTTGCTCACCCCCAGATGGCCCTGACTGCAGATATGCGTACAGAGGGTGGCTGGCTGTCGTGGAGGCCGCTGACAGTAGCCTGGAGGAACTGCTGGATGAGCTCAGGAGACATTGCTGCTGTGAAGCGACTGGCTGCCCACAGAGCTCGGCCGAGGAGGAAGGGAGACGCCGCTAGGTATGAGCACAGAAACACAAAACGTCACTGTGAAGAACTAGACGAGTTTTGTTCTGTGCGGCAGTTTAAATGGGTGTCGGATTTTTACTAGCGATGGGGCAGGAGAAGTTGAAATAAGTCTTGTGAGATAAGCTTGACTAACCTGCCAGGTTGAGATCGGCCAAGATTACACTGGCCAGGAAGCCATGCATGTCAAACTGAATACGGCCGTTCTTCACATTCTCTGTGATGATGGTTTTCACTGAGCCCAGAGCCAACATGCAGGCCTCGTGGATCTTCCACCTGGTAAACAAGTTAACAAACGTGAGGTTGTGAAGATGTATTTGTCTTACCGGCGTATAACCAGAGAGCCAAGTGCAGGTGAGAAGTCTCTCCTCACCAGTGCTCATTGCCGCTGTTTTTGGCCTGTTCGGCCTCCTGGAGGTGCCTGGTTGCTGCTGCTGCCAAAGCTGCAGCGCTCTCATTCTGGAACTCAGCAGCAACCGCCTGTAAACAAAGAGGTCAAAGGGAGACTGGCAGTCAAATCACGCAGAATCCTCACACCTTCCACAATTCAGGGTCCCACTCAGTATCTGGATATCAATCTCAACTGAGATGACATAGATTTCTGTCCTGCATCTGGATCAAAACAGGTTGGATGTATAAATGATAATATTGAATTCTGAACAGCCAACAGCCTGACTGATTCGAGTCTCACCAGCAGCAGGTCCTGAGCAGAGATCCTGACAGAGTAGGAGAAGGTGTCATCGTCCTCATCTTCTACAAACTGCTGAGGGTTCGCTGTCCACACTTTGATCTGTAAACGAAGAAAAAGTAAAATAACCGACCACCACAACCTTCCATCCAGTGACTTGGACCACAGGTGTTGCAGTTAGGTCTCACCTGGTCCTCAGTGATCTGCATGTAGAGGATGATGTAATAGATGAGCTCGGGCAAAGCCTTCTTCACTGTACTCTTGAACTTGTTGTTCTCCAGCAGCGTGTGGACGAACTCAAAGATGCTGAATACCAGATTCTCAAAACCTAAAACTTCACCTGAAAAAAAAAAAAAAAAAAAAAAAAGACATCGAAAGATGCTTTTGTAGTAAATTTGGTCAGAGTTTGTCAAGCGTCTCCCACCATGACTGACGCAGCCGTGAGAGGAGATGCTCACCATCTGAGTCTACGGGATCATCCACGTCCTCTGTGTAGTTGACCTCCGTTCTAACGTAAGTAGACATGGCGGTTAAGGTCAATATTCATGCGTTATTTCCTCTCTTACACACAGTAAAATGAGTGGAAATACTTTTGCAGTTGCTGCGTCAAGGATATAAAGCTGCACTTTCAGTCAGTGTGTTCCATACGATGGGTAATATCTGCTGCATGGACGACACCATGGGTTTGGGGAAGTTCTTTACCAGTGCTGTTACTGCCTACGAGGAGAGAAAATACACGTCTGAAGCCTTCAGTATTTAGTCTCTACAACCCTGTGCCACAATTGTGATACAACTCACACATGAGGTTAAACAACTTTCGTACTTTACCATCATCCAATTGAAGAAAAACGCAGCGGATAATGAAATAAAATTTGCCAACTCTGTGCCTCTGTAACGGCACTCACCTTGAGGACCTCCATCTTCAGGCCGCTGTCAGACGAGGGTCCATCAGGCATTTGCAGTGCATGTATAAACGCTTCTGTAAACTGCTGCACCACAGGGAAGATCAAAGCTTTAGCTGCACCCTGAAAAACACACACACACACACACACAGAGTTAAATACATGTCACTACAATCTGTAGTTTGTAGGCTAAAACCTTGCTGATTCTCAGCAGAAGGAAGCAGATTAATCGGCCTCGATTGAAGCTCACTCAATAATTGAATGGAGCATAAATTCAGTTCCTTGCATGACGGCTGCTCACCTTTTCAAGCTCTTCAATCGCACAGATGAGGTTGGCACAGGTGGTGAATATCTCCACCGCTCTGGATCGGGTGCGAATACTGTACACCTGCAACAGTCAGGAGACAGAGTGAACTGCAGGCCCATTATGAATGAGACACTTAGGGTAACTGCTCCCTCCAAGCTTCCTCAACACAATAACCATCTGTGCTTTCAGTCATCAAAGAATCAAAGAATGATAACAGCCATTTCCTCACTCTGATTTTCAACGACTGTAAAAACATCCTACATGAAATTGTCAGAAAACTGACAGCATCTCACAGTTAGAGACAACTTATTTCACGGCCTGCCAACATCTCTCTCTACGATGTCTGTTTTGTTGAATTTTTGTCACTATTATTAACATTATCACTATTATACAAATATCCTATCCTCCAGCAAGGTTACATGGCCACAATTACACCAAAACTACCACAATGATTTTCTTGAAACTTGCCGGAGAGGTGGGGAACGCGCCACAGAAGAACGAGTCACACTTTGGGAATGAGCTAATTCGCATGGTAAAAAATCCTAAAAGCAAAGGAAGAGGAACGCTGGTCCGGCTGGAGGTTTGCAGCTCTATTGAGTGCTCTTTGTCAAGTACCTCAGCCATGGTGAAGATCTTGTACATCTCCGGTAAGATGACCGGAGCCACCAGCGGCATCTGTGTGTCTGTCACTTCTCGTGTAAACTCTGGAAACACACGACAGATTATGACATATACTAAAAGTAGCACGCAGAAGCTGCAGAAAGAATTGGTTTCCAAAGGGTTTGTTGTTTGTGTCTTGACAGAGAAACAGGACAGTCTGATGACAAACGAAAAGAAAATAATATTGACAATTAGATAATGAACTCAAACGTCACTGTTTTCTAATTAATCTGGGATCAGAATGATGAAGAATGAAAGATCTATAGACAGTGCTGCCTGGAGTGTTCATGTATTCCCCACCTGTGAGGACCCTCATGGCCCCGTGCACAGCATTAACGTCCCCGCTGACCAGCATCTCCATCAGCAGGGTGAAGAGCTGCGGCCAGGCCTCCGGCCAGTCCCAGTGGGCGATGGCTGACACGGCATACGCTACGCTGGAGCGAACTTTACTGATGGCCTCCCGCAGGCCACTGGGCAGCAGCTCCCTGATGGCGGCTTTAGCCTGAGGGGGGCAGTCGGCCATCACTTAGCTTCATGTTAAACTAGCGTACAACATCCGCCGCTAAAACACAAAAGAAGAGAGCAGAAGGTGCCTTCCTACCTGGTCTGTGGTTTCAGGAGGCCTAAACTTCTCTGACTGGGAACACCAGTGAGTTTCAACATACTGCTTCAGGATGACTGATGCTAGCTGCAGACACACACACGCACACACACACACTGGGGTTAAGTGATGCAGGTAGTCATGGATAAACACAATGTGCATTTACTGAAAGATACTTATTTTATCCCTGACCCCCATCCTCTACCCCACCCTCACCTGACGGATGGCGAGAGCTCCCTGAGGGTCGACTGTGAGTTCTGCCAGGTGGACACCAAACTCTACAAGATGAGTACATCATCCAGGAGGATAATTAGAGGGACAATCCATAGAACGATAAGAACACATCTTACAATACATGGTGTGGCCAGATGTAATTGGAATGTCAAGCAATAAGACCAAAGCAATCCAACTCCGAACCGCCAAGAAAATTTTAAGTTCTTCTTTGCACAGCAATGAATAACAGCAGATTAAATTAGGAGTTGAGACTGATCTACAAAACAAAAACCAAAAAAATGGAAAAACGTGCCAATATGTTTGAATTAAAGCATAATTTCAATCCCAATCAACAAAGAAACCAAATTATTGTGGTTTATCCCTTGACTATTAACATTTAAATATGCATTTAGGTTTAGGGTGGCAACTATTGATTTGTTCATCACTGATAAATCTGACTTTATTGAACTACTTTTTAATGATGAACAGTTTAGTCTATAAAGAACATCTGAACAGAGTGGCCAAGTACTTCTCTTTCTGACTGATTTATTGTCACCTGTTGTTTCCTGTTCCCAGAAATCAAAGCCATGCTATGCCAGCATAACTGGGGGGGGGGACGACAAACACACCGCAGTCTAACAAGTAACTACAAGACTGACATCATTTGGTTCCTGAGCTACAAACAAGCGGAGAGAGAGAAGCAGGCGTGCAGAGTGAGCTGGTTTAGGATCAGCATCAACCTCAGCTCTGACCCAGCACTCTCTGGCTGGGTTTTACTAAGAGTGACATCAGGCGCCAGAAGACAATGTTACTGCTGACAATCGTAGCGAGTGGCAGCCTTAGAGAGGGGCCAGGGGAGAGGGTCTGCCCTGCTGCGACGCTGCCATACAGTCGACAGACAGCCTGCACAATTAGCCTTTGACCGGGGCGCGTTTTGGGACAAACAATGGACGTGTGGACGCTACAGACACTTGTTACTGTACCCTCCCCATCCTACTGGAACAGGGCTGGCACACACGAATCCATCATTCAAATTTAAACAAATTCAAGGCATATTTTAACACCAATTATAAAAAGGACAATTTCTGTCACTGTAAAATAAAATGAAACTGGTCATTCAACTGGCATATGTAGCATGTATGTATGTTTAGTCAAAAATACACTGCATGACATGAAACGCTTGCTTGTTTGATGCAACCTCCGGCATTACAACTTTCTCAGGGTTCCAGGCAGGCATCACACGTTTTTACCTTTGTGATGTCGCTGCTGCAACTGTGCCCTCTTGTTCTCACCTGGTTTGATTATCTATGAGGCATAAAGTATATATCATGCCACAATTTTAGTGAACTTGATTCCAACAACCAAGTTCTGCAGGTTATGTATTAATTTTTTTTAAATCAATGATAAAATCTCCTTTTTGAGAACTTCTGAAAGGAGGTCAGATCTGACTCGCAGATCATTAATGGAGATGAATGATTTAATTTCAATAGTCGACAGGACTGGGGTTCATTTAGTTTATTACTATAATAGAGAGAAGCATTGATGAGTTTCTGAAAGAACGCCTCATGTTTGCTTCATCTCCTGGTTGCAAAACTGGAGTGACAGAAAAAAGTCCAGACAACCAGCGTGGAGCTGCTGCCGTGGCCCCGGTGGTGCTGATGCAGGAAGCAGGCAGCGTGTTAGGCGGGATCCATGGGAGATGACCCACGCATTGGGAAGCAGCTTCGCGGGAAACTTGGTCAGACCCACAATGACTACATCGACCGTAAGCCAAATGATACGAACGACAGAGTGAAGTAGGAGATCAGATATTGTCGCCATCACAGTCGCAGAGAGCTGGGTGAAGCTTATCCGGGGGCTTCTGCATCTTCTAAGAGACGTTAGTGGACTGTTGAGCTGGAGGCTCGGGACGGTGGGCTACAGCTACCCTGACAGCTGGCTACATCCATGGAAAACACCACCAAAATGACAGTTTGAAGCTGACTTTAAGACACGCGTCTAACCAGCTGATGGTTGTTCTTGAGGTGTGTTTGAATAACTCGTGTCTTGAGCTGTGTGAAGGAAGCTTTTGCTGAAAAAAAATGACGAGGAGCGGGTAGCACGTTTTTCACGATGCTAACTTAACTAACTTAACTTCTGACAACATGGCCTAGCGTTAGCTACATTTACACCGGCTAATATTTGGACAGTAAGCTAGCGCTCAGCAGGCTAACGCAGTCAAAAGTTAGCTGTGACAAATGCAGCGGTGTCCACATGTCTCTACACAGGCCCATGCCGTTGCAGTGCGACAACACCCGGGCTGCTAGCCTCGAACCGGAGACCTGCAACTCACCCTCTGTTACTTCCAGCACTTTGATCTGCTCCTCCGCGGCGGCGCGCACTTCTTGAACCGGGGAGAGGATGGCCGTCAGGGTTTCAATCAGAGCCTCTTTAAGTCCCTGCTGAACCGGGCCGGCGGCCGAACCTGGCCGATTACTACCCACCGCACTCATGCCTGTTGTGTTTTCACCCGCTGGAGAGTCAGTACACCACCACCCGGGGAGGAGCAGAAAACCACGGCCACAGCGGCGGAGCGCGCCAATGCATGGAAAAGCGGAGGCGGGGACTTGTTCTTCTTTGTGTTTATTTATTAGCTTGCAAACTTATTGTGTATACCGCCACCTACTGTACCGGAGTACGTCGGGCTGGCTCAATTTTACCTTAGTCAACTAAACCCCTGCTGCGTCCGAATTGCCAAGTAGGTCGGATCGTAGGTCGCAGAGTAGGTCGTAGGCTGTCCGACACCACCACTGGCGCGAGTAGCGACCAACTTCGCAACCTAAATTCCAGCCTAAACACGCCCACATTGTATGTCGGTTCATGGGTTCAGGTGCATCCTACGGAGCCACCTATGGCCCACAATGCACCACGGACGACTTCTTCGTCCCCTAAAAACTTGTGGACCCGCAAGCCAAGTTTGCGCCACCAACAGTCTCCCATTCTTATGCAGCACGAACATTTATAGTCATTGTTGATGACTAAAGGTGTGTTCACACCAAACGCGACGCGGTGTGAACACACCTTTACAGGTGCGTTAATGTGCTTAACAATAGAGAATGAGTGAAAGGTGCGTTCAGAGTGGGGTGCAGTACGACAGCCAGGCCAGCAGGTGGGGGCTTTCGTTGGTGCTGTCTACCTATTTGCGGCATCTGTGCTCTGGCAGCAAAGGTCGTGCTTCACCACCAATCTTCTTGGATGCCCGAATGGTGCCGCCGTGTTTAGGTTGAAGTAGGCTGTAGCGGTAGGACGTACGTTGCCATTTGGCAATTCGGACGCAGCACTGGTAAGACGCTTGACATCCTATGAAGAGGCGGGCACTAAACTGGAGGAAGCACTTTGTCCCTTTTTTTCTTTATTTTCACACTCTGCCTCCCTCTTGTGGCGCGGAGGGATACCATCGTGGTATTTATCTTGCAGTATATTATGACTTGAACCTTGAAAATCACACTATTAAAAGTGTCAAAAAGATGTAAAACTTACCTGATTTACATCAGATTCCTGCTTTTATCAATGGTGCAACTGTTATGTCTAATTTCAGCCATTCACCTGCACTGATATCATCAAGGGTATACTTGTAAGTTCAATGCACATTATATAGCCTAGAGGCCACATGGCTCAGAGGCAGAGTGGCCGTCTAGTAACCGAAGGGTTGCTAGCTCAATCCTCACTTCCCCCAGTGACCACATCAAGTATCCTTGAGCAAGATACCGAGCCCCTGATGGCACTGCGACAAACTGGCAACCTGTCCAGGGTGAACCCTGCCTCTCGCCCGAATGCTGCTGGGATAGGCTCCAGCCCCCCTTAAAGAGCCTTCAGGGTGCTTTATAGGGCTTAATCCCATTGGTCTCTCACTTTAACCTTTAGCAGTCAAAATGTTGTCAAGTCCATGTGTTACTTTGTTTCCCCGCACCTGTAAAATGTATGAATGCATGCAAGGAACTGGAGAAAACTTTAGCTGCAGCTAAGATTAAAAAAAGAAAAGAAAAAAAGAGTTGTGTGAAAAGCAGTATCCAGTAATATATGGGAGGGTTTAATGTAATATGGTCAACGGTGCTCTCCTGGCCATTTAATGTACTTTACCGTGTCACATGTCAGTTTTCTAACAGTACGTAACTGGATAAAAGTGGTGCAATACCAGGCAGATAAACAATCTGCAATCGTACTCTTATTCAGCTGATTGTGAAACCTCTCCTCCATCTTTAACAGGTGTAGTCTCACCTGAGCTTCCACTTTCACTACACACTTTACAATTCTTGGCCTAGTCAAGAGACAAAGTGCGGTGCA
>NC_141322.1:23882722-24000222 GCF_037954235.1 Aulostomus chinensis | reverse complement strand
AACAGCTGACAAAACTGTGACGAGGTAAAGCGGTGCTCGCGCAGCACTGACTTTAAACTAAGAGGTGTAGCTTCAGTCCCATGACTCTGGGCAATGAATACCTCTGTTCTTTTGTTACAAACAGAATATTGAATTAAACAATGGGTTAAACAGGCTGCTGTAGCCGTGCACTGGCATCTCTGGGATCACCTGTACACAGCATTGCTACAGTCGGGCTGCTAACACCAGGTTGCTAATACCAGTCCTATCTCCCTACACCAAGTTTGCCTTTGACAATGGCCAGTGACAACAGAAAGTTTCTATTTAGTTTATTAGGAACTGCAGTCTGAAAGAAGAGAGTTGTAGAAAGGCACATGATTTTTACGTACTCTCACTCTCTCAAGCACAGAGCAGCCACACTCACGGGTGAACAAATAACTCCATTTATATTTGGAAAATACATCACAACGTATGTCTGGTTTCTTAACAAGTATCGAGACACACAGGAAGAGGTAAAGTCTAAATATTCACTCAAGATTAGTATGAGGATTAATAAATACAAATATCTCAGTTAATCTAAACTACGTGATACTTCAATCTGAATGGTGAACAGGAGGACAAGTGAGTTTGCCTCTGTCAGGGGAATATATAAGTACATGGAATTATCAGCTGGATAAATTATAAAATTTTAATGTGTCAAATGAAGTACCACTACTTTAGTCTTTCAAATACATTCCTTCTATTCGATCATTACCATGAGCGGTCCATCCATGGACTTTCATTATCTGTTCACAGTTCAAATTCACTGTAAAGTGGTGTGCGCTCTTCAACCTGAACACTCCAACACGTGTGAACATGATGAAACTTATAAGCGTTAGCAATGTTGGATTTGGAAACTGTGCTAAACATTATGATAAAACAACTTCATCGCCTCAGTCTGTGCACGCAGAGTGGATGCAGGAGGCCGTAGCATTGGTGAATGTTGTGGAGTGAATGTGATCACCCATGGGAGCATCAAGCATCACTTGTTTATGGGGAAGTCCCGGAGGAAAAGGTGTTTCTCACCTGTTGTTCCAAATGTTCTTGAAAAGATTGAGAGCTTCCTGTAGTCTGTTGGTTTGATTGTCTTCTCTGATCACCATGTTGTAGCTGCTACTCGCCACCACAAAAATGATGGCTGTCACATCTGTGTTGCGCACACACACACACCACAGAAGAGGATGAACATATCAAACATGGATAAAACTATCATAAAACAGAATCATGTATCGGCTCTCTGCTTGGAATTTCAATAAACACGTTGCCGTGCGCCTGAGCTGCTAACATCCTACCGTTAAAACACTGGATCCATTTTCGACGTTCATCCCTCTGACCTCCAACATCGAACATGCTAAGAGAAACAGCGAGTTACAACTTTATTAACTCTGTAAAAACAGATTCTAAGATTTTATAAACTGAAGCAGTTAGCAGGAAGACACCTGTTAGCTATTCAAAGAAAAAAATTGTGACTCTCAATACTACAAGATGATAGGAGACTATTAATTATACAATCAGTATGTTATACTGGGAATTCAGGACAACTTCTTTTCAGTTTCGTGGAAAATCCCCGTCACTCAGGTATGGAGTAAAATACAGTAAATCATGGTAACTCACTGGAAATTGACTTTGTCTATTTGAAATCTTGTTTCGAAGATCCCAGATGTCAGCACTCTGCATCTCAAAAGGTCCTATGACGAAGACATAGACATTTACTTTGGTAAAAAGAAGACGAATGGTCAAGTGAAGAAAATGGAGATGAGTGTCAAGAGGTTTTCCTCTTTCTAATCCTGGCCGTGCTGAACATTTGAGACGACGTTTGTCTCTTGGAGGATCGGGAAACAAAATTAGAATCTTTCTTGCTGAGATAGTTATACTCTGTGAAAGAGGACAAAATTGCCCACTGTATGTTCAGGTAAAAATCTTGAATCTTTTTATGCTATGCTAACTAGCGTTCAGTCAGTCTCTGTGGGTCTAAGCTCAATCCTGCATGCACAGAGGAGAGAGGGAGACCTATTCTCTTGTCTGGCTCTGGGGAGGATAGAAAATAAGCATCATTCCAAAAAAAAAAAAAAAAGAATCAATGTGTTCCTTTAACAAAAGTGACAAAATAATTTTTGTATCCCCGTGATTCAGAACTGCAACCAAAATAAACGAGTGCTTCTCTGGGCTATACTCCACAGCCAGAAAAGCAGCAAATTCTCAAATTTGAGGGCTGGAAGCAAAGAATAGCTCCTTTTTACATCTGAGAGTTTTCCTTGTCATAGTATAAAAAGCACAGGCCATGCTAATAGTCTTTTGTATTCACGTGTCCAATAAGCAGTGACAGTGTGACAGTGAGCCAGCATGTATAATACCAATTCAGCTTTGATTAATGCTACAATTGACACAGGTACTTTTCCTAATGTGACGTGTCAAACTGTCCTCTGTTTATAATTTTATGCTTGATAAATGAACCAAGCATTTAATACATTAACCCATTTATGAAACTACAGATGATTAATGAATGTGGATCAACTAAGTGTTTGAACACTTCATGAATGCTCAAGTTTTTCAACGATGACGACAGCGCAGGTGTTTCTGTGTGGGACGCCTCACCTGATCGGTGGGTGTGTAGTCACTCTGCCTGACCACGTCAATCCGGTCTAAGAAGCTGCAAAAACAACACACACAATGAAGTGTTAGACTCCAGTCCTGCAGCCGCATCACAGCACAGTGACAGATATGACACCGTATATAATAATGCAACATCTCCATTTGCACAGGCGATTTTCTACAAGCGCTACAGCCGCACAATGGATACAATGCACATGGTGAGAAATGAATGCCCCCCCCCCCCACACACACACAAAAGTGATCCCAGTATATTAGAGAGCAAGAGAAAGATGGAGGATGCTTTACCCTAGATGGCCACCAGGGGGACATGTTTTAATTCAGTGTAAGATCAGAGGCAACCAGTCTGAGTCACAAGCAGCAGTTTGCTTTGTCAGACCAAACGGAGGAGCCTCGTCAATGGAACTGCTGTAGTAGTACTTGTACAGGGGTGTGTGTGTGTGTGTGTGTGTGTTTGTGTGTATGTGTGTGTGTGTGTTAGTCACAAAGCAATGAATACACAATAATTGTTCCAATGAGGTGGCATATTTCATTGCAGCTTCTCAAGGTGTGCATGATGTTTTTGTGATTTCTGTATCAGGGCAACAAGAAGTCAGGACTCAAAGTTGGCCTGTAAAAAGATTCACATGAGTTCAGTCAGGAAAACAAGACAAAATGTCTCTTGTACCCGAGGCTGAAGAGGATGCATAGTGTGTGTGTTTGTGTGTGTGTGTGGGCTGCCCCATTATACATGTGAACATGGAATGAATGAGCTGAGTGAGTTTTTCTATGAACATGCAAACACTCTTGAAACAAACAAGAGGATAGAACACATTTGAACGCCCAGCCATCCTGACAGTACTCTCAGATGTATAGAAGCGACATTGTTTAGGAGAGGAGCAGGAGGTTCTCTGCTCTGACAGTAGCGACATGAGTCAGTCAGATGAACTCCGTAAACTTCTGCTGGGCTAAGAAGACGCTGGTGATTATCTTTAAACTACAACGGCAACTATCAGAAGTGGCCCTCCAGCCTGCATTAATCCAGCAGAACAGCAGGTTTTCCCACAATTCCTCTAAAAGGGTGGAGCAATCAGCAGGGAATACTCATAAAACCACTTTCACCAGAAAGCGATGAACAATATATCGCCACTTTATGGAAGTCACAATATGGCCGAGGATGATTCTATCACAGCCCGCAAATGTATTCTACAGAGTTAAGAAGTCATCTTTGTCCTAAAATGTTCCCTGCAAAAATCACACTTTTATCATTTCAATTAAAATATGAATGAGGAAACATTAACGACTGATCTTTTAACGCTCCTTTTTTTTGGTGTTTTTTTTTTAGGGGATTCTGATCTGAAGATATTCGTAGTTAAAAATATCCAATTAGAACCAGGGTCCGATCAAAGGCAGTAAAACACTGCAGAGGTACAACAGCCTGCAAATATAGAATCATTCTCAGATCTCTCGTTATATATGTATATACACTAAGTATGTATTTCTATGCAAAAAAAACGTTTAAAAAAAAAGGATTTTTGAATACTTGTTCATCTTTGTGAACTAGGCCTCTACAAAAAATCATCAAAAAGCAAGTTAAAAAAAAGAATATTTGGTTAACTATGTAACTGTTAAAAGTCACAAATTCTGTTCGGCCCAGTTTATATTACAGTGGAGTTGCACAAGCCTGCCTAAAATAAAGCCCTCCCCTGCTAATGACCCAGGAACATTACACTTCCATTTGTATAAAATATAATGTAAAGCTTCTGGGAAACTAAGCAAAGTATGTAATAAATGAGGCGACTGGTCATCTGGTGACTAAGCTGATAATAAGACGAGATGTGTCACGGCAGCACTTACCACCTCCACTAACTAAATTCCAGGGGGGAAAAAAGCCCTTGAAAGGCCTCACCAAGTAAAAGAACTGGGAACCACCGTTCTAGAGTGGTTACTCCCTGGTTACTCACTAAACTCCCCACCACGTCTGACTCCTGGCCCGCGCTGCCGTCTCTTCTGACTGATCGCCTGCCCACTATTCTTACAAGAAGAAAGGAAAGACGTTAGCTATTAGCTGCTTCTTGAGGCCGGCATGAAAACCCCCCCTGAGATAACCAGGAATGTGGCACGCGGGAGTGAAATGTGACAAGAGGGCTGCAGGTAACACACAAGAGAGGATCCAGGGCCTGAGGAAGCTGGACAGACAAGACGGACGGACGGACAGAGGGAGGAAAAGACTCAGAGTGTGTCGGTATGAGACTGAAAAAGAAACAGAGGGTGGAAAACACTTTGAGGAAAAAAGTTGCCCCGGTGCATACCTCAGTGCAAATGCACACTGACACAGATATTCATATGAAGCACACACAGCCAACCAGTCTGGTACCGTCGGCTCTTAACGGGGGCCGAGCGGCTCAGCTGTTCCCACATCACACAGCCTGGGCTGTGCCAGAACACCCAGAGCCCTCAGTGGACAACTGTTCAGCCAGGCTGCAGGCTACCGCCCCGGATTCACAGCTCAGATACTGCAAGCGTCGCACTGCCAAAGCATCCCCCAAAATGAGCTCATAAAAACACAATATACTTTATCTGCACATAGAAAAAGAACCACAACTGCAGCTCTAATCGTAACAGAAGTAACATGGCTGCCACCGACATCTGCACACCAAACTGCTGTTTATCTGCAGCTCTGGTCTGAGGTGTTGACACACGCAGGACAAACACACTGCTCAATTTTTAGCAGTTCTCCCTATAAATAGGAGAAGGGCCAATAATAACTGTGCCTAGTAAGTTGAACTAAATAATAGTGGCTGCCACAGTAACAGAGAGGTCTGCGGTGTTATGTATAACCTGTCAGGGTTATTCTGGGGTAGCAGACAGGCTGATCTAAACTCTGGAAATACACACAAGGCACTTGTCTGGCAATGGAAAATAAGCCAGTATTTACATGACAAGATAAATTACTTTTTATAAACTCTGCCGTGTTTTAATGTGATATCTTTTTGATGATTTGCGGGTTCGACAATTGGGGAGAGGAGGGGGCAGGGCAGCTGCTTTGGAATTAAAAATCAAAAAGGCAATGTATTAAATATGCTTTTGTAATTATCCGCTCAGTTTATGCATGTTTCACGGGTACATACATACACAGCCTTTCACTAGTCACATGTATGAGGAGGTGATATCTTGAGGCCGCAGCAGCAGCACGCCAGCCCAACAACACTGATACACTCCTCTAATACACTCATCTTGTTTAAGTGGCAGTATTAGGACTAAGGATTAACCAGATTATGAGCTAGTATACACAGAAACTCAAAACATGCGGAAGAGTTGGAGCCCAATATCATTACAAATTATTAGCTTAAAAGTATCATATAGTTTATAATTATGATCTGGTTTGAGAAGAGGGCTTTAATTTACTGATTGACACAAGTCTCCCAGGTAATTGTATAAATCATGATATTCTATTTTCTACTTTATTAGAATTTGTGACAAATCAATAAATCTGGCTGATCAACGGAATGTATTAAATTTTTGTCAAAAATGCCAATTAATGAAAAAAAATCGTCACTGTGAACTGACATTGCTTAGCTTTTTATTTGTGTAAAGGAAAACTTTTAGCTCTTCGAAACAAGGAGATGCATCAACCTGCAACTAAATGCTGTTAAGGATTTTTTTTTTTACAACCTTAAGTTTCTGATTACACATGGGCATTCATGTTCATGTGATGTAAATAATCACATACATGACGAAGGAATTAAATGAATATGGGTGCATGTCAGAGTGCACATAAGCAGACAAAAAAACATAGCAAAAGTTTTAAATAAATGTTCAAGTTTAGCATTTTTTTTGCCTCAGTTTGCACTGGAATCATTTTTGTCGTATTTTATCAACTGCGGGTATCACATGATCTGATATCAGCCTCTGTGCGCTCGAAATAAAACTGCTTGGCAATGGTTCTCTATTTGAAAACCTCATTTATTGTTGAATAAATAAGAACTAAACTATCATAGCAAAGCCAACAACGTTAATCTGAAGAATCTTTAAACCATTTTCCTGTATCCCAACAGCTCTGTGACACACACACACACACACACACACACACACACACACACACACACACACACACGCGCACGCCAACAGGCAGGATTACACTTTTAAAAATCCTCAGTATCTGCATAAATCAATTTACATCAACACGATTCTCAAGAGAAATTCAACAAACAATTTATTCTAACAATAAAATTATCAACTTTTCAATGGGACACTAAAACAATCCAAATAATCCAAGACAACGTTTTTTTATTCTCTTAAAGGAAAAACACACATGTCGCAGTGCGAACCCAGTAAAGTTAGATAACTACTTCTGCATAAAGAAAAAAAATCAACTTTTTAATCTTACATAAATAAAGGTATTAACTGGTAGGAGGAATCGAGAATCCCTCTTGGATACATCTATAATGATTCTGGAAATACCACATTTATGAGTAACAGCCATAAGCTTTGTAAATAGTACTGTAACAAATGATGCATGAAAGTTAAAAAAAAAAGTAAGCAAAATGCTCTAAAAGTTGCTTGTTAATCCTTTAACACTAGAGTTTAAAACAGAAAAATTGATTTCTACGCAAGAGAAAACTGAAGCTTCACAAGCCTCCGAAACACCAAGTCAAGTCAGAAAATGGTCCTGACACTTCCTGAAGGGGGAAAAGATCGTTCACAACCCGTGTAGCGCAGCGGTTCAAGGGGCTTACTGCTGCTTTGTACGTTAATGCTTCACGTTGCAAGCCAACAAAACCAAAGTCTTCACAAGCCGATCCTTAATCAAACACACACTCGCATGCACAAACATGCACAAACATACACATGTGCATGCACACGCCCGCGCGCACACACACACACACACACACACACACACACACACACACACACACACAGAGAAAGAGCAGGAAAGAAAATAGAGAGAAGGCTGTGTCTGACATTACAGCGCTGCTCCAAAAATAGCTCCCTGGCGCCCTGGCCTCCAGTTTGGTTGTCATGGTGACAGAACCACAGGCGCTATAAATAGACAATCGGCTCCAAATCTTGTGCGACTGGAGTGGGGCCAGAAAGAGGGAGACACAGACATGGAGAGAAAGAGAGGAAGAAAGACAGAGAGAACGACTGATAGAGGAAAACGAGAGAGAAGCAGAGCAGCCAACAAAGAGATACAGACATGCAGGGAATGGAGTGGGTTAGAGAGAGAGGGAGCAAGAGAAAGAGAGAGAGAGAGAGACAGAGAGGAGGAAGAACTGCAAGAAAAAAGGAACAAAGAACAAAAGAGCAAATTAAACAAGAACACAAGACAAAACGGATGGTAAAAAGGGAACAATTAATGAAAGAATAAAATTCCGAGAGAAGTGTGACAAATAAAGAAAGAAAGATTTATTGCTTTCATAAAGACAAAAAAATTGAAACAAAAGAGCAAGAGAGAAGAGAGAATGGAATGAGAACGCTGGCCTGTTCAATCACTGAACACACAGAAAATCACAATGCAAGGAGATTGCAGCAGCAAAGTTTGCCAACGACGTCTTGAAGTGAGCTCGCTGAAACACGTTGACATGTACCTGACTCACGCTATGCAGCCACAGCAGCTGCTCACACACATCTGCACTAACACTTGTACCAATATTCAGAGTAACAACACAACACCAATCGATCCCACTAAGTCAAACCTTTAAAAAAAAAATCAGTTTTTCTTCGCCTATCCCTCATTCTTCACTCTCTCTCTCTCTCTCTCTCTCTCTCTTCCCCTCACTCCCTCCCTCCTTGCGATGAGTCAGAGACTCAATCCCAGCCATTTTATGTCCCTGCAAAAACACCACTACACATCATAGAGACGGGGGGCGGGGGTTCAGCGAGGACGCCGGGAAGTAAATCAGGGGGACTCCGGCACATGATGGCACATTATTGCTGGGGTGAAATTTCAAAGAATCAACAGATAATAAACACAGCGGTGATGCTTGACATGCCTTGCAATAGACTTGTAACACTGAAGACACACACATACACATGCGCACACACATACACACTCTCACTGTTTACAGATTTATTCTCATCTTTCCACTGACATTGCAAAACCACACCATAAAAAGTTTAATTCTACATTCATGTTTATGTAGGTTATTTAGCATTATTTACTCATTACAGCTGAGTCTCATTTGCTTTAACTGTTCTTCTACTTCATGGACAAAAGATGAAACAAAACAGAAGTGGATTGTACATCTATGCATACATATATATACACACAGACACACATATATATACACATATATACATATAGATATACATATAAATATATATATATACACACACACACACACATATATATATATACATACATACATACATATGCATACATATATTATATACACATTCATATGTATGTGTTTATGTATATATGTGTGTGTGTGTGTGTAAATAATACACACACACACACACACACACACACACACACACACACACACACACACACATACACATGGTTGTGCAGTGATTAGCACTGTCGCCTCACAGCAAGAAGGTTCCGGGTTCGAGTCCCACAGTCCAAAGACATGCAAATGGAGACGAGACTGATTGATACTCTAAATTGACCGTAGGTGTGGCTGTGAGTGTGAATGGTTCTCTGTCTCTATGTGTTGGCCCTGTGATGGACTGGTGACCCGTCCAGGGTGAACTCCGCCTCTCACCCGAAGGCTGCTGGGATAGGCTCCAGCCCCCCCGCGACCCTCAACAGGATAAGCAGTAGAAAATGGATGGAGATATACACACACACACGGGTGTGTTAGGGGTGGTGGCATACTGGCGATGGTGACATGTTGTGATACCAGTATTATTTTCAATGAGGACATGACTCGCAACAGCACGATGAGCTAACTAGCGATGCAACCGTGATGATCCGTGACCCGGTTCTGCACGAGTGTGATGTGTGGATTAATTGCGATATTTGCTTGTGTGCTCTTCAGCGCGCTGCCCTGTAACATTTTAAGTTAATGGCTGGCTCCATTTCTCGGTTCTTTCTTTGTGCCCCGTCGTTCGCTCTCGCTGAATGAGCGAAAATAATGATGCGACTTTGACAATGAATCAAGCGTGATTTATATTTAAATGAATAGAGACATTCGGTTACTGAGGGCCAGTCACACAGTTGCGTAAATGCTGTATCTGTAGCATCAGTCCAGTGTGAGAGTTTAAATAGACGCTAATCAGCAGATCATTTTGACCGTTAATGATTTCTTCTTTCACCACCGTCCATGTCTGACTGCCGTCATCCATTGCACCCCTGATATATACATTTAAATACACACAAGAGGGTTGAAACAGGCGGAATCATATTTTGAGTATCCTTCTTATTTTTTGTTACACTGTGATATAAATACGTCACCACGAAAATAGAAAAAATACAGCTGCCGACTGCTGCTGACACATCTTAAGGAGGATACCAGCTACCAGTTTTCACGTTAAAAACACATAACGAGCAGTTTCACATTCATTCCACAACATAATTCTGTTTGCATTTACTTTCTAAAAATGTATGGACCTTTAAGAAAATTTAATCGGATGATGCCTGTTTTTTACAATACAACAATGTTCTAAAAATCATCCGATCTCGCTGAAGTTCCAGGGCGCTCGCTCACAGGTAAAAAGTCCCATCTGGGTAGAAGGTGTAGCACCATTTTTTAAATGTTTGTTGTTTTACTTCTATGAGATACTGTTCTTGTTTTTGATTTGATTATAAATTGACTTTGGGCAGCTACATTTCTAACACACTCCTCCCCGTTGAGCAAAAAAGCCAAAAACAACAACAAAAAAGTAACACTGAGCCTTGTGACTGTTTTGACAGTTAAAATGACTGCTGGGTGAGGTGTGTATTTGTTGATGGTGGGGATGGTGCGTGATGTCATTGACGAGTGATTAAACAGTAAAAAAATAACAATTAAGACACGTGCATTTATCACAAGAACATTAAAACAAACTGCTCTCAGTCAGTTGAGCCGCTCCAGGCTACTCTTTATTTATTATATAAAATTTCAGCTTTTAAGATCTTAAATGAGATTTATTTCTATACACAATCTAGAAGTCAGTAACTCTAAAATGTCAAAATTTTGCCCAAAATTTTAAATTGTCGTCTTTCAAAGACCAATCAAATGTCTTTGCAATGTGTTTTCAGTCTCAAACAGATTAACAGTTAAGTTAACAGTTGCAAAATATTTTGACAACCAGAATGGTGTTAAATTTAGCTCATGTGATTTAACACATTGAAATTACAGCTCAATTTAGCCACCTCATCCAGAGAACTCGGAGGGTGGCGTGGCTCAGAAGCAAAGTGGCTGTCGAGCAACTGAAGGGTTGCTGGTTTGATCCTAACTTCCCTTCATAACCATGTTGAAGTATCCTTGAGCAAGATACTGAACCCCAGTTGCGTCTGATGGCCCTGTGATGGACTGGTGACCCGTTCAGGGTGAACCCCGCCTCTTGCCCTATGTCAACTGGGATAGGCTCCAATCCCCCTTCCCCCGACCCTTAACGGATAAGTGGTATGGATGGATCCAGAGAATTCTTCAACATATAAATCTGCTATTAGAAAACATTATCATATATTTTTCAGAATTTTACAGAACTATAAAAAGTTCTGCAACACATCAGCAACACAACTAAATTTACAATGCCGACTTAAATACCTGGTAAACCAGTGAGTGAGCTCGTAAGTAACACAATATTAGGCTAATATTATTAGCCATTTTCCCAAGACTGGCAGATTCGCATTTATTCAAGTCAAACTTAAATTAAAGGCACAACAGAATTCAGACGCCGCCTCTGAATGAGGACCTCAATGCTTCCTGGTCGTTCACATGGCACTAAGCGCTGTCCAGCCCACAACTCCGTCTTGCAGGGTTTCTAGTGACAGCGAACTAACAAACCAATGTGAACCAAACACAAAACATCTACAAATAATCAAGGACAACAACATTGCCAAACACAAAGCATGTGACCATATAAGGCTTCAGGAACAACAACCAAAAACAATACAGATGAGCATGACGGAGCAAAGACAGCCAGGGAAGCTCCTGTGACTTCCTTCTCATCAGACAGACAACAAAGCATCATCACCCCAACAACTTCTTCTTCCCTTTCATCTCTTATCACCACACCGATCGGATGTATAACTGCTGAAGGAAAAAAAACTAAAGAGCTGAGGCGGGGGTGTACAGTGTGCCATGACTATGCCCATGCTGATCAAGGGGTGACATTTTCATTTAACGCTAACAACCTTCATCAATAATACTGAAGTTGTCTCTCCTCTAACACACTCGCTCATTCTTTCTCCTTCTGCAGCCTGCCTGGGTTAAAAATAGCCCTCCCCTCTCTCTGCTTCTCCATTTACATAAGCACACAGAGGGGGGAGGGGAGGACTTCCGGTCTGGCCACCCAGCCCAGCATCTGATCCATAACACTGGAGCTGCTGGGTGGAGGAGAGGTGAGAGGAGAGGAGAGGAGAGGAGAGGAGAGGAGAGGAGAGGGGATCAGAGGAGGAGACTCTCCAAACCTCAAAACTCTCTCCACAATTATATTTCCTGTCATCTTTTCAAGAGCCACTACTGACACCTGACCTCCCCCGAAACTTTCAGTCGCACACAGAAGCAAAAAGCACCTGAGACCATGCATGCAGAACAAGTCTGTACATTTAATGTTGGGGGGAAAAAAGAAGGCGATTGATGAGTTCAGTCTAACTGAAGCTGGACTCGCAAACACATTCAGGAGCTTTGATGTCAAATATACCAATAATTCGACTGATAACATCATGGCACCGTGCTCATTCTCTCAAATGTAAGTCAAACAAGTGATTTATTTGGTGAAAAGTGAACTTTACTCACCATCAGTGTTCAAAAGGAAATCAATTACTTAAAATGCATCTGTAAACCTAACATCCACACTGGGAATGGTCACCTTAACCATCATTCACTGTGAATGATGTTCATGCAGTGCAGTTAACGCAGATATATTTCTGTCACCAATTATTTCTAGGTACGATTCTGAATATCTGAGACGATACCAATACTCATGTTCCATCAATACCACCCACACCAGCTGCGATTATTCGCACACTCTGAGTTGACACCCACCTACACAGAGCTGAAGCGTGATGCTCGCACAGCCCCGCCTCCTCTCACTCACTAACACTACTGTGTTAGTGTTGTCACTTGTCTCATTCGCTCCACTTTTAGTTCGGTCAAGAAGGCAAGTGCAGACACGCTACAAACACGTGCTAACCAAAGATGTTAACACTACAAATTTAACTTGGAGAAGCACCTCAAGGACACGCTAACCTCTGTATCACAGGGTTGGAGCGAGCGCCCATGTCAACATCCCTGAGGCATTTAACGAGGCAGCCCAACACACTGCTGGTGATACAACGGCGGTCCAACAGCCGTTTGATGGAAAGCTGTGCTTTGAGCTAAGTAAGATCTATAGGATATAGAAATCTATTTTTTAGATTTGAATAATATATATATAACATCTGGCCTTCTCATACAACAAACTGAACCAAAACTCCTTCGTGATACTTCGTCAGCTTACGCAGTTGCCTTTTTTTCTGCTGTGGGAAAGGCTCACCACTTCTGGTTAATACATTGTGGTATGTGATGAAAAAAGGTGAACCGGAATAAAGTCTGACTTCCACCACCTGTAATAGCGCCACCATGCTCCAGTGAAAATATCAATTGTCCCCCCTCCAATCAAATAGCCTAACTGAGCTGTAATATAGCTGGACTGCAACTGTGGATATAAACCCTCTCAATGTTAATGCAAGCTAGGGAGAACAAACAGCCTGTCACTGTCAAGGTGGCACAGCGTTTGCTGTCACCCAATGAACCTTGACACCTCACACTCATACAAACCACACGGCAAAACACCCAAATACTCAATGCAGTGTGCTGACTGAGCGGTTTGTTGTGCATGTGCATACAAATGTGCGAATTTAAGAGAAACAGGGAGACAAAGAAAGCATGTCTTTGTGAGTGGGCCTGCACTTGAGAGAATCCTGAGATTATATGCACAGCACCTGTAGTTGCAGTTGCATGTATAAAGGTGAAAGGAAGAGACTTACTACTGTGCGCAGTCAATGAGCTGATATTCGTTGGACCTTTCCCAGCAGGCCCGCACACCTTCGTCCTGCCAGAGGAACTTTGCATGGTCATAAAACTCCTGGAAAGAGAAAGATGGATCTAGATCAGCAACATTCCACTCATTTTAAATAAAAGGTGTTATATCATACGAAGACCTAGAGGAAAGCTGTATATGTGGGTGTCTATCATTACAAGAAACAGGAATTGCAAACTTAAACATAAACAAAGTGCAACTCTATCTTTTATTTGCAGCTCACAGCAAAGCGGCAGTGTCTTTGCTAGCTCCCAACCAACACAGCTCGCGTCTGGTGCTTCTTTGTTTAATAGCAAAGTTAATTGTGCCCATCTATGCACTCATGATTATTTTTAAAAGAGGTGTGGTCAGACACGTTGTTGGCACATTTCTATCTTCACGAAACACAAAGTGTGTGTGCCACTGACTGACAAAACCTGGTGTGAACTCACAGGATCAGTAGTTTTCTTGTTATTCACACAGCAAGATCTGGCACATAGGTGGGTCGCAATACACACGTGCTCAGCTATACTCACAGGATGCATCGCAGTACAAACATTTGGAAGTTCACAGCAATATCGCGACATGACAGACAGAGTCCCGCTGCTATGGATGGTCTGCTTACGTACTTTTGACTGTGCCTTCAACTTGTTTGATAACAGGATATACAAATATACCATGCAAATGAATTCAATACCTGCAGCAACTCCACAGTCAAAATTCTATGTGAATTTCCCCATAATGAAAGATGCTGTGCACATTTGTGCACAAAGCACAGCAGCATAACTCCAAAAATTTTTTTAAATCAGAGCCATCGTGTCACGAGCCTTGGACAGGATTTCTTCGTTGCATTTTGTATTGGTGTATTGTTGTTTCGTTGGTGATTTACTATGAGGAAAGGAGAGGACATGTCCATGCGCACAATGATATCCCTGCACAACAACAGTCATGGGACATCAAAGAAACAAAACAATTTTCTGGTCTGGAAATCAAAAAAAAAAAAAAAAAAAAGTCCAGTTGTGTCCTTGGTAGAAATCCTGTGGTTTTTAAAGGGAGTAGGACATAGCAATCTGATGGGTTTCATTAAGGTACGTCCAAAAAGTACCTATGATTCATTTGCAACCCCTTTCTGCTGCGCACCTAAATTTGTGCCCGGTTTAAGTATTTTTAAACTAATCTGAATGGATTGGGCAGGCCCCTAGTTCACTTGTGCCCTTTAGACCACAGACTATAGATGGTTTAAATAGGGCTTATATAATTCTAAAAATTGTTCAGACCAAAATAACGCTGCATACAGCATGAAAGAAATGGGTGGCAGGTAATAAATATAAAAGTTGTGGCTGCGTGGGGCATTCACAACAAAGCAGAACGGTTGGTAGAGCCCGGGTCCCTCGGTTAACATTGAATTACTTTTTGGCTCTTGATGGATGAAAAGAGTTTAAGGACAGAGGGGAGGGAGGGAGAGAGAGAGAGAGGGAGAGAGAGAGAGAGAGAGAGAGAGAGAGAGAGAGAGAGAGAGAGAGCGGGAGAGGGGCAGTGATACTCCCCTGCTTAGTTTGGAGTTTAAGGCCAATTCGGAGAGCAGCAGTAGATGAGCAGGGCTCTGGCAGAGGCAGGAAATACAACAGTTCACTGGGTTCATGAAGAAATGGAGAGCTTTGTACTGACACAAAGCTTAGCTGTCCCTACATAGGGGCCTATCTCCTCACTATGATCTTTACTTGGTCAAATACAATGCAGTCAAGCACAAATAAGCCATTATGAGACATAGCGTTACAATGTGTACTCCCTAAAACCTCAGCTGAGAGCGAAAGGAGGTTTCGGTCAGTGCCATTTAACTGTCGGATTTTTACAAGATTAGGAAACTGACCAGGATACTTCAGAGGGCTACATGGCTGAGATACTTGAGAACCACTGAAAACTAGCAGTATTGCAGCAGCTCCACGCTGAGCTCCTTCAGGTCTGGGGCCTCATTTATAAAAATGTGCGCAAGACAGCTGAGTGCAGATGGCGTAAGGATGAAAAAGGAACTGCACGCAGACAAAAATATCCCAATTTATAAGACAGAGCGCACACACGTTCAACACCTGGAAATGTGCGCACCTCACGTCCAGCCCTCGACACGCACACGTTCAACCTTAAATGGTTGATGTAAAGCAGCCGGTGAATATTGAAGGAATGAAAAGAGCCAGCTGAACAGCAGCTCCTCAGTGCGCACGAGTGTCACTGCAGTAGTCATGTTTTTACAGCAACTGGACTGACGAAACCACACCGTGAAGACGTGACCGCATCAATCTCAACATTTAAAAATGGAAGATCTTTGGCGGTTCATTTTTATACTGAAGCTTCGTCTTGGTGAACTTGTCTGTGGTGTGATAAGAGGATGAGGAGCGTCACGACGAAGAGCTCCTGCTGGCTTTATTTACACACTCAATAGGCAGCGCGTGTGTGGCGAAGTGTGTGAGGTGGTGGCATGTTCATGTTCACAGCAACAATTTTACAAACTAACAACTACATGAAAACTACCATGGTACTTGGTGATGCCCACGACAGAAGAGAACCGTATTACAAAGTAAGGTCAAAAAAGAAAAAAAACGCAATGTAAAATGAGCAATTCCAGATTATTGTAGCTTCTCTCGGAACAGAACATCTACACGCGTGTATGACTAGTGCCACATCAATATACAGAAAAGGCCTTAATGCGAATAAAAAGCGAATATAACAGTCACACAAATCCAGGAAAATCAACAGGTCTTGTTCTTTTCTCTCTCTCACTCACTTTTCCTCCCCCGCTAACAGCACAGTCAACCAGTCCAACTGGTTTCCAATAGGCCCTCAGGACAGGCAAGGGGGAGCAGGCCGAGGAGGAGGAGGAGGAGGCGGCGGTGGAGGAGTGAGGCTGTGCCCATCAGATAGTTTTCTACTCTACTCTCTTCCGGAACAGCAACCGATTCACATCAACAGGCAGATTTGGTTCAAACTCATCCAGACTTTGCTGCTGAGAGTTGATGTTTCAATAACAGCAGTTTTTAAGTAACCAGCAAGCATTATGCTGACATCACTGTTTAGTATTACTCCAAAAGCACCCTCCATATCCCATAATACAAAAAATTAAAATACAAAAAAAAACAAAAAACAGAAGACTTTGTGTCAGGCCTATGTGTGAGTGCTGGTCTTCCCTCCATCAACAGTAGAATAGAGGTCTAGTGACAGACCGCCCGAGGGAAGGGTCAGCTTCAGATAGGCCCGCATGAGAAACTTGCCATGACGTTACAGAGACAATATCAGGAGACTTCCTTTTGCTTACACACAAATATACACACTCTTGGCTGGAAACTCAGCTGCTAAAAACAAATCTGCACGGCAAAAATTACCTGTTCAAATACTGATATGATTGTGCTGGCAGAAACAAAAAAGGCAGTTACAAAAATTTATTCTAGATAAACGTTTCAAAAGCTATTTAACGATCTTAAAAAAAAAAAAAAAAAAAAAGATAGGGAGCTTCTGATGTCTGACAGAATCACATCTATATTTTATTAACGTCCCGTTTCACTTGATCCAGACAGGACTCATCAAACTAGTAAAAAGGAATTAGTCCATAAACACGCTTCAGTTGGACTTAAATGTACATCATGTGGAAAATTCCAGGTGAACTGAACATGACTTTATATAAATTTGACACTAACGGGGCTTGAAAAGCATTCGTTTGCCTGATTTTTGTTAATAATGAAGAGCCGCACAAGGGAAGAGTAAATTATCCAATACTTGATTCAACAGTCAACCAGGGAGTTTACTTTCAGTGGCAGCATCACACAGTCCTATCTAATCTAACATCACTCAGTTTTTACATCAGAGGAACTTCATTTCCATGATTTGATGACTGACCAACAGACTCATTTGAATGTTACATGCAGCAGAGGAAATGCTTTCACTCCGAATGTCGTACAGGAGGACAGTTTCAGTTGTCGGTGCTTGAGTTTACTCAGCGAGACCGAAACCCTGAACAACTCCAGTGGCCACTCTCTATCTCCTTAACTGCAGAGAATCTCCTTGATCATGACTCAGCACATCTCCATGATGTTTGTACGCACAAATGTCAGAAAAGGTTGAGTTATTGTGTTCGTCCAACTAAAACTGGACTTTGAATCAATTTTAAAATGTTAGCTGACTGAAGCCGTACTTTTCAAAGTTGGACTGGCATACCTAGATCATGTGGTTGGGAATCAAATTACTCTGGCATGTATACACTTTTTTTTTTATAACAATCCTTGAATTTAAGCCCACATCCACCAAGGATGCCTCTTACTAATTTGTTTGGATTGTAACCAGCTGAAAGGGGCATAGTGGGACAACGACAGAGGCACCTTTGAATGACCTGTTACTACATTGCGACTGCAACTCCACTGTGTCACAAACTCAGCAAAAACTTCATATTTGTCAAGACATGAGGGCGTAAATTAGGAATAACACCAGCCACACATTATTCAAATGAAACAGACACAGCAGAGATTACATCCCCTAGCAACCGCAGTATACAGCAGGATTAACATCAAAAGCTATCGGGATGAGCAGACCAAAACAATGTAAAATATTTTTGATCGACTAATCTACAGCATCAGTTTTAAACACCACAAGATAGCGTCAGTAAACAGATAAATAAATGGTCTGGCAGCGGGACCTACAGCGACTCCCTGAGAGGCCGAGGGAGCAGTGTGCAGCCCGAGGGGAATCCCCACCGGAGCCTGTGTGTTTGAGAGGGCCAGGTCCCACCAGGCACATTTAGCCTTATTACAGACAATCAGCGTTAATAGGCCATGTGGATCTCTCAGGTGAGACGCTCATTCAATTGACAGGCTCCTAAGTGGGAGCACACCTGCTAATTACTGAGTCACTGCGCAGACACACACCAGGCGGACTCATCGAGGCTGCTGTGTGTGTGTGTGTGTGTGTGTGTGTGTGTGTGTGTGTGTGTGTGTGGTCCCTAACTCACCCACAGAGCGCCTACTCAGGATACCCGCAGGCTTCCCTGGGTCATGTGAAAGACATGCAATTACCACTGATTTAATATCAACTACACAACAACAAAAAAAAAAAAAAAATTGAGTTGACCTGCGTTGTCCGTGTGGTATCTGACAAGGAAATTACAACAGCAAAGCAGGTATTGAATTTAATTTGCCACCTTTTATTTTTCACTTTTAAATGAATATGCCATTAAAAGACCTGCAGGTAACACTGGCATCAACACTGCTGTGAGTTTTGTTCATACCGGTTGATTCACTTATGCTAAACTGTCCAGTAATACGACGTTGTACCATGATGAAACAAACCTTTCAGCTAGATGTGGTTATTGGTGTGAGCGCAGCACTCGAGAGAAGAAAGAAACAAACTTCGATGGAAACACCGACACATGTCAGAGAGTGTGTGCATCTAACTGAAACAGGGTGCAGCTTACCGAAGGAAACTCAAAATCCTTCTGGTTTACTTGGTTCGTAACATAATCGACTCGGGATTGGTTTGCTGGGGAGGCTAACTGGCATGGCGGTGTGAGTGAAGGCATGGCAGCCACAATGGTCTGGATGGAGAAAACAGAGGAAGAAAAGATAATGTGACCATTTTGATAAAGACAGGCTCTCACACAGGACAACATGAGTGAAGAGGGATGATAGACTTTATATCTTCACTACATAATAATTAATAACTACGCATTCATTTTGAAGGTAAAGGGTTGCTCCGTGTTCATTTCTCACTTCTTCAAAAGCTTTAAGATAATTCCAATCTTAGTGAAAAACAACAAAAACTGAAATTTTTGGCAGGTTTTTCTTGAGTTTTGTTACAAAGTTAAAAAAAAGGCCTGAAAAAAAAAGCAAATGCCTACCATTGCTACTTTCTGGGATAGAAACATGACAAGCTGTTCCAAAACATCATTTAAAACTCAAAAAAAAAAAAAGATTTCTTACCTCTATAGCTTCTTTAATGTTGTTTTTAATATCATGTATTTTCTGTTTTTTCTCCCTGTGAAGAACAAAGAAGAGTCTGTTATTTATTTTTCCATAAAAAAAAAACAGTAAGCGCAGTGCATAACCAGCTCGAGCTAAGAGGGTTAACAACCATGACAGTCGCTTTGTTTACCTGCTAATAAAACATTTCCTAAAAGTGCATGTATATGGCTGTAAATCCAAATATAGATAAGCCAGCTGCACGAGCAAACATTACGTTTATTCAAATGATCTGTTCAACAACTTTTTCCAGTGGGTTTTTATAAATATGCTGTGTGACATGAACTTAAACATGAACTCCAGGGCCTCTGTGTAGACCTGGAGGAGATCGATTATACCAGAATCAGTAGCTGACGGCTGCTCCACGTGCACTGATACATTCGATTCGCTGAACAAGTGCAACAGCAGAGCACGTTTTAGTTGTGGCAATGACATTTATTGAGGAGAAAACAAGAGTAGTGGTGGTGGTGTGTGTGTGTGTGTGTGTGTGTGTGTGTGTGTGTGATGTGGATGGCTTAAACAGAAAAATGTTCATCGTACAGGGTTGTTGTCTATAACCCATCGTGCACAAAGTAAAGATTCTAAATATAACCGTATACAATGTGTTCCCCATTTTCATCCATTTATCACTGTAATGACAAACAGAAGTTCTTGCATGGCAGTTAAGCTTAGTTTGCTAACTACCTACCTAGCAACTGTGCGTAGTAAAGGTCTAACGTCTGAGCGGAAAGTCTTTCAGTAACCGGGAACAAAGACAACTCGTTTGCAGGGAGACTGATTTACACTCTAAAAAGAGCGAGGGGGTGAGTGAGTAAGCTCAATAGTCTTTAAATGAATGGTTGTTGTATTGGTACAAAACTAAAAAAAAACTTCTTTATGGGAATAATATACAAAGATAAAGATTCATAATGTAAAAAAAACAAAACAACAAAACTTTTAATAATGGGCTCATGTTGATGTAGAGTGACTTTACATGAGCATCACTATATTCTGAGCCTGTACAGCACTCAGGCTCATCTTTAACAGGACAATTTAGGTACAAAGGGTTTAATAGTGTTCATAGTTCTTACAGTTCTGTGCTAATGAAGCCTGAACTCTCAAAAGAGGATAATCTATATCATCACCATAATTGTTTGCCTACTCGCGGACCTCTCAATCACAGCTCACATCTTATTTTAAAGATTAAAATCAAATTTAAAAAATACAAAAAAAAAAACAAAAAAAAAATCCCAGGAAATTCTTAGAACCAATACTCTGAGAAATGATGGCGTGGGGCCTGGGGGATTATCCATCATCTATGACTGCTGAACAGAAAATCACATACTTTTATACTCTGATGATTTGTTTCAAGTCATACTAGAACTCAGATGTCTCTCTGGTACGACAGTCTGAGGACTTGCTTGTGTTCCATGTTTTATATCATTCTTGGACACTGCAACACACCACACGGGGTTCAGAGAGTCAAACGACACTTTCAATCAAGCTGAGAAAATCTGCAGATGACTAATGTTGTATGTGATAATTTCTCAACTGACACCGACTTAAACTGATGAACTATTTGGGGATTAAAATGAGGACAAATGAAGACGTTCCATGCTGTGGATTAGTGATTAAAATAAAAGAGGACCTTGATTCTCTGGTTTTGCAATAGAGTTGTATATGGAAGAACGATTGTCAATACTTATTAGTCCACTGATTGATTTTTCTATTACTTCCCGGGCAATAAAACTAAAACAGGAAAACGTGCCCATCATTATTTGATCAAAACTTCATCTCTGAGTTTTCAAGCAACATGAACTCCATCGAGCGACAGCAGTTTGACCGAAGAAAGACTGAATTCCTCATTCCACCCTTTCTTTGCATTGCTTTCTTTTATCACTGTCCTCATCCTCCTCTTCCAGCACTGGCTGCCACTGCCCTGTACCACCGCGGGAAACCCAGCGAGGCCAAACCCTCCAATGTGAAGAAGAGTACGACAAACCCCTGAGTCGAGCGCGACAGGAGTCACGGCCGAGCGTGGATTTGTCATTACACCGCAGCGCCTGGATCTGTGAGGAGCATCTGTTCAACGTGACCCAAAAATAAGCACATGATGATGCTTCTACCCCCAAACCCCTTTCTAGGAAACCGATGAGTAAGAATAGAAAAATGTGACTTTTGTTTCCATTGCATCAACTTGGGATCGGGTTTTAGGAAATTCATAAGACGTTGTGGCTTGAAAACGCCCAGGGCAATGTTTCCAGGAAAACCTGAAACAGATAAAGCATTCTTCTTGTGTCTTGTAACTGAAGTATTTACGCCAAAACATTCAAGATATCTATCCAATACATTTTATTTCATTTACCTCATTAAAGCATTATGGACTGTTTATTAAAACAACGACAAGAACTGATCTTTCAAAGCCAACGGAAGAAGCTGGGTGTTGCTGCTGTACGAGACAATATTTAATCACCATCTACAATGTTTAAGTTTCAAGTGGTTTAAATAAATTAGAGCTGAACGATTTGGAAAAAATACCAAATTGCGATTTATATGAATGACACTGGAATTGCGATATGACTGACATGATTAAAAGGAAGTCATATTTTTTGTGACATTATTAACGCATGATATTTTGACCAATAACCACATGTAGAACAGCTGTAGTTGACCCAACCGTCCAACAGTGTGTACCGATTAGTTCTGGTCTCTCGTTGTCTCGCTGGTCCACTTGCTAATCTATGTTGCTATGTAGCTACATCGGACGGGTGTCAGAAGTTCCTTCAGAAAGCCCAATAACTGGTGAAGAATTAGGAACTAATGAAGGGGAGGATGAAGGACAAGCAAGTAGCACTGCTAATGTTTATCGAGCGGTTCAGATGCCGCTCATGTTACTGGGAAAGCTGGCGGCTGAGAGGACGTGAAGAGCGACTGCTACTTGAATGCAATGTTTCCGTGGTGACGTTTGCGTCTTCCATCCAACCACTAATCCAGAACCCGAAGAATCAAACTTGGCCATTACACCCGATTTAGCAGACACACAAACCAACAGTGTTAAGTGAAAGTGAAATAACTGCATGTCATCACATGCACATCTAAAATGTATTTGACTGTTGAGAACTTTTGAGAACTGACTGGTTCCAGTCTCTTCTGTCCTGTTCTCTGCTGACGTTGTCCATCTCCGCAACTGTCTTGTGAGGGGTTTTAAAGTTGTGCTGAAGCAAAAGTTTCCACACAGTTGACAATTAAGCTGAACTACAGACAATGGTTCCCTGTAATCGTGTGCCATCAGTTTTATTTGACATCACCTCTGTCATATGTATATTATAAATTCAGTAATAATTATCAGCTCTCTTATGAGTTCAGCACAAAAACCACCAATCCTTATGAGCTCCACTTAAAAGTTTGCCAATTCTCTTGAAATAAAAGTACCAAAAAAAATTTAAAAAAAACCCTATGCATACACTGTGCGTAGTTGTTTAGTGAATCAAATGTGCTGCAGGCGTTCATGTTACATAAAAGAAAGAAAGTAACTCACTCTGCGTTGAAGCCATTGACGTGCAATATTCGCATCTGTTTGACTATCGTGCTTTTCCCGGATTCACCGGCCCCTGAGAGCAGAGAGAGGAGAGAGAGGGAATTGAGTCAGGTGTTCTGAAGCAGGAAAATTCACAAAGAAAACACAATGTGGTTCCAACTGAACTGGTGATTTATAGTTAGAACCTGATTAAAACTGGATGTGGAGGACCCGGGTTTAGGGAGAGTGCTGGTGGAAGGTCAGACCAGTTCCAAGAGCCTGAAGCCGGATATATTTGAACTTCAAGGCTTTAGGTAGAACGCTACCAGACCTGCTTAATCTGTGCCATTCCAGTTTTGGTACCAATGTCTGAGAAATACTGCAATTCCTTTATAAATGTTAAATAACTGGACTAGCGCGCAGGCAGGACGAATCAGCCAATCAAAGATCCAGGTGAAATCATCTTGAAAGCTCCTGTCCGCTGCCTTCAAATCTGAGGAACCTCAGACTCAGTCTAGACGAGATCAACTCACTCTCTCGTGAAGATGGCAAACAACATCGAAGAAATGTCTCCTGCTACAATTCTGGTGCCATAAATGGTTTAAACCATAGAGAGCAAAAGTTCTAAACGTGTCATTAATCCTGTCAGATTGAACCTGAAAGAAGCCAGACCATAACATCTCCTGCTGCAGACACTCGGAGGTCGACTTCAGGGATGCTATTTTGAGTTAAGTGCACAAATCTGGGATCAGTTTCAGATTAGAATAAACGGCACAGTCATTGAAGGGAAGCTAGTAATCCTGATAGTAACCCTAATTTGCTCATCGTACTCCAAGCGGCTTAGCAGGATAGTGGTCATGGCCTTAAGGTCCATACAGTATCATGGCATTGACGCCTGACAGAGCTACAAATAGGTTTATGACATACAAATATAGAGCCGCCTGTAGAGTTTACAACCATTAATATCTCAGAGTAGGTGGTCTGTAAAGGTGATGCCAAGGTTTGACTGCAATTAGCATGAAAGATAAAGTTTAAGGGGCTAAAGGACAGATCCACATCCCCTACACGGCGCACAGATGAAAGCAACACCCATGCTAAATGCCTACTGGTGGCCTCTGCAAGGCGTCTGTGTGTGCTGCCTTCACACAAATGGAGGGTGCCTGCGCTCCGTCTCTCACATGTTCCGTAATCATGTGCAACGGATGCAATAGACGGGGCCTGCTTCTCGAAACTGTCCCGTATCTACAAGACACGGTGACCCCGCCGGTGTAGTGACATCATGTCATTGCATCATTTGTTGATGCAGGCAGAGGAAGTTTATTCACAGGTACAATCTGAAACAATAGCCGTTACATTTGCAAAAAAACAAAACAAAACAAAACAAAAAGACAGTGGAAAATAATTTTACGAGGGGAACATTTCGTCACAAAACACACACACATACATAGAGATATTTCTTAATTAATGATAAACTTGACAAAACCTACCTAATAGTAGTAGCCGGTGAGTTGCCCGGTATATCTGTTTGTCTTTTTGGAGTTGCTTCTCTATCTTTTTGTTGGCTTCCCTCTGTGCCTTCTCCTCATTTCGTTGGTCTTCGGTCTTACTATTGCCAAGACAGCCCATCTTCCCAAAAACCCAGTGAAAGGTTGGAGGGGAGGCAGGGTGGTTGGTCGGGTGAGTGGGTGCAGGGAGGGAGGAAGGGGAGGGTGTTGATTAGAAGAAAAATCAATCACTCCTAAATTCCTAGACTTGCCCAACGGAGGAACACCTGGCTCAAAATGGGTGACATTGATGTTGCCAGATGTTAAAACAGGAGGACTCCACCAGGCACAAGACGGATGGATGGATGTGGATACTTGCTGGAAACTGTACCACCAGAGATCAGTCAGGAGAGGGGCTTGATTCCTGGGTTTTTTCACTGTTAATCCGCAATGAAGTCATCAACATGGATATGAGAGGAGATGTGAAATTTCCAGCTTTGCAAGAAGTGAACCTGCTTCCTTATCATAAATTAAACGCTGCCTTCAGAAAAATAAATCTTCACGCTGATGCTTTCTTTTCTTAGCAAATGTCTCCTCCGGTGCCCATCTTCGGCAGATACCTCACACTGCCTTTCAATTCATTTCCATTTACAACCAACAGCCCCCGTTTTCACAACCTTTTTATTATTATAAATATATATTTAACGTTTTTGTTTTTTGTTGTTGGTTTTGTTTTGTTTTTTTCAAGGGGCTGATTGCAATCCGTTCTCGGCCTAAATAAAGCGGGTTGATAAATATCCCCCCCCCCAAAAAAATTAAAATAAAATAAATATTTCCTCTTAAAATGACGGCATGTGAATCATCAGGCTACACCGGAGCTTCTTTCTCGAGCACAACAGTCTTTCAAATCCGTCACATTACACCCCGTTTTTCAGGGGTTGTCGTCGTCAATGTTAGCAACCTTATCAATAATATCCTGGGCTTTTTTTTGTTGTTGTTGCTGTGGTTGTTGTTTTTTGTTTTTTTTGTTGTTGTTGTGTTTTTTTGGCCGATGTCAAAATTATATCCTCTCCCCGTCAACAGAAGCTGGTGCTGCTTTTACGGAGGGTTTTGACCAGACCCCAAAAAAGGCCCCTTCTCCGTCCTTTTTTCTCCCTGTAACGTTAATTTGTATTTCTCCTCACATCGGAAAGCTTCTCGGGACCAACAACGTCGGCTTTCGGCAGCTCGGTGTCCTTGAATAAAACGCAATATCCAGGTGATATATGGTGAAATCCTCCGTTATTCCCCCCTCTTGGCGCAGGTACAGCCCGCTGTCAAGTCTCTCAGTTTTTTGTATTCCCTTTGAATCCGTATGGTAGATTATGGTTAACGTTACATGTGCATGATACATGAACGTACCGCGTTGTTTTCAATCACTGATCCAGCGGCGAGACAGTTCTTTTCGCCGCCGAGGGGTCGCGCCTGCTCCGAGGAAGCCGTCGGGGAAGCGAGAATTGTCTCTTTTGCGGTGTTACTCAGAATTATTTTTGCCCCCTTTTTCTCTGAGAATTGTACATTGAGATAGATAGCGTTGAAGAGGTGGGGTGGGGCAAACGGCTCTCACGGAACCCTGGGAACGACGAACGGCGGTCAAGCTCACCGGGAGGAAAAGGTGCACTTCCGTTTGCAACTTTCACAATAAAGTGTAGTGGACGCGTCATGGGGGGACGTTTCGTTTTGCTTTGCTGATTTATTTATTTTTTTGCAGGATCCCTTTTGTCTTTTCTTTTTTTTTTTAATAAAATTTTCATTTATCATACGTTTATACACTAGATACACAGACAAATACACAGTTGCATGAAGCAAAAAACAAACTAAAAACAGAAACATCAAAACAAGGGTACATTTTTTCATGGGTATAGTTGCATTTTTACATTGATTTTTGGAGGAATGGATGCACTCTCAAGTTGTTCTTAGTGGGGGGTTGGGGTGTAACTGGGGCCACAGAACAACCTATTACATTGTGGTGTAAATCTGTCCAAGCTTCAGCGCTTACCCTGATGGAGCCTTGTGTTCTACAAATTTTAAACATTTCTCTCCCTCAAAAATGTTCTTTTTCGAGTGAAAGTCTCCTCAGAGAGATCTCGATGACCACATGTAGATGAAGAGGGAGAGATTTGTTCCGTTGAACAGTTGTGATAAAGGGGAGGAGAGTAGAGAATGACTCCTTTAAGGTCAAATGCAAAGTGCTTGAAAAACAAATTAAAGGGGGAACAAACTTCTAGTTAATTGATACATTGATTAATAAGGCACAATAAATTTTTTTTGTCTTGATTTATTTCTAAAATTATTGTTGTCTTGACTTATATAATTCTGTTTCAATCAGGAGATACCAGTACGCTTCAATTTGCAAAGTATTTTTTTCCTTTATGTAATTTATAGCTTTGTCAGGGTAATGCCATCAAAGACTGACACTATTATTTTCTATAGTCCATATTGACATTTTTTTTCCTTGTGTGAAACCAACCAAAACCCATAGTTGATCTATGACAACGTAATTCAAAATTTGTTACACTTGCTTTGTTATTTATTTGTGCCTGATGTGTTGTGGATTCCAAAACACTGGATGTTCAAAAAGGCCTTCTGGGAAATCTTAAATTACTTAATCAGAGATCATAAATATTATTGTAATACCCAAACTTATTAAAACAACTATATCTTTGCACTTGCAACATTTGAAATCTCAGATCCACAAATATCACCAGAACATAAAGGAAAAAAAAAGGGGGGGGGGGGTTGGGGTCATGCACGCACACATGAAGTGACATCAGTCCCCTCTCTTACCTAAACCAGGGGCTCAATCGGGTTTTTAGTTTGAAGTTACGCTTTCAACGTTTCCGGTTTTCTCCTTGCCTCCACTTGACGCATCTGGAATGAAGCAGGGTCGGATCATGTGATTGCCCGAAGCGTCACGGAGCAGAGGTACAGAATGGGAGAGGCGCCCTCTTTGAAGTAAAACTATTGTCAACCTGTCCATCCAAAATGAATCGTCAATTTCATATTTATTAAGTTATTAAAATATCCACTGACAATACTAGAAGCTGCGCAAGTTTAATAAGGACCACACATGGTAACCTTGTCCTGCAAACCTCTTCAGAGTTCTGCGCAGGGCGTGAGTGGGTGATGGGGAGAACTAGACTTCCTCTGTAGCATCTTCGGTTGCATTTTGACATAGTAGATAGAAAATAATTGAAAAATCCTTCAAGAAAGGGCGGAGACACAAAGCATCCTCCTCTGAAGTGAGGCGTCTGTCTCTGCCACCACCACCACCACCACCACCGCAGCATCAAAGGAGCGATATTAGTGTCCATCCACCCAGCGGAGGTCCATGCAAAGACGCTTTAGTTTGAAGCTGTTGAGGAAGCTGACGGTGGCCAAACACCTTCCTCAGACACTTCACAATCCAGGTCAGGACTTAAAATAATAATTGTCACACACAATCTCTGACTGGCCTACAAGGAGTTTAAAGGCCCAAAAATCCAACAGTCTGACTCAGTCAGGCGCCAGCAAAGGGAAGAATTTGGCAAAGCATGACATTCATGCATCAATGTTGTTATTCTCTCCACTGTGTCTTGTGTTAACAGACTGTCTAATGGATAAGCAGTTGGGTGTAGATAAGTAGGACTTGGCCAACCTGGAAATGCTAACCTTTGACCTTTACAGGGGGACTTCCTGACTGCACCACAGGAGGGACGAAGTTATGCAATCCAGACAATATGTATATGAGAGTTCTGCAAAAAAAAATCACCACGTGACTTATTGAGTGTATTCACGCAAGATTAACATGACTATTGACGCTCCATTTTACTCATCTGGACACAATTCAAAGAGGTTACACTACGACAGGATTGGCAACTCAGTATCTATGTTTGGTGATACAATGCTAACTTTCCTATTAACACTTCCTGTCTGGCATCATGTGGCAAACCAGTTCAACAAACCACACGATGCAAAACTCATGTAAATCGATGCATGTTGGTCATTGGTTCGCTTCCTGTTTCCAGTAAGTCATGTTGCTACTATGAGTCAGTTTTGGCACCTGGATGTCTTCAGGCTACGACCTCAATCAAACAATTAGGGCCAGATTAGACCACAGTGGGGTTAAAAGATAACACTTGATTTGTGGAAAAACTTTGAAATTGAATATAATTTTTTTTATTTTCCTTTTCAACACCTTGCGAGATATCAAAAATCCCTTTTACGACATTGTCTACAAAAATCAGTAAGTAATTAGTGTTTTTAAATTCTAAGGTGTCAGAAATGCATAAAATACTACACATTTCTCCTACTCTAGGCTAATTTGTTAGTCTTGGGGAGATCTACTGCCTACTGACTTTGGGGCATGTGAGTCAAACTCTGCCATGCCAAAGTCTCAGTCACACGTGGGTTCTGAAGTCCCAAAGCAAAGCCTCTGCCCCTGAGATACTGCCCCCAGGACTCAATCTCAACTCGTTTTCCCTCATAAAGAATCACCTAAAAATGACCATGACTTAAAGATGAGGAGTCCTCACAAAAACTGTAGCCCTGGTACCTCCAGCGTCCTTGTACCGGTCAGTTCAGAGGGCCTGTGAACCTCCAAGAGCAACATAGATCCAGCAGTTTCGCAGCTTTGTTTGACCCCGAAAACCATCTCAGTTTAGATTTGTTAACTACTGTCATCACTCATCGTTCGGCTTCAATTATTCATCATGCGATAAACGTTCTGTCAGTGGAGACAAAAAGGACGATTGGGCAGTGCACTACTCCTAAGTTTGTCAGTTCAGACCCACTAAAATAAAGCTGCTGGAGACTTGTGACCCCCTTTAGGAAGTATAACGCTCTACGCCTGCTGGAAGTTTGTTGAATTAAAGCAGATTTCACATTCAGCTGCTATTTTTTATAGCAGTTATGGTACAATTAATTATTTTTTAAGAACAGTGATGAATTTCAAAATCTTTTTTGATTTCTGGAAAGCATCTGGGGACAGTCTGGTCAAACCGTATGGCAGCTGCAACATCATTGAAATCTCCTGATTGATAAACATTTAGACAGCGTTCCAGATGTCGGGTCGTGCTCAGCTCACCTTCTGGTGATCGGAGGAGGGGTTTGTTTTCCTAGCAACGCCCCTGTGGCTTTTTCCCCTTTAGCTCTCACATGTATGCATGCAGACTGTTTGCAACACAAATCACACACACTTTCTGTGTAGAGCAGACAGACGGACTGGTACACACAAAAATATACGCAAACACACACACACATACACAAACACAAATACGTCAAAGGGAAAGAAGCTCACGGCAAAACACATAAAGGTCATCAATGACACAAAAATGCGACTGCGGCTCTCTAATGAACCCAGACAGACAGTTGAAGAAGTCATAGCTTGAATCTTGGTGGAAAGTTGACGGCAAAGTCCCCAACACAAGTGCTAACAATGGTCCCACCCTGGCACGGACCCTCTGACCCTCTGTGTTACGGCTGCGCTCTCACACCAGGAAGCTCTTCGCAATCTACAGGCCACAGTAACTGGCTGATTCCCAGCGGTTGCACTGGTTTACCTGTGAACAACAGAACAATCTCTTACAATCTTTCCTACGAGCGCTGGTGGCAAACACCTACGAACCCAACACGGAACACAGCGATGTGTCCGTGAGGCATTTCTGACTGAGTGGGTTCTGTTATTTTATCAGCATCAAACATCATCATCTTGCTACTTGTGGTATTACATGACATATGTTACTAATGACCTTGTGAACGTCACATGAGCAATAATTAGCAACAGAGTGCTACGCTCACAGCACAGAGTTTTGTCCAACTCAAGTCCATCAGACAGATGAGGAGAGTTTATCCTGGAGAGCAGCTGGATTAAAGAACCACGGACAAAATACATGTTTACCACAACAGAAAGAGGAGCTGGTCACACAAGTATTACAAATGTCATGACAGTTTAGTTTAGTTTAGTTTAGTTTAGTTTAGTTTGGTTTGGTTTGGTTTGGTTTACCGTAGTTTAGTTTAGTTTAGCTTCGTAATAAACAAATAACAGAAATATTCAGTGAAGGGAGTGGCAGAAAATGCTGTGCGCTTATCTGAAGCCTCAACCAGAATAAAATAACATCTTAATAATGTTGAATAAAAGAAAATAAAGTAATACGGCTAAAAACATGCATAATAACAATACAAAAATATATCAATAATACTGTCATATTAAAATAACAGGACAATTCAGGCCGTTACATGAGATTATGTTCAGAAACTGGCTACTACTGCATCTGACCAGCAGAGAAATAGGATTTTCCAGAAGATGTTACATGAATAAAGGACATGTTCATAATTCCCAAGCCTGTGTCTGCTTGTATGAACTCTGAGACAGGATTTGCTCACTTTAGCGCCCTCTGTTCTTGTTGGCTATGAGATCAACCTGCAAATGTACTTCAGTTTATTGATAAATCTCCTGTTGTTGTATTTGGTTCCTTCAATGCTGTCCGGCAAAGGAACGCATCTGTGGAAACACAGAAAGGGAATCCTGCACGAGAAGGACTCTGGCTCAGATTATGATTGGACGGACTGTGGAGACCTAAGTTTCTTGCTCAAGGATACTTGACATGGTCACCGGAGGGGAGGATCGAACCGGTGACCCTTCGGTTGCTAGACGGCCATTCTACCTCTGAGCCATGCCGCCCTCTATCCCCTACAAGTGCTCAATTAAAATCAAGTAATACACATGATTCTCCTCTAGGTGGTAGCATACTTCATACATCAGCTGCCACTCTTTGCATTTTAACACCTATTGTTACTCATACACTGAATTCATAGCAGATACTGTTAACATTATAACATCTGAGTCCTTAAGTCAACAATGTACACACAAAGTTTTCACATCTTAAAAACAAAAAAGAAATTCAAGGGATTTAGGCCTCATCACTTCTGACCTTAAATTATTAATTAATAAAAAATGCTTCTGCAATACAGCATGCATACAGCATAAACGTATGTGCTTATATGTGCATATACAGAGTGATCAAATAATAAAGTAGAGCATTATCAAAGAAACTCTCCCCTCCATTCAGCTTGGGCTCACATCCTTCCTGTTTTTTTTTCCATTGTTTTCTTTTCACCAGTGCCACATTTCACAGGCCTGTTTAAGACACAGAAATTCTAAATCATGTTTTCATATGACTATCAATACGTCAAATACCTTCTCTCTGAGTTGAAATATTTATATTATATTACAATAAGTAATTAATTTAATCAAAACCTTTTAATTACCAAACAGCCCAATTAGAAACATTAACAGGTCTTCCTCACTTAGTTTGTAGTGCCTAATTCCCTCAAAAAATATATAATCAAATATAATGACATTAAGACATTGTACAGCATATTCATATGTGTTCATTTGCAACAATGCACATAATTGGTGATGGGGGGGGGGGTGACTCACTGACATCACTGCTGACATCATCCGTGGTATAAAAGTTCAGTGGGAGAACAACAGCATATCAGAAGCCCCCATTTGCTTTGAGCACTGGAACTTAACCACTCAACATGCGTGAAATTGTGCATCTGCAAATCGGACAATGTGGCAACCAGATCGGCTCAAAGGTAATGAAATAAGACGCTAATTCATTTTCCTCCATGAGGTCTGAGTTTGTTAAAAATGTTGAGATGTGCTCTGTGGACTAGATTAGAACATTTATTTTTTTTTGGGGGGGGGGGTGTTAATGACACATCTTTTAGAATTTCATCTTCCAACCAGCAATCAATATTTCCTGTTAACAAAAAAAAAAAAAAAAAAGTGTTTTGTCACGGTAACCAAACTAACTTGTGGAAATGTTAAGATTTCAATGTTTAATTGTATCCTAAAAAAGTGTCTATTCAAAAAAGAAATAGGGGAGAACTGGGATGAAAGTTTCTGTCAGCCCATTAAAGTTGGACGGCTGTTGTGGAAAAAAAAAATGTACGTGTGCATAATTGATTTTCATTTCCCATGTTGCAAAAATTAAACATAGTCTTTTTCGTTAACATGTTTGCAGGTACGTATTCACAAGAAGACTGTCAGATATTTCGAACAAAATAACACAAGAATCATGCCCTGACAGACAGGAGTGATTTTTTAAAATTGTGTTTATCCGCCCAGTGTTCCTTTGTTTCCAGGTTCTCTCTTTTACTCCCATTGATTATGATGCTTATTTGACATTAACTGTTCTTGCATGTTGCCAGTTACAGTTATGAGTGACACGGGGTGTTCCCTGCCTGGCATTCAGGGACTAGATAAGAGCCACAGCAGGACTAGTGTGGGCGGGGCACTTTCTTTTTTATCATAGCTCCCATGAAACAAGAGAGGGGAGCTACAAGATAATAGAGCTAAAGTTAAAGCCACACATAATTCTGTCTGACATCACTGCAGTCAGTACAGGAGGGATTCTACATCCACAATATCGGATTGAGAAAATGTGTTTCTTCACAAAAGAGGGAGAAAAGTATTGCAACTCAGAGGTTGATAAACTGTGATTAACATCTAACATTCGAAGAATAGTCAGTTGTGTTTGCCAGAGAATTCACAAGAGGACTGTAAAGATAAAATATCTCAACAGATGGACTCAAAGACACAAAGCAGCCAAAGACAGCCGCGGATTGCAAATACAAATAATACGATACCGTACGATGATAGCACTGTGTATGTATTAATCTCATCTTCTCACAGCTACACTAAAAGTTTAAGCAACAGTTGATTTCCATCCATCGTCGTCTTCCGCTTATTCTTTACGAGTAAGTGTCGCGGGGGGGCTGGAGCCTATCCCAGCATCTACAGGCGAGAGGCGGGGTTCACCCTGGACAGGTCGCCAGTCCATCGCAGGGCCAACACACAGAGACAGACAACCATTCACACTCACAGTCATACCTACGGTCAATTTAGAGAATCAATCAGCCTCGTCCCCAAATTGCATGTCTTTGTACGGTGGGAGGAAGCCGGAGTACCCGAAGAGAACCCACGCAGGCACAGGGAGAACATGCAAACTCTACACAGAAAGATCCCGCGCCCAAGCTGGGACTCGAACCCTGAACCTTCTTGCTGTGAGGCCACAGTGCTAACCACTGCACCACCGTGCAGCCCCAATAATTGATTTGTGTCATGAATTCTGTTGTTATCACTATGATGAGACTAATGTGGCTTTATCCTCTTAGTTTTGGGAAGTGATCAGTGACGAGCATGGGATCGACGCAACAGGCCTCTACGGAGGAGATTGCAACCTCCAACTGGAGAGAGTCAACGTCTACTTCAATGAGGCGCACGGTAATGGAGATAAATGAAAATCTGCTTTCAGATGTGTACATTTTTACCAATATCTTGCATGATTTTTATCATTTCATTTCACTTTATTGCCAATGTTGACACGGGGAAAGAGGGCATGTAACTTGAGGATGTCTGTTGACTTGCCTATGAAGAAGGATTGTGTGTGTTTCCAGGTGGTAAATATGTGCCCAGGGCCCTTCTTATTGATCTGGAACCTGGAACCATGGACAGTGTAAGAGGCAGCCGCATCGGGGCTCTTTTCAGACCTGACAACTTCATCCATGGTAAAATAAATAAAGAAATATAAATTCTGTACAATTCTGTGGGAGGATGTTTCAATGTCATGTGATTGCATTTAGTGGATATTCTTGATTATGTCAAAAACATGACGTGCACACTCATGGTACAAAGAGCTGCGTATAGCCGATAGTCCCTTCACACAAACTGCATGATGATGCAGTGAACATTGTATATTTTACATGATTTAATAAGAGTAACCTGCACATCCTTATTGTAATGTTCCAGGTAACTCGGGAGCTGGAAATAACTGGGCGAAGGGCCACTACACCGAGGGAGCGGAGCTGGTTGATCAGGTGATTGACAGAGTAAGAAACGAGAGCGAAAGCTGTGATTGCCTGCAAGGTTTCCAGCTGGTTCACTCACTGGGCGGTGGCACCGGCTCCGGCATGGGAACCCTCATCATCAACAAGATCCGAGAAGAGTACCCCGACCGCATCATGAACACCTTCAGTGTCATGCCTTCGCCTAAAGTCTCTGACACAGTGGTGGAGCCCTACAACGCCACCTTGTCTGTCCACCAACTCCTGGAGAACACCGATGAGACCTTCTGCATTGATAACGAAGCCCTCTACGACATCTGTTTCCGCACGCTGAAACTAACCACGCCGACTTATGGGGACCTCAACCACTTGGTGTCCATGACCATGAGTGGGGTCACGACCTCCCTGAGATTCCCTGGGCAGCTCAATGCTGACCTGAGAAAGCTGGCTGTCAACATGGTGCCTTTCCCTCGCCTCCACTTCTTCATGCCAGGCTTTGCCCCCCTGACAGCGCGAGGCAGCCAGCAGTACAGGGCCCTCACGGTGCCTGAGCTCACCCAGCAGATGTTTGATGCCCGCAACATGATGACAGCTTGCGACCCGAGACGAGGGCGCTACCTCACAGTTGCTGGTGTCTTCCGCGGCAGGATGTCCACCAAGGAGGTAGACGAGCAAATGCTTGCAATGCAGCAGAAAAACAGCAACAACTTTGTAGACTGGATCCCCCATAACGTCAAGGTCGCCGTGTGTGACATCCCACCCCGAGGCCTCAGAATGGCCTCCACCTTCATCGGCAATAACACAGCCATTCAGGAGATTTTCCGCCGTGTGGGGGAACAGTTCTCCTTGATGTTTAGACGGAAAGCTTTTCTCCACTGGTACACAGGGGAGGGAATGGATGAAATGGAGTTCACTGAGGCGGAGAGCAACCTCAACGATCTGGTGTCAGAGTACCAGCAGTACCAAGACGCCACTGCTGATCTAGAGTCAGAAGTGGAAGATGAGGTAGAAGAAGAACCCTCATCCTCCGTAGCAACAAAGGTTCAGTCTCGGGTCGAAGTCACAATGGAAGAAACTGTAGATGAATAGAAGATTAGCAGTAAAGGCTCACACCTTGTTTTGAAAAATGTGGGGGGGGGGGGGGGGGGGAAGTGCGATTTTTGTTTTTAAAAAAGGATCTCTGTTCTTTTGTAGAATAATTCATGAGGGTAAATGGTGCTATAACATATTCACACAATATTACAAATGATTTAAGTATTTTTCAACTGTGTTTATGCTTGTTTTAAATTGCTAGTGGCATAAGAGCTTTTGACATTATACTAAACATTTTTAAATCAGGATTTGTAAATAGGCTATGCGAACTGTATTGTACTAGCGTCACATTTAGATTGTAGAGTTAAAACTGTTCAGCATTTTTCAGTAAAAAAAAAAAATTAATGTAGCATTTCATGTATTTAAGTATGAATGAAATTGAATTAAAGGGGAATGATCACTGAGAGTAAATGCAACATTGATAACAAGAATATTTCCTTTATTTTGATTTGGACATTTTAGGTTAAATAAGTAACCAACTCAGCTGTAGTGATGGACAGCACACTGACAGCATAGTGACATTAAAACTGTGCCAGGCTGTCACAGTTTCCTCCCACTGTCAAGAGTGTGGGACATCAAGATTACACTGAATTTTGCCTGCGTCTGGGCTCTGAGATAAGCGCAAACGATGTGGAAATGCTTGCGCCATACTGCAATAAAGTTGACTGGTGGGTCCAAAATGCAAACACGTCTTACAAGTGGGGTAATAATTCCGAATACAACAATTGCAGGTTTCATTGGATTGTGAAAGTCAGAATTTACACTGTGAATATGCATTATTCACAGAGTGCTTACCACTGTACGTGTGCTGGATTTTTTTTTTAAAGGAACGTGTAATTTTTCTTGATATGAACATGGAAAAAATTGAAAAAATTAAAAAAGAAAGAAAGAAAATCCCTTTTCTGTCTCCGAGTTTTCAGGGTCCTCTTTAATTCATTCATCCATTCGCTTTGAAATTGGAAATTTTGGAACAGTGCCCAAGGTTGCTTCCTGGTCCAGAGGGTCACTATTTCTGCACAGCCTGAGTCCCAGCAGATTCAGGACTTACAAGCAGATACATCCACCCATCCATTTTCTATACCACTTATCCGTGAAGGGTGGGTGGGGGTGGAGCCCTTTCCAGTTGACATTGGGCGAGAGGCGGGGTTCACCCTGGATGGAGCACCAGTCCGTCGCAGGGTCATCAGGAGCAATTAGGGGCTCAGTATCTTGATCAAGGTTACTTGAACATTTGTCACCGGGGGAAGTGAGGCTCGAACCAGTGACCCTTCGGTTACAAGATGGCCGCGTTACCTCTGAGCTCTGCAACCCTCTCCTACAAACAAATATCAAACCCAAATTAGCTGAATAGCAACTACTAAGCTGTCACTGCATGTTAAATGGCACAAAGTAAGCTTTTATAATAAAAAAGAAATTGTTACTCTGCTAACAATTCTCTTTGTGTGGGCTGCCATATTTGCTGTGGTGTCAGGAAAGCAAACTCAGGCTTGAGATGGAGGTCTGGACTGCTCTATTGCTTTTTTTCCCCTGGAGGTCGTTTTGTCCCCGAGAGCTCTGATATTATCCAGGTGTCAGAGAAGAAAAACAAATCAAAACATTGGTCAGTCGAATTAAGTAGAGTGACCTTAATAACCTAACTTATTCCTGCTCCTTCTTTAATAATGTAAAGTATGGGCTCTGAAATATCTAATAATATAACGATGTTCAAAAAATGTCACCACTGGTTGACCTTATTGCGTCAGTAACCTCATTCTTCCGAGGCTGCAGAGAACTTTCAACCTTCACTCAGCTGAATTATGTAACTGCAAAGGTTAACCGGTTGATATTCCAGCCGGCAGCCATTGAAGGGCTGCATATGGAGGATACTGCATGGTGCTGGCGGGGTGAATCCACGCATTCTCTCTGGGTCTTTAGATGGTTGCTCATTCCTTACATTTACAAAGCGATCTTTCATTCAGGACATTTCCTGACTTCCTGCCACAAACATTGCTGCCTGTGCTGACTACCGGAAGTGCGTAACGCTGCTCATGTGACTGCTCCATTCTGTGGGAGAGTGTAGTGACGGTTGTCTTTGAACCTGGTTCAGTCAGTGGGGCTGTCTGTGCCGACTCACGAGCGTGTCCTCTCCTCCCTCCCGGTACTCTAGCATCGCTCAACTCGCTGAACCATGAAGATCTGGACATCGGAGCACATATTCAAGTAAGTAGCATTTTTAGAGAGATCATTTGTGTAGTTCCATACCGGCGACCTCGTGTTAAGAGCTCAGGCTTTCAGGGATTCACTGCCGGGTACCTGCCGGCTCAGGGTTAAAACCACTGACCAGCATGCACACGGTTTGTAACTGAAGATCTGAAACAGAAGAATCGGCTAATGATGCTCTAGCAGGCTGGTAGCAGAAGCTAGTCATGTTGAGATAACCAGATTTATTTGTGCCTCTCCACGAAATAATGACCGTCTTATAGAAAGATTAAATACAGATAAAACACGCGGTTATAATGCATCAAATGTGAATAGAACGAGGTCAAATGCCGGCCGGAGCGCTGGGCTTTCACGTTTCGTAATCTGCCGGGCCGGCCCCCAGCGCGCAACCTTTCCCCTACATTTTGCTGCGCTGGTTTACGTCACCGGGTGACGGCGGAGCGCGTTTGCGTCACCATGGCAACCACCTTCAACTAGCTTAGGCTAAAATGACACGAGATAATGATTTGTGATTACCAGCGATTAGTTTTAAAATGGCGAATGAGCTCTTTTAAAAGATTCGAGCATATTGGTTTACTAAATGCGTAAATTCTGCCGCGTAAGCGGTTACAGAGGCGCTGTCCATTCAAGCAACTTCAAATCTCCGTTATGAATGAGAGCGATGAAGGCCTCCATGTTAAATAATTAATTCATCATCAGTAAGTTGGGTTGTTATTAAACAAGTGAGATATTGTTGTAGCTAATAGTTTACATACCCTGTAATCCCTTAACAATTCATCATATTTTCGAAGACCCCATGAGGTTTTGTAAAATCTCAATGTGTTTCCAATTTTTATGAATGGAATATACATGTACAAAACAAACAAAATGGATACATTTGTGTATTTGTTCAGTATACAATACAATATCTCCGTGAGAAATACTTTTAGATTAAAAATAAGAAGTGAAAGTAGTAATAATATAGTGAAAGCGGCCTCACTGTAATTGATTCCAGTACTTCAGTAAGTACACATAGAACAAACTAAGAACTCTCAGGAAACTACAGTACAAATAGCAAGCTGATTCTTATGAAGAGAATCTTGAAAAAGTGCTTGAATGTGGATGTTTTATTTTGTAGCTGTCAGTGTTCTTTTTTTTTTTTAAATTACAAAAATTTTGTAAAACATATTTTAATGCATCATAATAATGAGGTTGTTTTTGTTGTTGTTTTTTTGCGCAGCCACCCTTGGGAGACGGTGACCAAAGCTGCTATGCAGAAGTATCCAAACCCCATGAATCCCAGTGTGATTGGCGTGGATGTTTTGGACCGAACCATCGACAAACAGGGACGCCTCCACAGTAAAAGACTGCTCAGCACCGAGTGGGGCCTCCCGTCTATAGTGAGATCTGTAAGTGTCATATTGGGGTCTGTTTCAGTGTCTGGCATTCAAGCATCATTGGCTGCTTGTTAAGCAGTTACTTTAACTGCTTGGTCACATGTTTTAATTAAAGGAAAAATCCCAAGCAAATGGCCTTTGATCATTGAATCAAAGCAGCACGAGACTCAGCAGAACAAGTATTGGAACGTCGCTGATAAAACACAAAATCTTTTCAATCTTTGATGAACCCGAACTTGAAAACTCAGAACACAACACAAAGCGATATTGTGAGTGTGTTTGCTACGGGAGATAAGTCAGTGCTTTCCGAATTGATCTGTCCAATAGCCTTGGGAGTTAAGGTCACACACTGGTGTGACCTTAACTCCCAAGGCTATTTCTGTCTTGGGGGAGCAAACCCGCTCTCTGACTGGACCCCTGGCATTTTCATGGTTGTCTGTGCTGGGTCTCGTGTTGCAAAGAACACACAAGTGCCATTTTTGTCATTGCTGCGAAGTAACCCGTGAACGGCATGTGATGTAACTTTCCATGTTAGCCAAGGTGAAACTAGAGGTAAGCATAGAGTGTGTGTGTGTGTGTGTGTGTGTGTGTGTGTGTGTGTGTGTGTGTGTGTGTGTGTGTGTGTGTGTGTGTGTGTGTGAATGTGAATGTGTTGTTGGGGAAGGGGGGGCATGTATTTTGCACCCCTCTCCTGTTTCCTTGACCTCCTGAACTCCATTGATAAGTGTAGATGCAGCGAGAGTGAGCTAATACCCTGCTGCCCTGTCGTGTATTAGCTTGTGTACACGTCATCCAATCAGCTGCTGTTCTCAAGCACCGACCTTTGTTTAGATGTCTGATGTAGTGACGACGTCTATGAATAGTGTCTGTAATTCCAAGGGCAGTCTTAAGATACAGACCGTCCCATTGATTGATAGCATATAATCAAAGCTCCTAATCAGATTTTCACCTTGCAAATCATTACTGAGCTTTAACATAAGCTTTCTCAGACGTCAGTTCTTTTAAATGAAACCACTTATTAGGTTTGATATACGTATATTATCTGAGTGAATTATCAAGTATCCAAGACATTCAAAATGGGATTTACCATTTGTTGGATTTTAACTCAAGTCTGTATTTGTCCTACATGCTGATGTTGCTCCAAAAATAAACAGTTTTTCTCCAATTTTTTTTAGTTTGGTGCTGCAGCTCAGATTTATTGACAAACCTCTTGAATGTTGCCTGGAAAAGCTAAATTTGAAATGCATTTTTCAGATCAGTTGAAGTCACTCTTGACACGTTTGAACTTAAATTTTTGAAAGAAGCAACTCCAAATGAGCAGCACGCGGTGCAATTAGATTGAAGTCTGTTGGTCTAAAATATCTTCAAAGCTAGAAAAAAAAAGTCTTCAATTTGTTAATCTGATGGTCTTCTTCCTCAGATCATCGGTAACTCCAGAACGTGCACGTACATTCAGGAGCACTCGATGGTGGATCCCCAAGAGAAGAGCTTTGAACTTCAGTCCACTAATGTGAGTGCATACCTACCACTTCTGCCTTGTTCCTTTACGCTGTTCAAGGTGCGAAGAATCTGTTGAAATATTCTTTTCCTTTTTTTTTAAATTATGTAGTCTTATGAAACCATTTCGGCTGTTTACTAAACACGAAGCATGTGTCAGTCATAAACACACTCCGCTTGTCTGGAGCCGCTCTCATTTGCCTGAACGCATTTCATAGAACTTGGTGTGTTGTACAAGATTTCAGGAATGAAATCCTGCTGGCTATGCAGGTCGACGGCTCACATTTCAACAAGTGTTCATTATGTTGCTTCGAGTCTCGTCCGACAACTCTCACTATGCGCTGTGTTAGCAGAGAGTACAAAAAGTGAACATTATAATCCACATGAAGGGGGATTTATTAAAAGGCCTGTTTTGTTACAGTCAGCACAATACCTGTAGGTGGTTTTAAAACCCTGGCTGATCAACGTTGAATGTTCTACTTCTACAGATCACCTTCACAAACTTGGTGTCTGTGGATGAAAAGTTAACATACAAACCCCACCCCGAGGATCCTGAGAAGTAAGTTGTTCCACTAATAAATCTGAAGCATGCTAAAGTTTTATTTTTTTTAATGCAATACGTGACTGGATTTTTTTTTTTTTTAATTTGTCCTCTGCAGGACAATACTGACCCAGGAGGCAATCATCTCTGTGAAAGGTGTTAGTCTCAGCAGCTACTTGGAGGGAGTTATGGCCAGCACCATCTCTACTAATGCTGGGAAGGTAAGAGATCCATGAGTGCTGTCTTTGTCTGCTGGTGCCAAAACATTCCCACATGATGGTTGTTGAACTGATTATCCAGGCTGGATATTCAGTTCATGCTGTGGCTTGTAATCAGAGTCGATTATTGTGTTTGGATATAACTTATCATATCCCTTTCTTGTCTCATATAGCTTATTAAATCTTTTTTTTCATTACCTTTTTTTTTTTTTTTTTTAAAGGCTTTAAATTTAGAGCAACATTATGCTGCATTTTTAATTTCATCAACATTTTTTTCAGACTGAGTCATCTTTCATTCCCCCTCTGAGCTCTGCAGATCAGTCTCTGCACTGTGCAACTCGAGGCTGATGGTTTGGAAAACTCCCTCTAGCTTGTAGTGCTGCTTTCAGGCTCAAAACGCTTCCTCGGAATTCCCAGTACAGAAATCATGTTTGGGTTGAAAAGAGGAGGAGGATATTGACATAGGAAGCTAAGTAGAAGGAAAAAAATTAATCTTACCGACCCGAGACTCTTGCCTACTGCTAGTCACCCAACCTATTTTCAACAGTTGTAACGCTTGCTGTTAGCAACTGTATTTTAGCACATACACGACTGCTGTGGGGCCAGAGATCCTTCATAGGCATGAAAAATGTCACAGTAGAACCCAAATGGTTTAACCTCAAGTTAAAACCAGTTTCAGTTCCTCGCTCAGTCACAGTGAAATCTGGTAGTTCTTCAAATCGTGCCAATTCTCAAATAACAGTGACTTGTGTTGTTAACATGATGTTGTTTTAATTTGATACAGTCCCAAAGTTATAATTTAGCCTCTGGTCATTTTTTTAAAGTGAAGCAAAATCTTCTTAAGGTCCAAATGCATAGCAAACAATAACTGAACCGCATCACTTGGCACACCGTAGCCATCAGATTTGAAATGCCTACACTACAACCTGCTCTAGCAACTGTATGATCAGCTCTGGTCACAGGCACAGGGTTCTCCTGAGACCCACCAAACTTGAATTACTTTAGAGTAGAGGTGTCGAGGCAGCCTTAAGCGACTTTAGGCGCGTTTTGAACAATCTACAACAATTTGTGTGCATGAAAACTTGTGTTGGGTGCATCAGTGCGCTGTCAGCACCTCAAAGTGTGATGGGTCTTTTCCAGATAGCTTCTCTTTATGGGTTTTTTTTAGAGGCCTGTGAAAAGTGTAAAATAGAAGCGGTGAGGTTTGTCACAGTCCCGGACAATCTTTAGGCTCTAATCGTTAAGGAGACATGAACAATGTATGTTTTTTTTTTTTTCACACCTCGGAGTACCAACACCTGACACAAACCATCCCACACCAATCGTGTTGTGCATGTTAATAGTGTTAGTGACAGGGATAAAAGAGCCCTTGGCCCATCCCAAGGTGGCCTGGACTGGATGTGAATACCAATATTGTATTTTTGAAAATGTTCGGTATGGGACTAGGTTCAGACGCTGTTCCAAAAGGACTTCGTTAGACGAACACTCGACTCTTTATCGCAGTAGTTCATCCTTCAAACCCCCCCCCCATCTCTTCTTTGATTCTTGTCATTGTATTTTTTTATATTTTCTGCTATGGCCTCATTCTCTGTGTTTGTCCTCGTCAGGGCCGTGAAGCTATGGAATGGGTGATAAGGCGGCTGAATGCTGAAATCGAGGACCTGGCAGCCACAGCACGGGGGACCATACGCAACCCAATGGCAGCTGCAGTCACTGAGAAATGACACCCGCCTCTTATTTAAACTGAGCGAAAACTGTACAGCAGCCTATCACCAGCCTCCCTTTTCGGTGCTCTATTGCTGTTTGGTGCTCTGGGATTTATATTTTATTTTATTTTAGGGTTCAATTCAACCACCTTGCATACTCTACTATCTACATTAGATAGATTGTGAGCAGCAGATTGCACCGTAAAGGGAATGTCTGAAGTGATTTAGGTGGATGCAGCTGGGCAGGACGGCGGTGAGGAGAGATGGGGGAGGTGGCATGCTCAGGGACGAGTTCAAACCACTGCTATCGGTTTAGAACCACGTAGCAACAACAGAGAGAATTCAGGGGCAACAAAACCGTGCCAAAGCAAACACCTGGTTCCGTCCAGTCTCTTAAAACCTCCAATGCTGGGAGTGATATCATCTAGGAAAAGACTGCCAAGTGTCTAGCAAGCAAACATACCAAGCAAGTGACCTCTGGGTTTATAGCAACAGAGTCAATTAATGGTGAAATGAACTGACGTGAATTAAAACAATGCAAGAAAGCGCCTTGTGAGGCGAGGTCATGTGCAATCCAGGGCAGGGGTTCGTATAAGGAAAGGGGTTCTATGTTTGTTTTGATACAGCCAGTGACAGTTCTACTGTCCATTTATATGTCTGCTTTTCAACAGTGAGACCTCATTAATAACAGTCAGTGAACAAACGTAAAGTCTGTTTTGTTAATGTTATTACTAATTTTATTATTTAAGTTAAATGAAGGGATCAAGCTACTTCCTTATTTATGACCTATATTTTAAGACCTCCTCTCATGTATTAATATAGCTCGTCTGAGTTACACAGTTGCACCCACCTAGTCGAAGTATTCTCTTGTACCTGAATACTTTCGCTGGGTTATAATGGTAATCGTAGAACTGTTGCAGCTGCGCCCCGTCAGCATGATCTGTCAGTGTGAAGACCTTTGCACTGACTTTTATTTGCACTTATATTTAAAAAAAAACATTTTAACAAAGAAAAGCTGCTACACATGCTGAGGGAGCTGGTATTTTGTTCAAAGGAATGAAGACTGGACGTAATACATTTGAGAAGGTCTTTCTTATTGACCAGCAGTGCTGTGATGGTGAAAAGTTTCTTTCTCTTTTTCCTTCTGTAACAGGAATGTTTATTTAGAATAATGGTTTTGAAGGAGTGAGGTGAGAAAAGCGATATCATGTGCATAATTAGAAATTGTAACTGGTGTCTGTGTGCCTCTGGAAAAGAAATGGTCACACCAACTGCAGAATGTGGCATTGTAGTAAAACGGTTGACCAACTTTCATATAAAACTTTTTTGATGATTTTATTTAACATGGAATAAAACATTAACACTGTTCATCAAAAAGTGTAAAATGGGCTGTTCTGTTTTGGTGATAGCGTTCGCCGCTGTGATGCAATGTGTAGTGTGAGTGTTGATCCAGATCATTAGTCAGTTTATGTTGATGCCTTTTCTCAGCAAACACAGGTGTCACTATATATCCAACGTGCACATCACTCTGCCTAAATATTAGGAGGAGTTGGACTGCAGAGCTGCTGAAATGCATTCAGAAATCCACTGGTCGCTTGAGGGAGCAGTTCTGCATATGACTTCAATTGAAAGAATGAAAACAACTACAGACTGCACTTGAACACTTGGATGGCAGCCAGTAAACTGCAGTCTTTCAACGAATATTGAAGCTCAGTAACTTTGTAGCGGAAGAGCCGCATGCTGCCACTCAAAGTCAACTTTATTGTCAAATATACTATACGTGCATGACATACAGCATAGATGAAATTTCGGTCCTCTCAGACCCACAGTGGAAACAGACGGGAATAGCATAAAGGAAATAAATAAATAAATAAATATTCAATATACAACAATATCCGAGGCCAAATAATGTCAAGACTACCTAAAAGAAAGAGTTAATAAATTCTTAATTAATAGATGAAAGCGGTGACGTTGATAATTGAATACCAACTATTATTTTGAAATATTTTATGGCAATCTATACTATATATGAAAATAAGCAGCCAAATTTAGTTTACGATTCATAGAAATATCCCAGTTTTCTCTCGGGCTACATTTAGTCTGCAGATGCTTGATCTACTCTCCCGTTGATATAAATATCAATTAATAAAGTGACATGTCGGGTGTGTTCAGTGTATTTTCTGTTTTTCCCCTGTGTGCTCGGTCTACTTCTAGAGTACGAGATAATTTAGCTACTGCCCTCTGCTGTTTTGGAGGATTTTCCATGTCACAGTTCATCAGTTAAATCGGCCAATGGCGAACGCCGCAGTGCATTCTCTCAGCCAATCACAGGCCTTGGTATGTTTAAAGGTTTCAAAGGAGGGACGTTTGAAATTAAACAAGCAGAGCGGAGTGGAGGAGGTAGCGAGGCCCGGTCCTTATCTCGTATCTGATAATCAGCCGTATTTATTTTCATATAAGGTTCATTCTAGGTAGTTTACGGTGTGAAAAAACCGACAATCGATCTCGTCTTTACGACTGAGTGGATTTCCTTCATGTATATTGCCGCATCAACTCAACCGGTGGCTGCTAGCTTGCTTCGGTGACGTTAACGTTACCTGCTTCAGAGCGGCTCTGTGTGAAGTTGCTGTCTGTCGCCGTGCACTAATATATTAAGGTAAGTTGTGGTTATTTTTTATTCTTTACTTTATAATGAACTCGGAATGAGATGTAGCACTGGTTTCCGCTAAGCTATTGTTAGCTAACAGTCAGCCAAGCCCTGCTAACGTCAGACGAAGGCAATCGCTAGTGCTAAATTCAGGCTAATTTTCCATGTTGAGCTTTGGAGTTGCGTCACATGATTTTGTGATTTATCATACGTATTTGATTATGTATTCTTGATACGATTACAAGATAACGTCGATGTCAATGTGCACAACACCTTGGGGGCAAAGTTAATGATAATTGCTTACACGAGAAAGTATTCGAGTAAAGCGTTTGCAGATGCAGAGCAAGTTAATTCAATAAGTAACTGTTAACATGTATGTCAATTTGCAGTCTAAGTTTTAGTCCCAGCTTTACGCCAGGCATCTGTCAAACGTTTGGTTTTAACACTTGTCTCTTTTCTTAGAATATGGACGCTTGCATCAAGGTCAAATTAGCAAATGAGATGAAACTTCAGAGGTCTGACGTAAAGGTAACGTTAAACCCTTACCAGAAGTTAATCACTGTCCTGTCATGACTTGATACTTTTATGACCTTAGATTAAAAAAAAAAAGAATAAAAAATAGATATATTTTATTTGTATGTGTGTATACATAAATTTAATGATATTACAATTACACATGTAATCACATGTTATACAACGTAACAATTGGTAAGAACTTTGATTAAAATAAATCCTGTAAGAGAACATTTTACAAAAGTTGTTAACAGTGGGAATCGGGTGTTTAACTTCTGTGATTGATGAGAGACTGTAGGAAAGAAGGAAACTTGTTGTCACATTGCTTTCAGATTTGAAAAGCAAGTTTATTCAACGTTTGATGTCCTTCAACTGCAGGCAGATGGAGATGGACCGAGGCGGATTCCTGTATCACATCAATCTCAAACAACTCCAAAGGTTTTACCTGCATCAGCTCAGCACCATCGAGTTCTAGGTGTGTCAAATGGACCTCAGCGCGTTCAACGGCCTGTTGGTCACCAGAAACCAGTGTCTCAGGTCTGTGCTACTGCTCCCAAGTCCACACGCGTGCCTGATCAGAATGTGAACCCTGCTATCCATGATGGGACTCCTGCATCACAGCCGAAACCTGGTTCCCAGCAGAGGACTAATGAGCCCAAGGTGGACCTGGGAAAATCAGCAACGGGATCAACAAAACCTGAGAAGCAACAGAGTCAGCTCAATTGATAATATGACAAATGAATCAACAGTTTTATGTGTTTTTTATGGAGGCTAAAATATGTAATGTCCTTTTTTCCTTTTTTTAGACAGACCCGCCAAGAATGATTCTGCTGACACCTCGGCATCAAAGTACGTCTGATTGGTATCTTGTATTTGTGTGTTTTTCTGTATGAGTAAAACTTTTTAGTTTGGTCGTTTTTGAACTGCTTGTTTCTGGCCACGCAGGACACGATGGAGCCTAGAAAATTTTGAAATTGGCCGTCCCCTTGGAAAGGGTAAATTTGGCAACGTCTACCTGGCCAGAGAGCGTCAAAGCAAGTTCATTCTGGCCCTGAAGGTGCTCTTCAAGAAGCAGCTGGAGAAAGCAGGAGTGGAGCACCAGCTGAGGAGGGAGGTGGAGATCCAGTCTCACCTCAGGTACAGCACACTTCACTTTATGCAAGACTAGGCTATATTTGAACTCGTAGTAGTTGGGAAATCCAGAGTCTTAAAAGTCGTGTTTTTATTTGCTGCCTCAGGTAATAACAGGAGCTCAATTCTTAAAAGCTGGGTCTTATGTTTCATAGTTTGTGGTGGACGAGCCAGGGAAAGAGGGCAAAATGCAGAGTACCGATGCTCCTCACGGTCCTCGCTGGCGCTCAATAATACCACGCTCGTCTCTGCACTGAGCACCAGTGCCCTGTCATGATCTGCTTCTTTGGGCAGTTGTCCCAAGAGCAAATCGGAAAATGAGCAGGTTTCATTTTAGTATGTATAGAATTGTGTTTATTAAAGAGAATTTAGAACGGAGGCCTTCCCCAAAGATGCCTGCCTGCTTTTTTAAGCCTGGTTCCTTCTCTACCTCTGCAACAGAGTGGATGCCTCAGCTCCTATTATGACATGGGTTGAGTTTGTTTCACCATCAGGAAAAAAATCCAAACAAACTCATGCAGTCTGTTCAAAGTACTTGGAAAGAGTGCACAGTTACTTCCACAGACCACGTCTCACAGTCAAACTTGTCATTCTGCTTCAGCGGTTGACTCTAAAGATATTAGAGGATTTCAACAAATGCTCTGCACGGTATCCTGCAGGCACCCCAATATCCTACGCCTCTATGGCTACTTCCACGATGTGTCCCGGGTGTATCTCATCCTGGAGTTTGCACCCAAGGGAGAACTGTACAGTGAGCTGCAGCGCTGTGGAGGGTTTTCTGAAGAAAGAAGTGCAACGGTAAGTTTTTTTCAAGTTACAACCTTTTAAATAAAGCCTTTCTGTGTTCATTGTACACCAATCTTATACTGATATGACGAAGTAAACGTACTGAGAATGGTAATTTCTTAAACAAATACATTTATTAAGAAAATATTTAACATTGTCTGTACATTATAAAAGATATAAAGTAGTAAAAAGTAAAATAACCACTAGCATGTTCACTTACAGTGAACTGCATTTTATATCTTAAGTTTTTGATATCCGTGCCAGAAAACATACCCCTGTATGATACATCTATGACGGGCTGACATCGCTCGGGTCCTAATATACTGTGTGTGTGTGTGTGTGTGTGTGTAGATAGATATAGATAGATAGAAAGATATAGATCTATATAGATATGCTTGTGTGAAAGTATCATCAAATTACAATATTTGTGTTCTTTGATTTCATGAAGATTCAGCTTTTCTTCGAAGCGTCATCGCAGCACTCACTGTGATTCTTGTCTTGTGCTAGTACATCATGGAGCTGGCGGACGCCCTCAACTACTGCCACTCTAAGAAGGTGATTCACAGGGACATCAAACCAGAGAACCTGCTCCTGGGAGCCAACGGGGAGCTGAAGATTGCTGATTTTGGCTGGTCTGTTCACACTCCCTCGTCCAGGTACGTCATGGCAGGTTGACTGTGGAGCCCATTTGTGCCATTGATGTTTAAAGGAAAAGGTTTGGGGCTCAACAGGTGGCACACTGTATCTAATCTTCCGACAGGAGGTCCACTCTGTGTGGAACGCTGGACTATTTGCCTCCAGAAATGATCGAGGGGAAGACGCATGACGAGAAAGTGGACTTGTGGAGTCTCGGTGTCCTTTGCTATGAGTTCCTGGTTGGAAAACCTCCATTTGAAGCAAAATCTCATGAGGACACCTATCGCAGAATATCACGGGTGAGGAAGCCACGTAGGCCAGACAAGCCACTGTTTAATCATTCAAATACAAATAGAATTATGCATCTCCTTATTCTTTCAAGAAGGTGCTATGGGATATCTTTCATATAACTTAATAATTTTGACATTTCACCTCCCACAAATATAATAAAATCAGCATTCATCATGTTGGTCCTGCATGGAAATGTTATACCATCGACCAAACCTGGAATTTTTTCCAGAATTTTAAAAATGCATTTACTTAGAACTGTCAGATGGTTTGTTCCATAGAACCACCTGAGAAGTTGCCCATAGAATTTTTTGGGGGGGAAGGCAGATGCTTCCAAAAAAAAAAAAACAACCCCAAAACCAAACAACTTGTGAGGTTAATGGAGGAACCGTCTATCAGCATCTGTCACACCTTCAGCCCGTCGGTAGAGGAGCGCAAACGTCTCCTCCGAGGAGAAAATGCTTCAGTAGTGTTCTTTGCTGACCATTTCAAGAAACCACTCAGTTCTACAGTTCTGATATTAATACCGGGGCTACAGCGACATCGAGCCAATGGCGTATTGAACGAACTGTCGCACCGAACCCTCGGCTGTGTCTCCTCGAGGGGATGATTGTTCAGAGCCTCGGCATAGCTTGAAGCCTGGCAGGAGGGCTTCTCGTGTGACGCTGTGAAACCAGCCGCCTCACAAGGTAATGTTTGCTGATTTTCACAGCAAAAATTGTCCCTCACAATTCTAGATCTCATGGTACTTTATATTATGTGTGAGGGATAATATTAGTCATTTGCCCCTACTCGTTACAGGGCTGCTTATATTCTAACACTCCTTAAAACAAAGCAAACATGTCAGCTTCACTGTTGGCTAAAATATGGTGATCGGATATTAACTCAAGCATTAATGACAAACTGCTTGTTCATCCCCTTCACACAAAGTATCTCTAGGTTTTAGCTGTGGTTGTTGTAATATTCGTATGTGTTTTCCTTGTCGTCCAGGTGGAGTACACATACCCTGCACAGGCCAACATCGGCGCTGGAGCCAAAGACTTGATTGCCAGGCTTCTGAAGCACAACCCCATGCACAGATTGCCCATCCAGGGAGTCCTCTCTCACCCCTGGGTGGCCACGTACTCCACAAAGAAGCCCACCACCCTGAACATTGAGGAGTCCAGTCAGTGAGCCTATTGCCCCCCCCCCCCCCCCCCCCCCCCAGTCTTAGTGCTGGAGCATCAGTGTGCAGACACGCACACACACACAAAACTACACGTGTTCATCTGCAGGCATCTTGAGCCCCATGCTTTTCTTTTCTTTTGTCCTTTGAATTTCCTCATCACACCGGTGGCACTCGTCTGCCTGTAAATATTTCACCGTCTTTCTATGTTTCTTAATTATGAAATTTTATCGTCATGTACTGAAATGCTGTTTACTTGAAATAAATAATTATCGCTTGTGAAATGTTTTCTGAATGAGGCCATGAATGCGTGTTGTAAATGTGTTGGTGCTTGAATGGTCCGAGTGTGGACACTAGGGGGCACCAGGAAACCACTAGTAGACCTGAGCACGAGTGGGATGGAGGGAACGACTGTCACTGTTGATACAACTGTTAAGTGCTTTTCTGCTACAATAAAATGGAATTTCGAAAGTCGGCTTTAATGTTGTTTGAGTGGCTGCCCTGATTTCGCGTGATGTTTGTTTTTTTTTTTAAACTTTGAAACTTGAAAACTTTACAAGTTTATTCATTTCTTTTTAACCACTCATTTTTGACGGTTCAAAAGAAATTGGTCTGAATAACTTGAGGGTTCCTGAACGTTCCCACAAAATGGGAAGATGTATTGCTGTCAAAATACATAATGTAGATTTGTTGTTTAAATTTCCCTAAACTTCAGTTTATATTCCTAAACCTGGTTCGGTCTGAACGGGTCAAAATGTCCCGCAGCAATGAAAATGAAAACCTGCAGAGTGGAAAGATTTAGATTTGTCTACGAGTGAGACTTCTGTATTTAAGCTGTCGCGCTTTTGACCGCTAGGTGGCTCCACGCGAGTTACGTTTATTTGAAGCTGTCATGGAGATGAAAATGTAGGGAAATGCATCTTGTGACTCATGGCTGATAATGTTGGAATTCCTTTTCCATCTTATTGTCTTTATTTTTGGTTCAATTATATGAGATGACGTATGTAAAGAGTTGCCGCTCACTGGCTGGCGGAAAAAAAGACAAAAAAACCTTAAATGCTGAAACATTTCCTCCAACATCACAATGGTTGCAGGTCTTTTTTTAATTTTTTTTTTACATTTCGCAGGTTAACTATAGGACGAATCCCGTTTTGTGAGGATAATTTCTACTACTGTTAACGTCTGTCAGAGGCTCCTGCTCAACCATCGCAGCTTCTGATCAGCTGACACGTCATTTCCTGGATTTTGCTGTCATGTGAACGAGCTCTGGCAGCTTAAATGTGTACCGATTGTGTGCACCGGCCAGAATCAGCATTATTAGACCACAAAAATAGTTCATCCAGATGTTTCCCAGAGAGGAAATCAACACGGTGGCTGAACAGGTCCACCATCAGGTTTGAGTCCTGCCCCCGAAGCAGAAAATCTGGCGAAAGCTTCTTAATTTGAGCCCTCAGAAAGGCTTTGAATCTCAGCGCAAACAAACCCCGTCAACAGTCTGGAAGAACTCCGTCTGTATGGACCCCAACACCGGGGCCTCACCACGTCACCCCCCGAGGCCCGGAGAGCCCTCAATGTAAACGAGTTCACCTTTAAAAATGAATATCAATGCCACTATTTTCTCCACCATTTTCTTTCTTTTATTATATAGAGAAAAAAAATACATGTTCTGACCGTTTTATTTTTACATAAAACCACACACATTTTTACAATATAATTTCACTTAATCTTTATTCTTTAATATCAATTTCACGATATATGATAACGACTTTGAGATATACATTCCATCATTTTTGAAACCACAATAACACACTACACATACGGTTTTATAACATTTCCACAGGACCCATTTGATTGCACAGAATGAAAAATGTCTTTATGCACATTTTCCTTTTTAATGATCGCTCTCTTATTATAGATTTTCAGACACCGAATTTCAAGACTGGAGTCGTTCGAATTAATTTCGGACCATATTTAAAATGCAAAAGGAAAAAAAAAATACAATATTGAATTGTGCAGGATTTAAAATTTGCCGCCCTCCCCCATCTACTGGGGCAGGCTTGATGGTGTATTTTGTTCTCGAGAATGTAAAAGTGTTGGATATTAAGATTTTAAAAAAAAAATCCACACGTTCACGCAGAAGAAGAAAAAAAATTGGATTTCCACTTCCCAGTTTCATTACGTTTTGTGTCTGAAATATCATACATTCAATGCATAGTTTGTACAGCTGCTGTGTATCTGATATTTTGCATTTCCGCTATTTAAACTGCTCAGGGAAGGCCCAGGTTTCTTAATTTCCAACGTCTTTCTTTTAGATTTTTCTCAGTCGCATTCGCACGTTTCGTCTGCTGCTTATTGCCATGTGTTCTCTCTCTCTCTCTCTGTCTCTCTCTCTCTCTTTAAATGTCCACATTCGTCGCCAATAATCATAATTGCAAATTAACTTAAAAAGAAAGTAGCAGTTCATTCGTTATGTGTGTGTTTGTGTTTTGTTTTTGTTGTTTTTGTCCTTTTAAAAAAAAAAAAGAAGAGAAGAAGATTAAATCGCATGATGCTGTCGAATATCCATCACCAACTCGAGCGGTGCATGAAGTGAAGTGACAAAAAGACAAATTCGCCGTTTTGGTTCAGGTCAATACTGTAAACGTTCACTCCGCTGGAAAATACACTCACCTGCCAATTTATTAGGTTGATCAAATAAATGCTGTAGGCATCAGTGAATACAAGAAATCCTCCCCCGTGAGGATTCAAACCTTCAGTTGTTATTTCATCTGATTTATTTTAAAGCCATATTTATTTTTTCCCTTGAAGCTTGTGTTGCTGCTGAACTTAGCACCGAGAGGTGTTTTTTTTTTTTAATATCGCGTCAACCTTTTATTCATAGAAATCGGCAGATCAAAAAAATATTCCCAACACCTCCCAAGTACAAGGTCATACTGCATTTGTTTCATTTAACCCCAACAAATTGGCAAGTATTTGCACGTATGTGTCAGTTAGCTCGCATATTTATACAACATGTATTGTGGGTGCATCAAGATTCCTTCACTGCCACCAGCTGTGTGTGCGTTTGTATGTGTGTGTGTGCGTGTGTTTCTGAATTGATGCGAGACTATATGAGTGCGCACTTTTACGCATGAATTAAGCAGAAGGGGCCGCGCTTGCCGGAAAGTCGTGGTTTTTTTTTTTTCTTCACTAAATAGGGGGTGGGGTGGGGGGGTTGTTGCAGTTAACATCTAGCTCCAGCAATGACTAATCTTCTATGTTATATTTGAAAGCCTCTATGAGCCCCTCCATCGAGTGGATGAAACCAGATATGCTGCATATACCTCCTATTACAAAAATGGCGACATCGAAGAAAACTTGGTGCCATTGCAGCTTTCTCCATAAAAGCTTGAGGTGGAAGATACTGGGAAGCAGAAAGCACAGGCCCGCGCCCGTCAGGCTGCCGGTGAGGCCCATGAGGAGGGCGAAGTGTGGCACGTAAATGGCCATGAGCAAGGTAAACACAACAAGGCTACACCGGAGAGTCAGTCCCCACGACTTCAGGCGCCCATCGCCACCGTAGCAGTCTGGGAAGAAGGCGCGTCCCCCGTCCTGGAAAAACGTTTTCTCCAATACCTCGACGGCGGCGAAAAACGGCAAGGGATAGGACAACAAGGCTTTGGCCACTAGGAAGATGTTGACGACAGCTCGGATGCCGGAGGGCAGGTTGTCTGTGATGACCTCCTTGGTTTCGTCAGCCCAGGTCAAGTAGGCCACCAGGGCGAAGAGGCCCTTGAGGATGCAGGCAGCGATGTGAGTCCAGTTCATCATGCAGTGGAACTCGCTGGGTTTCTGCATGTTCCCCTCCAGAGACGGCAGGAAGATCTGCGAGGTGTAGCTGAACACGATAATCCCAATGGAGATGGGGAACTTCTTGACATCGATGTAGAACTTGACCTTGTCCCAGGCCCAGTCCCGCGCCCTAGAGAGGCAGTAGGCGATCACCAGGACGTTGATGACGAAGTGGGCCAGGGTGCACAAGAGGCTGAACTTGGAGACGGCTTTCAGGTTCTTGAGGAAGGCGCAGGGGAGCAGGGCGGCGGTGGCGATGATGGCCCAGGACTTCTGAGAAATCGGCATACTGGGGAAGCTGTTGTACATGAGGTTGCCGCTGACCACCACATAAAGGATGCAAGTCATCACCAGCTCGATGATTTGGGCTACATTCACGACGTGGCCTCCTAAAGTCGGGAATCTGGGCGCGCAGCAGGCGTTGGCAATGTCCACATAGGAGTCCCTCACGCGGACCAGCTGTCCATCTTCGTCCTCCTCGTACAGGCAGGAAATGAGGATTTTCCCCGTGTAACAGCACACCACGGCGGCGAAAATAATGAGAAAGAGTCCGAGGTATCCTCCGTGCAGGATGGCGTAGGGCAGCCCAAGAACGAACATCCCCTGGAAACACACGAAAACCATAAACACACATAGTGAATGTTCGAATAAGAAACTCCGGACATTCGAATAGATCACGTTTTTTTTCTCCAAATGATTTTAATTGGTTCTTTTATTCCACGGTGAAACCACGAGGTCTAGCGTGGCTCAGTCGGCCTGACTCCTCAATGGATTTTCATGTTGTGGGTTTTCCACTTCGCTTTGAGCGCCTCCGTCCGCCCCTGACGTCACCACGAACTGGCGGAGACACATTCTGACGTCAGGGTGAGTGCCGTGACCACAGCCTTGATAAGGCACAAAAAGGGGATTGCGTCTAGGGATTTTTTTTCTCCTTTTTTTTTGTCGCAGCGCCTACACACATCGACTCTCCAGTAAATCCTGCACTCTCAATGGCGGCTGTTCACCTTAATAGCGCTTTTTGGGCAAATGATATGCGCAGCTGGATAGTGAATAATCAAACGTGCGCATCTTAGCACTGGGCTGCAGGTATAAATCCTCTATATTTTAGTGCGACAGCAATGTTGGTCTGCAGATACAATTATTAAAACCACACTAGGAAAAAAAAAGGCACATTTCCGTTCACGTCTCTTGTCAAATCTTTACGCAGCTGAAGAATAATTCAACATTCGGATCTGTGCCTTAAATTTCTGCAGCATCATTTTTTTCCCTTATAAACTGATTTATTTTTTTGTCCTTTCTGTGTGTGATACAAGTAGATCAGTTCTTAGGGAAGTGTACCAGTGACTCTGGTTATCTACAGACAAAGAATTCGTGTGCTGGGGGGGCAGAGGGGGCGGGGGGGGGGGTACAGGGGGGAAAAAAACTGCCTCCCTTTTTCAGCGCATCGTAGGATGCCGTAAAATTTCTGCATTGCTCCAAAGGAACTTGTCATAATGATGAAATGTATTTGTTATTTTAATCCCCTTTTTGGTTAAAAAGTCTGCAAATTGGGGGCTGAATGTTTCCCTCCAGCTTGAATAAGTTGCTTCAAATGAGTTTCAACATTTTCATGAACGTCTTTCTCTACGCGGTGGCAGGTTTTCGTTTATCTCGAATTTCACAGCCACTCTGGGGGCGCCGGCTTGTTCTGTAATCCGAAGAAGTGCGCGTCTTTACCTGGATGGCGTTGGTGACGTTCCAGCCCGCCTCCCAAGCGGTGATTTTTGGTCTGACTTCAGCCAATTCGTTGGTCGAACCTCCGTCCTTGGAGGCAGAGCGCGATGGACCGGTGCCATCTCTCTGGTAGTGGCTGTCCCCATCCAGCCCGCCCGAGTCTCCGCTCCCTTCTCCCCCGAGCTCATCGGATGTCAAAATGTCCATCTGCATGCCTTGCCGGTGGTCGTAATCCAGGTCATCGCAGGCGGCGAAGCCCAGAGCCTCCTCGTCGGTGGCGGCCTGGAACCCCATCCTGGCGAACATCCCGCTCACCTTCGCCTGGGATTTGTTGGACACAGCGGTGGCCGCGTTTGAGAGTTTATTAGAAAGCTTGCTTCTGATTAACGTCGCCATCTTTTCCTCAGCCCAATTCTCTTCAACTTAATTAGCGTTGCTCTCCTTCAGTCAGTACCAACATAAAAAAACGAGGCTACTTTGTGTTGCAGCGCCCGACTCTCTGCATCAGATAAAGCCACGAGGGGGGAGAAGAAGAAGAAGGAAAGAAGCGCAGGTGTTGTTTCAAGATTCCGACGGTTTTCAGTTGCTATCTCCACTTCTTGATCCTGCTGCTCTTGGTTATCCCCAGGTTCATTTCACCTTCAGACGTCTCTGCTCCGGTTCTGCATCTTGGCACTGCGCTCTGATGCTCGACGTAGCGCACCTTTCCCCCCCTCCCCAGTCTCTGAGGCGGATCAGCGGCGCGCGCAACGGCTTTACGCACAAGAAAGGCGAGCTGCAGGTTAGTTCGGGCCCACTAATATTGTTTTCATTTGGGTTATAAGGTGGCGAGCAGCGTTTTCCAGGAGTTGGTTGTCGGTTTTCAGGTGCCTCAACTGATGCCAATGCGGTACCATGGAGCCCAGGGGGGTGGGGGTGGGGGTTGGGGGGGGGGGGCTGGGAGGAGACACGTGTCCTCATCAGCTGCCAATGCAAAGCACGTCTCCAGCCCTCCCAGTGCCCCACCAGGAGCAAACGGGAGAGATTTGCTGCATTTCTAGGGGAGGTGCTTGCAGTACCCCCACCACCCCTTCCCCAACCCATAATCTATAATACCTCATCCCAACATCCAATGACATTCCGGGGGCCTCAAATCTTGACTAACTGTATAAAAGAAGGCTGGAATTTGTCGAAAATCCAAACTCTTTGGATTTCCTTCCTTATGTAACGTACAAAACTAGGATTTGTCGTTTAAGAGAGAGAGAGAAAAAAATCGCTTCTTTTAATGTACAGAGGGCGTGAAAGCAGGTTGTTCCGGGATTTCATGGACCGGGTTTAAAGGGCGTGCTGGGTGTGTAGAGGATGGAGGGGGGGGGGGGGGGGGGGGGGGGGTGCTAAAAGATGGTAAGATAGTGAATATTTAGTTCAGCGCAGGTCTTTTTTGCTTTGTTTTTTTCTTCCATAAATAGAATTTGAGAATTTGGATCTACTTTTTTATTTCATCTGCTTTATTTGCTGCTGGATTTTTCATCCCTGATTCATTCATTCATTCATCCACGTGTACGCACCTGTGTGTGTGTGTGTGTGTGTGTGTGTGTGTGTGTGTGTGTGTGTGTGTTTGTGTGTATGAATGAGAGAGAGAGAGAGAGAGAGAGAGAGAGAGAGAGACCTGCTAGATGTAAATATATATACATGTATTGATTTTACATGCCGGATTTGTCGGCGCGTTGTGATTTTGGAAGTCAGGTGTGTTTAAGCTTTTTTTCCTGATCGAAACATGATCGAACACGTCTCCATGGCCTCCTGCTTCAGATAAACACCTCTCCGATCTAAACACGCAAATGGGAACCGCTCTTCTCTCTTCTTCTTTCTTAATTAATTTCTTTTCATCGTCGCGTTTTATTCATCTCGTCCCCAAACTATCCTCTATCTCTTTTATTCTTGTAGGTGATTTAAAAGTTTGCTGACGTTGCCGCGTCACGGGCACTTGGCGTCACAACGTGATGGAGGCTCCGGGCTGCAGGAACGAAGCTGCTGCCGCGGCCTTGATCCAGACTGTCGCAGCCTGGGATGTGGAATAGAGTATTTGATTGATTTGATGCATTTAAGAAAAGATGAGCTAAAGAGCTGAAAAAAGAGGTGAAATAAGAAGAAGAAATTAAAAATACGATGAAATCAAATTTAACAAAAAAAAAAACAGAAAGACTGGTCATTTACTGTTTACTGTACCTAAAAAAACAGCAAAACCAACACAAAGAAACGGTTTAATAACCTTGTGCTCAATCCAGAATAAATTCCGGTTGGAACGGTTGAGTTTCTCAATCTCAAGAGTTCAATCCACAACGTCTGAATCCTCGAATACCCCCCCCCCCCATAAAAAACTAAGGAAGTAAAAAAAAGAGGTACTATAACGTTCCTTCTGGTTTTTTTCGTGTGTGTGTGTGTGTGTGTGTGTGTGTGTGTAAAAATATTATTTTCAGCTGTGACAAAGTAAATGGCTGCTTCTCCCTGCCCGACTGAAGGGTTAATGACGGGGCGGTTATCAGCGGGCTGCAGCCCTCCTCTGATCCCGAGGTACGCGATGAAAAGAGCAGCCGTGACACCACCCGCCATCAGGAGCGCGGTTCTACCACCTGATGTACGCGAGAGAGAGAGAGAGAGAGAGAGGGAGAGAGAGAGGAAAATAGTATTAATGATAATAATCCTAATAATGATCAGAACCACAAAGTCTGTAAATAGTTGAAGGCGTTCATGAGTCTGACCGGCGGGATCTCTCCCCCAGCGTCTGGAGGGCGTCTCATCCCGGTGGCTGGTGTCCAAACACAAAAGGCCGTGTTGTGAACAAGTTCACACGGTGTGTGTGTGTGTGTGTGTGTGTGCGTGTGTGTGTGTGTGCGTGTGTGTGTGTGTGTGTGTTTGTTTGTTATCAGTGAGAGCCGCTTATCTCGCATCTGCAGAGGGAAGGAAAGTGTTTTTTCTCCGTTTATCACACAGCCCGAGAGTCTCGGGGGAGGGATCACGGTGCTGCGTCCCAGGAGGATCGTTCAATGACCAATCAAAGCTCTTTATCCGCTTTACTATTCCACTAACACAAGACAGAAACGACCCCCCCCCCCCCCCACACACACACACACACAAAAGGAAGCCTGATCCAAAATGGCATCGATGTGTCCTCAAATTCATTTCCTCCATTTCACACACTTGCGCCCCCGACCCTCAGTATTTTCACCCCCCGGCTCCTTTTTACATTACACACATGGGTGAGCTGGCACAAGGTCCCGCGCCTTCATATACAGCCGCCCCGCCCCCGCCCCCCTCCACCTCCACCTCCACCTCCACAGACACCACCCCCAACCATTCCTCAAATCAAAAAATAATAATAATTAGAGATAATACGGAAAGCTGTTTCCCGAAAATGTCAAAAAAAACGTAAAGTACAGTAAGAGACAAACAACGAACGCTTCAGAGATCACCCTGCATCCTTACTGCCAAAACAAGTATCTATATAACCTCATGTGTTACGCTGTGACGAGGATGATGAGGATGAGGATGATGATGATGATGGTGTGTGTGTGTGTGTGTGTCCTACATGAATTCTTTGACGCATGACCGAAGTTTGATCCCTAAGATATTTTAGGAAGATGAACGCTCATGCATGCTGCAAAAGGTTGATTTTTTTGTTTTTTTTTGGGGGGGGGGGTGGTGGTGGTGGTGTTGGGGGGGGGGGGGCCTAATGTGTTCATCCTGCGCTACATTACCTGTCATTTAACCTCCAGCTTCAATCTACCAGCCAAGCGAAGCAGAAAATACCACCCAACACTCCTCAATTAATAAGGGCCAGTGGAGAAAAGCTCTCCGGCTGCTCTCTGGGGACCGTAGAGGAGTGAAATTAGCCCGCATCAGACTAATCAGAGCACCTCAGAGTCCATTAACATTTGCATCACAATCACAGGTAACACAAAGCTTGAGCGTGTGTGTGTGTGTGTGTGTGTGTGTGTGTGTGTGTGTGTGTGAGAGAGAGAGAGAGGGGGAAATCGGACCTCAGTACAGATTTCAGCACCACGGACAGGGACGAGACGCTTTATGCAGCTAATTGGAAAGGGAAAATGCACCATTTCTTCTTGTGGTTTCGTTTCTTAAGTTCACTACACACGACCATAAACACGTGTCAGCCGTTCTGATCCCGTAAGATGACACATTTAGGATGTTTCACTGAAGATTCTCATGCGTTGTGCTTACATTAATTCATCTAGAAATGCTGATATCACTGACGGGGGTAGTTTCTAATCAAAAATGCACCTACCTTGCATTTATTGTCACTCCATTATTTACTGTCTGGACAGACGAGGTCTGTTATCACCAGAAATTTGTCCAATTTGTTTTGCCGGGGTTGCTTTAAAATGACGTGGTTGCCGTGGAAATGCCTTCACCCAGTCAAGGAAAACCAAAGTTACTCGTTTCATATTTGTGTTATCCTGCCAGAAAGTTGTTTTGTTTTTTTTTTGGAGGGGGGGGGGGGGCTGATCCAAATTGAAGATCCACAGAAAGAGGCTGTTGTATAGCTGCACAGATTGATATTGGGCTATTAAAATAAATGCGATCTGACTGGATCCTCATAAAAGGAGCTACAGTGGACTTCATGAGGTAATTTTTCTTGATGTATAACTTTGTGCAATGAGAATCAGCCGGTTTCTCATCCGGAGAGCTGCAATGATTAATCAGTTAGTCGATCCAACAAAATGAATCACCCACTGTTTTGATAGTCGACTGCTAATCCGTTTTTGTCAAGTAAGAAGGTCAAACATTCGCTGGTTCTGGAATACTACAAATAAGGAGTTGCTGTTTTTTTTTTTTTTTTGTCAATTATGACAGAAAATGAGGATTCTTTGGGGTTCATACTGTTGGATGGACAGAGGTAGCAATATGAACGTGTCCGTTTGGGCTCTGGGTGATTTGCTTTACAGGCTAAACGATTCACCGATTAATTGTGCAAATAATCGGCAGATGAATCGAGAATCACCTCACAAGCAACAACAGTGTGACCAGAATCCAACAGGAACCCTTTTACTGACATCCGTGAGTGTGACACTTGTCTCAGTGACTTACTGTCTGGTTACCAACTGTTTCTGACCACGCAAGGACACAGTCAGCATATTTATCCTCAGTGTTTTTTCCTCCGGGCAACACAATCGCAGCGAGAGAGCAGAGAGAGAAATCCAGGTGGCCTGCAGTGGAAACCACTAAGAGCCTTTTCATTACCCCTAATGTGCCTGTTTAATGGCTTATTATGGGCTCCCAAGAGACTGCCTTGGAATGGGGTTTGTATTAGTCCTGTATTAGTTCTGTCTGAGGAGGGGGGTCTGAAAATGACAAATTTAGTCTCTATCTATCTATCTATCTATCTATCTATCTATCTATCTATCTATCTATCTATCTATCTATCTATCTATCTATGATTTCTTCCTATTTATTCCTCTCTTCTTCCTCCATGTGTGTTTTGATGGAAAAGACTCCCCAGACGCCGCTCGGCTGTTAACCCACGGTGACTCCCGTCTCTCCATCAACCTTTGACGTCCCGTTTCCCGCCGCCACCGCTCGGGTTCACCCTCCTGCTGCGTCACATTAACATTGTAATTGCCTTTTTTTTGAGCACAATGAACTGAGCCAGTCCACAGGGACCTGCAGGACCCGGGGCTGGCACAAAGCTATGCCATCGATTTTTCACACACTGCCAAGAAAAAATAACAGACTGGGACATGCATGTTTTTTTTTCTTATACTGCAGTTGATGTATTTGTTGTAGGCCTACATGAGGCTTTTACCTCGAGGGCACTAAATATGTTGGATAAGTGGGCTAATTCTTCTTCTTCATGTTGATAGCTGCAGCAATTCGTAAGTCTTAGGAGCAAAGTGATGTAAAAATCAATCAATATCACCCCCCCCCCCACACACACACACACACACACACACACATAGTCTATAAGTTACACATTTATTCTAGGAGACAAATAAGTGTGTGTGTGTGTGTGTGTGTGTGTGTGTGTGTGTGTGTGTGTGTGTGTGTGTGTGTGTGGTCTTGTCACCCAGAGCAAAGTCAATAAAGGAGTAGGCCTCAGTGGCTCTTTAGCTGTCATGTAATAGTTTTGTTCTCATTAAAGTTTGATGTGGTGAGAACCCTTGAGAGCTTGTCTGCTCTCGCTGGGATTTCCAGGTTTGAGTCAAACTGCACTTTGACACTTTGACTGAGAGAGTCGAAGGGTTCACGTGGTTTCACCCTGCCGCTCAGTGACCGACGTAACCCGCCAGATGAGCTCGGCTTGTCAGATTGTTGTTTAGTTTCAACCTTTGGGTGTGGGTTCCTGCAGGGAACAACTCAAAGAGCAACAAAATCAAACAAAATGAATTATAATGTGTCCATGAATCCATGCGCATCAAAATGTAGCAATTTAAAGATCCAGATTTTTAGCATAAAAGTTGACGTTCTACATAACAGGGGTACTTCACCCAAAAAAATGTTAATTCAGTTATTAGCTACTTACTGTCAGGCTGGTGGAATGTAGGGTGAAAAATTTTAGGCAACAAATTCTACCTGAGTTTCACAGGAAAAGGATGCCTGATAATTAAAGTGAGTGGAGACCAATTAAAAATAAAATGAGAAAAACACAATAAAACCATAAAAGTTCTCCTTCCCGGCTTGGGTACGGGATCTTTCTGTGTGGAGTCTCCATGTTCTCCCCGTGTCTGCGTGGGTTCTCTCTGGTACTCCGGCTTCCTCCCACCGTCCAAAAATATGCAATTGGGGACGAGGCTGATTGATACTCTAAATTGACCGTAGGTACGAATGTGAGTGTGAATGGTTGTTCGTTTCTGTATGTTGGCCCTGCGATGGACTGGCGACCTGTCCAGGGTGAACCCCGCCTCTCGCCCGTTGATGCTGGGATAGACTCCAGCCCCCCCCCCCCCCCCGCGACCCTTAATGTGTAGGAATAAGCAGAAGATGACGATGGATGGATGGAAGTTCTCCTTCCTGCTCATCTGAAGGAATCCAAGTGTCCTGCAGCCTTGACATGTGAGTTGTTTTGGGGGGGGGGGGGGGGGGGTTGTTCATGAGATCACTCCAGCAAAACTTAATCTAACCTTCAACTGAACATGAAGATGAACAGATGACAACTGCATTTTCACTTGAGAGTGACCGTCCCTCCAACGCACGCTGAAGCTGTTTCCTATAACATATTTCCTTTGTGTGTGTGTGTGTGTGTGTGTGTGTGTGTGTGTGTGTGTGTATTGTTTGTTGTTCTCCCTCTTTGAAGCAGGAAATGCTCCCCAGAGTGAGAGGGCTATAATACTCAAGTTGTCTGACCCGTCAGTCAGAACGTAGGCACCCGTACATACACGATAAGAACCGAAGCAAAAAACACTCACCTGTTTGGCTCCATGTGATGGAAGGAACCTCCAGCTTCCACAATAAGCTCAAAGGAGCCAGGTTTTCAGGAGGGGAATAAAAATGAGGACATCTTTTATTTCCTAATGATTCATATCGCTCCATCCAGAGGAGGCTTCTATCACTGGAAATATATCAGCTGATCGCAGTGTCACTCTTTGAGTGGTAAGAGAGAGAGTCAGAGAGGTGTCAGTGTTAGAGTTGTCTCATGCTACATTCCCCGTGTGGACATACAGTTAGCAGTTAGCATCACCATGGCAACCTCTAACTGCAGTTGAACCCTTCTCAGCTGATTCTAATCAGCTGATCAGACCGCTTCCCCCTTGTCTGGTGTTGACCATTTCTCTTTTCTGGTTCATGTGTATTACTGTGAGTATCGAGCTGGAGTCAACAATGGGACCAGTCTACCCAGTGAATGTGTCATTAAAGGTAAATGTTCCCCAAAAAAAAAAGGAATTAAACATATCAAATGTATTGAATCTTGTTGATGAAATGTCAAAAATGTCCCAGGAGGTAGTAGATGGACCCCGGCAGAGGTCTCTATTCCCTGAGGACCCGTCTAAATTCTAGATATTCAAAAGATTTTTAAGAAGTCAAAAATGTGTGAACCTTATTGCACCCAGCAAAACGAGATTTGTTTAATTTCACAATTAATTCCTGTCAGAAAGCGTCTTGAAATTTGCTGAGTTATTGAAGTATAGTTTGAAAAAGGTCAGACGAAAAGGACATTTCTTTGTAACTATGAATTAAGCAAATACACGAGCCACTATAAAGTCTCCTTGAGCATTCAATACTCATCCTTGGTGTTTCTCAGAAATCCACTCCACTTATGTGTGTTTTGCTTAACAAGCGCTTCTTTTCGGAGTTTGAATTGCTTGATCAAAAGAGGAGATGGAACAAATATAGCCTGCAATACAGGGAATCCCTTGTTCAAATTAGCATTGATGCCTTGTTTATTCTAATGCGTCCTTGTGTTTTTATTAGTAGAACCCATCCATTTCCTCTCCCCATCCAGTCTGAATGATTCATTGAAATGCACATCTTGTTTGCAATTGACTACATTCACGACCTGCTTCCAGCTTTTTGTTCCGTTCCTGTGATGTCGGCAGGCCTTCAAACAGCTTTGGTCTAATTGAGACTCACAGCGCTCATGCAGAGTGCTCGCAGCTTAATAAAGGCAACCGCTGGCCGCAATGCATATGCTGATGAATAAAAACCATGTATTCTTTTGAAAATGGGGTTTTCCGTCTATGCACCCCCCCCCCCCCCCCCCCCCGCCGCACACACACCCATCCCCCCACAGTCGAACCGTGCAGCCACTCCAGGCTGTTATTAACCGCCATTGTCAGCGGCGCTGCACAATCAAGAATCAGGACGGAGGGAGGGGGGGACTCCAGCACTTATCATGAGCTCAAAAACAGGAACCACACACACACACACACACACACACACACACACACACACACACAGGTGCACACAGGAATACACACCAGGAGAATGGATGTTACTATTGATTTCTGGCGTGATGTGCGAGACGTTGCACAACGACAGCAGCCACGGCTACCAAAGGTGTTTTTGTCTTTCAAGAGCTATAATTGTTCTGCAACACCAGGCCAACGAGCGGCTCTATATTTAGACGGCAGGTCAATACAGCCATCGAACACACAGGAAAGTTGCTTCAAACTTCAGAGCCCCCCCCCCCCCCCACTTCTTACACGGCAACTTTATTTTGAAACAAAGTCACTCAATTAAATTCCTCTTTAAAACTTCAAAAGCCTGAACGCACAAGTGCAGAATTCATTGCTTTGTGTTTTTCCCCCCGATTAAAACCAAAGACCGATTTACTAATTCCCCAAAATGTGCATTGTGCTGTATTAAGGGAAACGGGCAACTCTTCCAGAAATAAAAAGCACCTTCACGTGTGTTTGTCACAGGTGAAAGTGACGTACGAAAATGTGTTGAAATCGCAAATGAAATGTGTGGAACGTGCTTTTCACGTGTTGGACATTTGAAGCGTGGTTTTGGAACGTTCGTGTGGTGGCAGGCGTGAAAACGATGTAAGTTCCTCCCGTGGGAGTGCACGTGAAGCCACGATGTCTGCAGGAATCATGGCGGAGAGAGAGAGGGAAGTTGCTTCTGCCGTGAGGATCGATCACGCCGCTTCCGCTGGGACATTTCCTTGAGGGGTTACTGCGACAGAGTCCGGGGGGATAAATGTTGGCATTTGTTGCTTTCTCGCCGTAGGACACGATCATAACTACAAGCGGCGCCCCACTCCCGGGTTTCTTCTTCGCGCCTCTCTTTTCCAGTGGCAGATCAGAGGTTCATAATCCAGCCCGGTTTGGTTGTCCCACAGTGACCTGCGTCCCCGAGGGCGGCCGCAGTAACACGTCTCATACAAACCTGTCGATACTCTCAACTTCCCTCGCTCCCCTCTGTCCGCCGGCCCCTCAGGCTCTCTCCCTGCATGCGTCTACAACTCGCCACTGATTGCTTTCTGATCTCCCTCTTGTAATGTCCAAGCAGAACATTAGGAAACCCGTGCACAGCGGCAGAGGACAAGAGGGCCAGACGGGGACTGCAGCACAGCGCAGCCCCGTCCTCGAAAGGTCAAGAGAACCTTTTCATGCTGTAACAACCAAGCAGATGATCGTTACCTTTATCGGTTTAAGAGTTCAGTAGGAGAAAAATGTTTTTATGTTAATTTTAACACGTGGAACATAATTTGGCCTCTATATTCTCTATATTTGACTATTAGGTATTATTATATTATATTTGATTATCTCAAGCACATTCTACACATCCTCACCTTCTTAAAATAATTGCCCGTCATTTTTTGGACAGGTTTTTTTTGTTTTGTTTTTGCTTAAATCAACTCCTTGTGATGATTTGTCTCCCGTGATTTGCATTTTCAGAAAAATCTGAAAAATGACTTGGCGATTATTTTAGCGAGGAGACGATATGCAACAATTCTGCGTGATGGAATGAACCTCACACTATCAAAACGTGTCAAATGGTCAATTGTAAGGAAATGTACGCAAATGGAGGTTATTCTCTAAATGGAACTGCCTCAGGATTTCAGTCTTTGAACTGAACCCAGCACCATCCGGAATATTCCACAGTTTATCCAACATTCCCTTAGCAACAAGGAAAATATGCTTCCAGTCGTAGCATTTGCAGCACGAGTGGAGCTGTTGGATCATTCTTCTCCCTAATTCAATCTTGAATGTAGCTTATCACGTTTTCACCGCGATCTCAAACGTTTTTCACCCCGGTGGCTGAGATAACATCTCTATTGTGTGGTTCTGCTTAGACGAGATAAACAGGCAACAATATTAAACACCTCCATATCTGAACCTTTCCCCTCCCCTCTCCCTGCACAGTCCAGCTCTCTCCAATGCTGCGTTATTATGAAGCCTCCATGTGTGCAGCGGTATTTCACCCTGGTACCAGATGAGTTTGGGCTTCTCTGGTTTGGTTTGGGCGGCACGGTGCTGCAGTGGTCAGCACTGTCGCCTCACAGCAAGAAGGTTCCGGATTCGAGTCCCGACTCGGGCACGGGATCTTTCTGTGTGGAGTCTCCATGTTCTCCCTGTTCCTGTGTGGGTTCTCTCTGGTACTCCAGCTTCCTCCCACAGTCCAAAGACATCAAGAGGGGACGAGGCTGATTGATACTCTAAATTGACCGTAGGTGTGACTGTGAGTGTGAACGGTTGTCTGTCTCTATGTGTTGGCCTTGTGATGGACTGGTGACCCGTCCAGGGTGAACCCCGCCTCTCGGCCGTAGCCACTGGGATAGGCTCCAACCAATGTTTTCCATTGTTTCCAGTCTTTGTGCTATGCTAAGCTAACCTAACCAGGTGCTAGCCGTAGCCTTCCAAATGAGCATGTAGGCAAATTTCTTGAACTGCTTTCATCGTCTTTTCCTTGTGCTCTTAATGTTCTCGTGATGTTTCCACTTTCCTTCTCTCCATCTCCATCCTTTCTTCTCCATTGTTAATCCAACTTCATCTCCTCACCATCTTCCTCGTCCCCCTCATCCCGCCGGGTTCATTGTGATCATACCTCCACCCAGGCACCTGACTGCAGATAATCACCCCAGAAGAGAAAAATGCCCAGTTTTTTATCTGCAGCCACAGCTGCAATTCCTTGTAGAGTGGTGAATGAAGGGGGGCATTAATAGCACACTCTCACTCTCCCCTCTCTTTCCCCTTTTCCTCCACTTTCTGTCAATGCTGTCTCCTACAGCTGGTGCTTCCTGAGGGGTGAAAAGACCCAGCTCCATTTGAATGCCCCCCCCCCCCCTTTTTTTGAATTTACTGAACAGCAGCTGAAAATAATGGGTTATTTAAGTAGGCAAAGATGATCTTTTTATAGATTAACAATCAAGGCTCAAAGGGGGATTGTTCCATTTTATCGATTTATCAAGATTGGCTATGAGCTTAAAATTGGGCGTCACTCAATGGCTCAAATTTCAATATCACCCCGCAAAACTACATCTTGCTAAATGTATTGCTTTTTTTTTTTTTCTTTTTTTTTTTTTTTTGCAGGAGGAAAAATGAGCCCGAGCCACAAAATGAGCTGGCGAGAGAAGCAAGGTGCCGTTTCAAAGAACCTGTTTGCTACAACAATTATGAAAAGGACAATTTTGACCCCAAGGCAGCACAACTCCCAGCGTGATCTTAATGGCACCGTGAAGCAGCGGTTTGCAGAGCCCTGTGTAAATGGCACACTGGCAGGCTGAACAAAAACACTTGGCTCAGGCCGAGACAGCCGGGCAACAGAACTGATCCAGGCTATAACGAGTCCTGACTCCCTGTCCTTCTCTGCCAGCGTCAAACAGGATGTGTCTCTGTAATTTCCTCCAACAGCTCCTGTCATCATATTGAAGGAGCAACGCTGATGCTTAAAATTCCTTCGAGATTCAAGTTTGCTGTGATTTCACCAGGTATTCTGTATAATCAAGAAACAAATTAGTTAACAATGAGGAATTCATTCAACCTCTTCTTTTCCTTGATTTATTCGCTCAGTTGTGCGAGTACGTGCAATGACACGTGGGAGCTTGGAATCAGACAAAACAGTTCTACAAAAACTTTTGTGGCTCCAGATGGAGCTGTGAAGAACCTGATAAAGTGCCTCCCTTGATTTACTGTTCAAGCTACAGCGCCGTATTTTCCACATAAATGAACGCTCCTTTCATTCAAGCTTACAGTCTCTTTTAAGCGGGTTTCTGTTTTTTCTACTTGAGCTTGCAAGGCAGCTGGTTTATCAAGATGATGAGGTCTCAGGATCGGGTGAGAAACCACCTCATCAGGCTTCAACTTCAGCATTTCTGTCCCAGTGGCCAGCGGTTTGGGCCAATCAGTGTCCTTTGAGGGGATGTGGCTCAAGGTGAGTGCTGGTAAACTGAGTTCCCCCTTAGCTTATGCTAAGGAAGTTAGCATTTCCATTTTTTTTTTTTTTTACAACAAAGTTGGACATCCCAACTTGCGAATTTGATGGTTCGAAAAACTTTGGTTTGCAGCGCAGACGTGTGTGCTTCTATGTCTTGTATGGAACTGTCACCAAACACTGCAGAGGTGGATTTTCTCTCAGATAAAGTTGTGACCAAAAAAAAGCCTTCCAGATAAAAACACTCTGAGATGATTACAGTATCCGCTCATTATCCTCAGTTTACTACTGTTTTATACTCTGTAGGTCAGTTCTGTTCTCAAACACTGAGATTATTTCCGCCCGGTGAAGTGGCATAGCTCGCCACTCCAGTGTGTGAATGGGCGTCTGGGGATGTGGACACGGGTCGCGGGCAGCGCCTCATCAGGGCATCAAGCTCCAACCGAGTGGGAATTCATGTTGGTTTTCATGCTTGGCTAAGCCTGTTTTGCCAGCTGCCATTTATGCTCAGACATTCATTCTGTATGAGTGACCGTGTGTGTGTGTGTGTGTGTGTGTGTGTGTGTGTGTGTGTGTGTCCGTCCTATTTTAGCCTATATAATATGGCATCAAGCTCAAAATAGAAACTGTGTCATCAGTGGAAAAGCAATAAAGCACAACCTAATTGATGTGAAATATATCTCACTGTTGGTGTATAAAACTATAATCTTAAACACAGGCAGCGGTGAATTTTATATTCCTGTCACTTCAAAAGCAGAGCTGAGAGCTTTTCTTCCCTGACCAACATAATCCAGCTCTCCACCTAATTCACATTATTACTGAAATTGCCTCAAATTTGTTGCCATGGTTATTTCTGTCCTCTCTTTTTTAAGCTTTGTGTCTCCTCAGCAGCAGATGATTAGAGCCAACAGCGGCTAAGAGTCTGTGTGTGTGTGTGTGTGTGTGTGTGTGTGTGTGTGTGTGTGTGTGTGTGTGTGTGTATACCAGTGTGTCAATAAGGGGACAGATAGGCTGCAAGGCAGTGACCTGGTAATAGTGAATGTATCCACAGGCCATATTCCAAGATAGTTGCCATGGTCACAATAATTGGGAGGCAGAGCAGAGAGAGAGAGAGAGAGAGAGAGGCTGTGTGGGAGTGTGTGTGTGTGTGTGTGTGGCTGTCTACAGACTGAGAAAGAGAGAGACAAAGAAAACAGAGAGGAATGACTGACTTCAAATCACGGAGGCTTGGGGCAACACTGCACACTAGCAGCAGGAAATGGTATTACATGATAAGCTGATGCCCATCGTTCTCAACATTCGGTCTCAAAATTAGTAAAAACGTTGAATGGATTGATGTTCCAGCCATAATAAAAAATATGACAAGGTGGCAGGTACAGTTTGTTTTATACTGAAAAAAATGACCATGTTCTTGTATTCGTTTTTAGTAGGATGTTGAAAATATTTTTTTCTAAAAGGAAGTTTTTCTGGGGTGGTAACTTCTTTAAATGTGAAAAAAAAACAATAGTTTAGCATTATTTCTTTTTGGCAAAAAAGTTAGTATATGATGTATTATTATAATAATACAAATGGGGGTGGTTATTCCCCTGTTCACCATCTCTACCAACGTCCCTGTCGCAGTCTGAGGCTGAATGAATCGCTCTTTCCCGTCAGTCACAACACAGCAGCATCATCCTGACACACTGACATCACAGCGCGCCCCCCCACCACACACACACACACACACACACACACACACACACACACACACACACAACCTCCAGCATCCCTCTGTCATCACTACTACTGTCCAGCCACATCTCTGGTCAGGGAAGCCCCCCCTGAGGGAATGGTGCTGTGAGGATGTTACTCTTCACTACGCATGCAGGACAATGTGGTGATGACGTGGGCATCGGGGTTTGGGGGGGGGGGTGGATGCTGAGTTTGTGGCTCTGTATTAGATGTTGCGTGTGCAGGGACAGGATGCCGGTTCAAAGAGCTCGTCTGACGGTTGGTCCATTCCAGTCTTGATCTCTGTGGACGTTGAGACGAAGGTGGCAGGTGGAGACTTCTCCCAGCGTCAAATGTTCGCTTGTATAAAGCGACAGTATGTGAGGAAGCCTGGGTGCATTTGAAGTAAGTAGATAACGGGGTTAGCAGGTTGGTTGGGCTCTGTGACGTGTGGTGGTGGTGATGGGGGGTTGGACTCATGACTCATGCCAAGGGAGAGAAGAAGATCCCTCCCTCCTTCCCTCCCTCCTTCCCTTCCATCCTCAGTGGGTTTTTTCAAATGGGGATTGCTGCATCAACATGATGCTCCAGGAAAAACAAGCTAATGTCACTGTGTTGTAATGATAAGCTTTATGTGCCACTCAGTCCCTGCTGGCAGCACGCGTGCGCGCGCACACACACACGCATACACACACACACACACACACACACACACACACAAATCTTGCCTTTCTTCTTTGAACTATGACAGCATCAGTTTGTGCATAAAGTCATGTAACGGCCAGATGATTTCAGTGTGAGACACGCTGTCAGTCTGAAGTGTGTGTGTGTGTGTGTGTGTGTGTGTGTGTGTGTGTGTGTGTGTGTGTGTGTGTGTGTGTGTGTGAAACAGAAATCATAGGCTGCATCTGGTCCCCGCCACAAACAACACAAATACTGCTGCAGTGACAAAACAACAGTCACAAAAGACAATAAAAATTGTACAAAAAACCCCCCAAAAAACGTATTTAGTTCCATTCTACAACAAATAATACAATTAAATAATGTTTACTGTTTAAATACAATTAAATACAGTATTTCCAGTTAGCTGCTAGCCATCTATAGTGGCCTTATAGCTAAAAATGACATTAAAATACTGTATAATTAAATACAAAGCTTTCTATTTATTGTGCTCTATGTTTATATTTCATTTTATCTAACTATGTCATGTATATACTGTATGTATTCATCTTTATGATTGAGCTTTTGGGAGGGAAAAAAAGAGCATTAGTGTGAAATATGATGAAAACATATTCCTGAAGGCTGAAAAACCCATCTTCAAATGTTCAGTTTAGCAAACCAATTAATGCCATTAGGCTGCGGTGTGGCGAATAATGGACAAGTTACTGAGACAAAACCAAAAACGGAAGAAGTGCTACCATTTGGTGTTACTGGTGCTTAGATTTCTGAGATTTCTTTGCTTCTTTCAAGTTTCAAGTGTGACCAGGCGGACTTGGAGAGGAGAAGGTTGCAAACCCCTGCTCTACACAATAGTAATTTAAAAATGTAAATTTTGAATGGAATAATATGGTGTGAATAGCTGGAGTAAATCAGTTAGGCTTATCTGCGCCGGAAGCAGCCTCCTTTAAGCGTATTTGCACCGATGGGTATTGAAAGATAAAGCGATCTTTTCCTTTTTTCCCCCATGCAATCGTTTTATCTTTAATTATGTCTTTCAGTAAGAGGACTTTTTATATGGAAATCTGATTGTATTAGCACTACATACATGTTGTAAGTTTATTTAAAGGGATTCTGCTTTTAATTTGGCACTTTTGCTTCATAAAAATAAGGGACGGAGTGTCCATTTGAATATCTTTGATGTTCCTTTCAGTGTGTCTTCCTGATGCTGATTCAAAATCTCCTCTCCGTCCGTCTGCAGGCTTTCAGCGGGAGAGATAGTGCTCTCTTCATTACGCGCTTCATTAATTTAAATGCTAATTGATTCTGCTAGGGTGTGTGTGTGTGTGTGTGTGTGTGTGTGTGTGTGTGTGTGTGTGTGTGTGTGTGTGTGTGTGTGCACCTGCTGGATCCTGGAGTGACACGTCCTGACAGAACAGGCTCTCGTGCCTGTCTGTCTGCCTCAAGTGTGGCACTGATATGGTTTGAGTACTGCCTCCACGGCAGGGAGACAAGTGCTGCACAACGAGAATAAAACACAACCAGACACTTGGACATTTCAAGGCCTGAGAGGTGAAAGTAAACGCACAAAAATGTGTGAATAAAAGCAGTAGGCGTACCACACGTAACAATTGGATAAAACAGAAGATGCAGGGGCAGTTAAATGGTCCATGCTCTGTTGCTAGGAGACACCAGGGCTGGATGGGAGAGATATGGAGAGGACGCTGAGATCCACCCCTGGCAAGCCGAGGGTGGGAAAGAGTTTGAGAGTGGAGGGAGGCTTGCAGGGAGGGGGAGGAAGGGGGTAAGAAAGGGAGAGTGGTGGAAGGATAGGAGGGAGGTGAGTCACATGACAAAGACTGGGGCATCTCCATTCACGACAGATAAGTGATCTTGTTTCCATCCATCCTTCCTTTTTGGCCGTCGTTTACCAAAGTCGAGCGTCTCGTTTGTTGTCAGGTCTCTCTCACACGTCTGGTGTTACGCATTTTAGTTGTTAAGCAACACACTTAAGAGGTGAAACAAGCAATGGCGGAGAAGTTGAGCATCTCCTTCAAAATGGCTTTGCAGATTTCCAGATCAAATCCCTCTCTTTTTGACAGCTGCCACCTCAGACTGAACATTGTTTATCACCTGAATTCTGAAAAACTCATGATTAAAGGTTATTCACAGATGCTTTTCACCCCTGGTGTCTCTGAAATACAGAGATTCATAATGCCTGAGCATTTTCTGCAAAATAGTCAGGAGTCGGTGTCTAAAGTGCTCTCTGGTGTTCCAAAGGCATATTTGGACGATGTCGCCTACTCATCCTGGCCTGAGTATGCAGCAGGGGAACAGCAATCGGTGTCTTTGGTCCTCATATGTAGACGGGCCGCTGCCTCGATGGCCTGTTCTCACTTCATGTACTCTCCCGCTCTGTCAACACTTGGGTCTTTTGTCCTTTTAACTGTCCGTGTTACTGGTTTTGATATCGGCCCAGTTTGGATAATTATGCAAGCTCTGATGGTTTGTGCTGCCTCTCCTTTGTGAGCGTGCCCTTTGTGCCCCACATGTTCCAGTGACACCCTGCTTGTACTCCACTGTAAGTTTTTTCTGAGTGTGAGTTTTCTGTATACTTGTGGAACACACACACACACACACACACACACACACACACACACACACACACACACACACACACACACACACACACACACACACACACACACTTCTGGTATTTATAACACACTTCAGCACCAACTCTTCCGGCAGTCCCGTACGTGATCTCCCATCCAGTTCCTGCCTCACTTGAACACACCAGCAGCAGAATGAGTGCAAATGTGCTCTTGTGCAAACTGGTACTGTCGGGGGGGGGGGGGGGGGGTACCAGTTTAAATGTGCTTATCACCAGTTTCATCAATGTCCTCGTCTCCGGTCAACCACACAAAAGACAAAAGAAGGAGAGGAGTGCTTCCTCCTTCAAATGTGAGGTAAGTGGTGTGTTCAGCGAGCACGTCGTGATTAGTAGTGAATGGGACGCAGTGGTCTGATTGGTGGAGAGAGCTGGGGGTCATACAAGGCTGCTGATTGCTATTCATCCACTGATTACAGTAATTTAGACCTGCAGCCTGCATCTGGCAGGCTGGCTGCCGCTGCTGCTCTGTCTGAGGGGGTGTCGCTCAGTTCGCTCAGTGATTGTCAGAAACGAGTGAATGAGGAGAAAGCAAACATGTTGGAAAAAAAGAAACAAAAACAGAAAAAGCTCCATTGAATAAAAAAGGTGCGATTTACATTCTTCGTTACAGTTGAGACAAAAGTCCAAAGTTTGTCAAGTTTGATGCCAGTTTTGAATGTTTGGTTGATTTAATCTTTACAAAGCAGCCAGTTTTGAAGTGATACTTCACCAAAGAGAAGTGCATTTTGCTCTTAAATTCACAAACTCACAAAGATGTTGGTTTTTTTTCCCCCTCTTGCATCACGTCTTTGTGACTCCAGCATGCAGAGGAAGCCAGCCACGTATACTTAGCTTAAAGCTAAGTTGTATCTTTATCCAACTGTATTCTCAGAGGTCCTGAGCTAAAAGACAAACAAACCAGTCAGATTCTGCGCTAACGTGAACGAGAAGCTGCGGCAAGTTAAAAACGCGCAGCGATTTCTGATTTTGGAGCTGAAAAAATGTCTTCATCAGCTCAAGACATCTATTTCAGTACTGGAAAGGCCAATTCTGACTGGAATATTCCTTCAATCCTACTGGAATTTCTTTAAAGACGCTGATTTTCAACCACAGCTGTGGTGTCCCACATGCTGCATTTTCCCAAAATTTAGAAATGCATCACTAAGCTCTCCAATTTGGTGTCATAGAAAAAAACAACTAAACAATCGCTGCAATGTGATTCATCAATTGTTTCTTTCGTGTTTTAAATGGGAGGCGATGAGACCTTGACTAATCAAAGTTGATGAGGCAGTTCGATGTGAATGGTTTTTCAAGGAACGATGGTGATGATTAATCAAGGAACTGAGTGGCGCTGGACTCTGCACCAGCAAAGGCTTAAATCGCTCTATTGATTATAGCAGCAGAAGAAATTCTTGTGTGTGTGTGTCTTTTAGTAAATATAATAAACACGGCGGTGAGATCTGTAGATTTATATGAATGATGAATGTCTCCCCCGGTGATACCATCTCTGTGCCACACCCATTATTGAAAAAAATAAATCATTCTTAACATTAGATTCACATTTATTGACAAAAAAAGGTTTTCTTCCTACAGCAAAGCCTATTTTAGTCATAAAAACACTGACTTGTGTGAAGGACATAAATATACATTCTGATGTTTGCTGATAGGACATCTAAAAAATGAAGATGTCTCTCTGTTCAAGAAGGACATGAAGATGATGATGAGGTCAACAAGCACACTTTGATCACAGCAGTGTCCCTGCAGCAAGACTCCCTGGGTGATTATATAGATAACACTGCTTCACAGATACCTAATGTCTAATATCTTCACCCCAAAGGATGGACACACACACACACACACACACACACACACACACTTTCTCTCAAATATACACAAACACATCCACAGAGTGTAGTATGAACTTCCGCCCCCTGTTTCATCTTGTTCTTCAGTGTATCCACGTGTGTTTAAACAATATGTGTCCATGTGCATTGTGCTCCGGGTGTTTGGAGTCACACGGCGAGCCCTCTGGGACGCTGCATCAGAGGTGACCTAGTTCTCCTGATTGTCAGCAGAAGGCAGTTTCATCAGTTCGCTTTGTGCCGAGGCACTGAACTGTGCCTTGGACCCTGGGACAGGCCAATTGGACTTGTGTAATGAAGCTCATCACACACATGCACGCACACACACACACGCACGCACACACACTGCTGTCGGGGTTCAGGGCAGCAGAATTTATAACAGCCATTTATTACCTTCCTCTTTATCAAAGAAATGTGATTCCTCGGTGCGTCTCTGATGCATGCACAAGGTGCCATTACAGTCCATTATGAGGAGGTGACAGAGATGGAGCAGAGGGTGTTGATAGATGTTGGTGCCGGCCGCCTGTCATTACTCCGTCTATTGACTGTGCGAGACACTTCCCACAAAATGGCGGCGGAGCACCAACATGGCTGCGATTGCGAGGACTAAATGATTCACATCTGAGGTTCGGTACAAATTGCTGCGCTGGACCGTTGCTGTGCCGCCTCCTAGCAGAGGTGTGTGTGTTCAGGAGGATCAGACGTAAATACAGCCATTAAAAAAAGAAGAAATATATACAAGAACACACAGAGATGTGAAATTTACCACGAGATACTGATTGACTGAGTGCAGCGATGCCATATTATCCTACACTCTCACTATTCTACGGAATACTCGTCAAATACAGAAGCAACAACGGTATCACATTCATATAAATAATAACCCCAGCGTCCCCCAGGAGTCTTTCCGCACCTTAAGCTCCACTCAGGTTTAAAATGAAGACCAGCTTCACCGTGTGTCCTTCACAACTCCCTTTAGAGGTTCAAAATCTGCTGTTGAGGGTGAGACATCAAATCCCTTCATGTCAAACAAAAAGGCTCTTTGTGTGCACACTCCTGTTCAGGTTAAGGGTCCTTGGAAGGGTCATGGATTTGTAGAAGGCCCAGGAGACGGCAGGGCTTCCCAGATAAGAGGATGTCAGTTGATCAGGGTCTTTGAATGGCACAGAGGAAAAGAGGAGCAGGTGCAGAGGAATCCTCGGCCTTTTCTTAGTCAGTCAAAAGAGAGAGCGCATCTCAGCCGGGGCTGGGATCAGTTGGTCGATTAGTCAGTCTGGAGCTGGCTTGTTTAGAGAACTGAGGTCCTGCTGCCCCTCCACATCACCTCCTGCCCAACCTCTGCTTCACTGTCAGTAAGTTTTTATTTGAAGCTAAAGAACAGTTCCTGTGTTTTCTGTCCACACTCTGATACGTGTTCAGAATCGCTTTCTGCAGTACTGTTTTCTTAATGCCATGTAAACCAGAACTGATTTCTATAACGTATTTCAAGAAACCTGATTTACCCACGTAGTCTTGTCCTGGAGAACCTGCAGTTTGATTGCCATGGTGATCAGGTTTCTCATCTGATTTTGACATGTATGCTTCAAAAGGATTTTAAATAGAGATAAATACACAAAGAAATACAAACAAATGCCGTATCTTGTACAAAATGAAGTGTTGAAACGTTGAATATGGACAGAAACCACTGGGGGAAAAGACACCGTCTGGCTGATTTATGTGGAGCAGAGGCGAGCCTGGGAAGGGGTTGGGACGTGGGCTCGATAGCCAGAGGTGCTCCGCATCCCCATCTGCTCCCTCATGGTTGGAGATGATTGCTTGAGAGAAAAGATGGCGGACCAAACTGCCCAGCCGCTCACCCTCTCCTCTCTTTTTTCTGTGCAGCAGGTTCCTTGTCGGAAGTAATGAGTCACATCGGCAGCTTAGCTTGAAGGGTTGCAGAGAGAAAAGATGGAGAGAAAGTAAAAGGAGAGAGAGAGAGAGAGAGAGAGAGAGAGAGAGAGAGAGAGAGAGATGGGAAGGTGGAGGGAAAGAGGATGAGGGCAATGTGTGTTCATCTGATCACAGACAGTTTTTAGGCTCTGCTCCTGGCAGATTCTTCATCTGTTTCTGCTTCCTCCATCTGTCTGCTTCTCCCTTGTTGCTCCGAGGAGGAAATGGACACTGAAGAGAGCCCTGCGTGGGTTGGATCTTTTTTTAGGCTCTGCCTTTGTCGCTCTTTTGCAACCTGTTCCCGGATGTCTCTATCCATCCATCCTCCATGTCACATCCCTCTGCTGGCGTTGGGTTTCAGCTTGATGACCCACTCTCCTCCAGAGTTGCTGTTGAACAAATCCAGAAGGTGTGTGTCGGGGTCCAGACAGTGCTCACCTGCAGAAAATATACAGTTTGAAGGTTGAATTTACAACAAACTTCGAGCTGCAGCAAACAATCTGCTCCAGTGATCTGAAGATTAACAATCAGGAGGAAATGAGAAGTGAGCCTTCCAGTTGCTTACAAACACAGTTGTTCTTAATCACAAAAAGACTTTTTAAATACTCAGTTTTGTCTTACAGACAGGGTGGAACTTCTTGCTCCTGACATCTTTTGTCTGTTTCTCAGAACTAGTAATCACACAGGCATGTAAAGACTTTATTACACAAGGTACACACACATAGATGTCAGATGACACGAGTTACATACAGACATCAGACTTTATTTCCTGTCTGTAAGAGCACATTCATGAAACCTTGAGTGTTTGAGAATAAATGTGTGAATAATGTCTACAAGTGTCTTGTTTTGTGTAACTTACTGTCCAACAACATTTAGTTAACATACTCAACAGACAAAAATGGACCTGAGAAGCTGTAACTGGTAAATCTTTGGCATTTCTGAAAAATGCCCTAGATTATTACAATTGCTTCCATCTGAGGTACTAACATGTCACCTGAAAAAGTTTCCAATTTAAAGCTGAACCGACTGGAAAGTTTTCTTTGTCAACACTGATTGTTCGGTGTGTCAGCTGCCCTGCGAGAGCACAGACATGTGTGTAATGAGCATTTGTCTGCTCTGATAACTGCAGATGCACTCCTCGTGTCTCTCTGGCGCTCGCACAGTTCATTACATAAGACCTTGCCTCCCTCATCAGCTCAGTGGGCGTAAGACATGCAAATATCAGTGCTGCTCTGATCAGAAAAAAAAAAAAGTGTAGCCACTCACCAATATTTCCACCCACTTCATAGAGGGCACAGTCTGAATAGGCCATGGAGCCATTTCTGTTGGAAGACACAGAAATGCATTAGACTCTGCTGAACCAGGTAGATAAAGCGGGCACTATACGTGACAGCTGCCTGAAAACTAAAGAGTCAAGAGACAGGTTCACGAGCGTCAATCTGGTATCATTTTTCTAAGCAATTGTTGGAAAATAAGTACAATTTATGCAATTTATTTGTGTCTAAATGTAAAAAGTGCATACAGCGCTAAAACGAACAGGCAGCTGAGGTTTTTGTGCAGTGTTCTACCTTCGCATTTTGCCCTTCCCATTTTCAGGGCTGCGGACAAACTGGCGATGAAACTGGGCGAGCAGGTCTGAGGCCCGTGAGTTTATGTTGAGCTGGTACTCCATGGTGCTGCTCACCTGATCCCCGACCTGGATCTTCACTGTGCGGCATTGCTGCAGGGCACAATCAGAGTGTGAGAGTATTTATCACCATGAAACTACAGCAACATACTCCCTGTTGAAACTGAATAAATGCAGAGAATCAATAACTTGACTACTAAAATGACATTCCATCTGTCTGTGACAAGATTATATAAGTAAGTCTGTCAATTTAAAATAATTGACAGTGCAGTATTTTATTGGTTCAAAAGGGAGCAAGAGTGTCGCAATGCCAGCTGACCTCTGAGGTGTTTTTTTCAGGTTTTTCTCGACTGTCTGTGTGGATCTTTCTCAGCAGGTTCTTGATGCGGCGATCGTAAAACTGGTAACGGCGGTTACTGTTCTCATTCAGCTTTCGAACTTGGCTCATGACAAAATTTGGGACCTAGAAGAAAGAAAGGATGATGAATCTTTGTGTTTTCATGTAAAGGATGATTTACGAGAGAACAAAGAGTCTGAGTCCGTTTTTGCAATGAAAATGAAATGAAAATTACTAATAATAGCTATTTGCTTAAATCGTCAACCTTCCACTCCACAGACGTTCCCCCGCCATCACCTACCGTCCAGAGCAGGTCCTGGTAGCGGATGAGGAGCCTCATGACATCAGCTGCCTTCTCGGCCTGCCCTTTCTCCGCCCCCTCAGTGAGTCTGCTTGGAACAGCCTTATGGAGGAAGAGGTTGGGAGCCATGATGGTGGCGACGGCCCACAGGTTCATCCGGTTCCTCTTCTCCCTGGAAACCACCTTACTGAGGAACTCAAGGAGGGCCTGAAGGACACAGATGAAGACATGCATACAGATGAATGAAACACGCATGTAAACCCCGTTTTTAATCAAAATACTAGATTTACAGGAGGTTGAACATTCATTCTTTCAACTGAACTGAATTAAGACATCAAGGCTCAATTAGTTAGAGAAATCACTGAAGCACAAAATACAGAATAAAGAGCTCTAACAGGGACTGAATCATCCCTGACACATGCACAGAAACTTTCAACTGCCTCCGCTGGACTCAAATTAATTTGTTCAGGTGGGTTTCATGCTCCTGGATAAGTAGAGGTGACTGCACACTTGTTTCAGTGAAAGTGAGTCATGGTTAATGCAATCCATTATATAACAGAGCAGAGTTTAAAATGGGGATTAAGAGCAGAACAATATAGCAGTGCATTATAAATCAGGGCTTTGGTCTGTCACGTTTTATGATATCGCACATTAAAGCGAGTCTCTGACAACCACAGGGAGCGCACGTTAGGCCCGGCTCACACCAGTGATTCACAACCCAGCACAACAATTTTAGGGTTGCAGAGAAAGTTGCAGTGGTGTGAACCAGTAGTTGCAAGCAGGCAAGTAGTCAACATATTCATCCTGTCAAATCTCCAAGTGCAGTTTTAGAATATTTTCAAGGCGTTTTGGAATACTCTAAACTGACTGTAGGTGTGGCTGTGAGTGTGAATGGTTGTCTGTCTCTATGTGTTGGCCCTGTGATGGACTGGTGACCTGTCCAGGGTGAACCCCGCCTCTCGCCAGAAGGCTGCTGGGATAGGCCCCTTAACAGGATAAGCGGAAGAAAATGGATGGATGGATAGAAGTATAAACCAACAGAATTTTTTTTCTGGATAGAGATTTATGTGTGTGTGTGTGTGTTTGTGTACATACCTTAAGCGTGTTCCTGTTGGGTTCAGGCAGTAGCAGGATGAGCAGATTCAACATGTGTAGTTTCTGCTTGAGCTCTGTGATATCTATAGGAGAAAGGAAGCAAAGGCTGAAAGCACACACACACACGCGCGCGCGCACACACTTCATTTCCTCTGTGTTTGACTAAGAATAATGGGATATCTAAAGATTAATGGCATTGTGACAGGCAGCCATTAGCTCTGTTATCTTACGTCTGTGGTCACAGTCATTCTTCACAGTGAGTCTCCTCACCAACTATACATCAGTGAGTCATTAAACAGGTTCTATTAATATCTATCACTTTGTATTGAGGTGAAACTAAAATGAAAACGGTAGCTGAACTTTTAGACTTCTGTGTCACTAGGCTTGTATTTGTGGCAGTGCAGGGACGCCTCTTAAAAGGCTATCAGCTTGTTCATCTTAATGTTGATTTCTCAGCTGGAGCAGAAAAGATAAGCGCCACACAGCGTTGTCATCACGGGAAAGAGACTTTAGGTAATTACGAGGGGAATCCTGCTGAGCTGTCTGGAAAAACAGCAGTAGAAAACATGTTGAGGAGGATAAGAGGTATAACTGTGTGTGGTTTTATAAGCTAATACTTTTATGAAACCGGACCAGACATGGTTTCCAAATACATCATAAACACATCACACCAATCAGTAATGCAACAGCCCAAACTAGAGAATTAGTAAACACTGCTGAAGCTGTCTTATCTCCAGGAAGAAGAGGATCAGCCAAAGTACTGATATGGTGAAGGTCTTTCAACTGATTTAAATGGCTGACAGTCATCACATGTTAAAATGACAAAAGCTGAAAGTAAACCCATTTTCAATCAGCTCCCACTAACCTCTGACGGCGCTAAAAGTGTTGAGGTACTCGGCGGTGAGCAGAGGAGCAGGAAGTTCCCGGATGAACTTCTTCAGAAGTGCGGCAGCGTCGTTTGGACTCACGTCATCCCAGGTGACCTGACCTGTGTAGAAGTTGGTCTCCAGATTCTGCTGTAGTAACTGAGGAAGGAAAACAATGACAAGTTCTCAAAATGGGTAATTTAACATGTTTCAATGCAATTATTTAGTCAAAGACAATTTCAGTTCTGAACACATAATCTCAGAAACCAGCCATATGATAATCGCATCTGGGGAATTTTTTTTCGGGGCTTATGGTGCAGCCAGTGGATATCTGTTCCAAAATTTCTCCTTGTGTTCTCTTCATGATAAAATTAGCGACTTGCATTGTAAGAATGGAGTTGGTAATAAGGCGATGTCTATGAAGCATATGAAGGCAAATGAAAGTCTAAGTCCCTGGAAACCGAATGTTTAGGGTTGCTAAGGTTTCCGGGGGTTATTAAAGTTTACAATTAAAATCATGTTGTATTCAAAAAGCCAAAGTATTCAAAGCTTTTCACTGCAGTTATGTTGACATGTTGTTGCTGGGAGACACAACACTATGAGTGACCCAGTTCAATGTAGGTGCGGTTGTAGTATTGTGCACGCTGGCTCACAGGAATGGCTGTTGCCAACTAAATACAACTGAATAATTTGCAGGTGTTTGCTTTGGTATGATACGTAAAAAGGCCTGTCATTACATGAATATTTTATGTCTTTAACCATAATACAGAGACACTGTATAAGAGCTGATTACTTGGCAAAGATGTCACTCTCTATTTGTGACTTGTGTCCATGCAAATACTTGCAGCTTTCTTACTGCTTCCTCGGTAACAGCAGCAAATACATGTTTCTTACATCCAGTTAAATTTCAAACGGTTTGGGAAGGATTTGCACTGACAGCAATTGATCACTTCTTCTCCTTGTGTATGTTGGGTTCTGTTAACAGGACAAATTAGCAGACTATTCTCATCATTTAATCATTGTACACTGACCATCGAAAGTGACTCAAAAATGTCGAATGAAAATTCATTTTATGGCATTTATCCTTCGATTAACTGCAGAAAATTTTCCATAAATATAAAATACCGTAATAATGTCACCGTAGTGTAAAAACTCAAATTATTACTCAAATAATTGGATTTTCATTACTTTTTTCTGACTAAGCATTGATTACTTGTTTCCTGGTAAAACAGGTTTTATCCCTCAGGGCTAAATGGCGCCCTCTTCTGGCAGACTGGATTTAATTGCTTCACCATATACTACACAGGTGAGATTTAAAAAAAACTATTTTGAGGTGTAGCTCACTGAAGCTGTTGAAAAAAGAGGGGATTTTGTTTCTTAAGAACTTGTTTTCAATTAAATGTCAACTGCAGTAAAGTGGGTTGAATTTCCTCATTACTGATACACCATCTAACAACTATGCAGTGTCATAATTTTGTTTACCCTTTTGGTCAAGACACAAAAGGAGATAGGCAACACACATTATAAATGAAATTGGCAAGTTTGTTAAACAAAATCATCTGGTTCCATGCAGCATTTTGTCACAGGCACATGTGGATCTAATGTTGTACCTTGATTCTGGACTGAGACCCCGGAACCCGCAGGATCCCCTCAGAATCAACGCCTTTCTTCTCTAAAAAAGTCAATAACTGCAGAGAGAGAGAGAGAGAGAGAGAGAGAGAGAGAGAGAGAGAGAGAAAGAAAGAAAGAAAGAAAGAATAGAGAGACATTAGCAAAGACTGAGGCCTTTGAAGATAACGATCTCTTGGTCACCTCTGCTGGTGACTCTCAGTAACTGCTGCTACAGTCATTCAGGGTGTGGTCAAAGCATTTCATTTTCAGAGGACACTGGAATGTTCTATGTGCTCTATCTAGAGACTTAGTTTTTTAAGTTCTATACAAAAGCAAAAACAACTGATCAGGCAATTTATGTCAAGCCAGCATTTAGTAAAGATAGTACAGAACATCAGTAGTTTTCTACACTCTTCCTCTTTCTACATCCCTTCAATTGTCTTTTCCACAGATGTAATATTGGTTCTCACCGTCTGCAAGAACAGTGGAGTCAAGGTGTTGGGTTTGACTTTCTGATCGTTCTCCAGCAGCGTGGCCAGTGGAACACCAAAGAGTGTACTCTCTGTAAAAAACAAAACAAAAACATGTCACTGTCCATGTCCACATTTCTCTGCTGGGACATGCTAGGTGTGACATTAAGCTATATTGTGTGTCTGTGTGTACACATAACAAACCCGTATTTACATGTTGCTGCTTTTGTGTGTTTATGTATGTATGCATGCCGCCTTGTGGCGTATCAGAATATGGCTGGTAACCAAAATTGCACAGTTAAATTATGAGAGACTCACTTAGAGCTTTAAGAATGTCTCACCCCGATCTATCCTGCTTTTCAGTCCTGTTTTGTTTGGGGTATCATGTACTATGAATGTAATTATGTTTACTAATCATGAAACAATTAAGAAATCAGATGGGAATAACGTAGAAGTGTTCAGGACTGAGGCAGCAAAGACAAAGAGTGGAGTCACTGCTGTAGACAACAATTAGGGTGCCTGCTTTGATTGGCCCACAGTCACAGTCAGATGCAAACTATGAGTAACAGAAGTGAAGGAAATGCTGTGCATAGTTAAAATGTTATGAAAGACAATGCCAGTTTCTGTACGTGTGTGGGTGTGTGTGCGCGTAAGTTCCTTATGAGCACATGCCAACAAGCACTTTTGTTTGTGGGTGTTGCCGTACCTGGAATTTTTCTCTTGCTGGTTTTGTGCCGTTTGACCTCCAGCTCCAGGAGGTCGCACAGCGCCGTCATGTCGATGAGAGCCAACTGACGCACCTTCTTCATGTCCGTGTGGGAGAGATCTTGGATTCGAGTGACTCCTAAACGGCACTTGGGACAGATTACCCGCTGAGGGGGTGAGAAGATGGAGAAAGAGAAAAACATACTAAGACAAAAAAAAAGGAAGGGAAAGACTGTCTTAAAGTAAACATGGCAAACAGGTATCCACGTAACACACCCACAAATTCTTCTTCTCTGCCTGAAACAATTGATTTAGCTTAAAAAAGAAACATAAATCTGCTAAACTCTGACACACTCTCCTTTTGTCTGGAGCGCATTTCTCCATTCCTTTAATCATCGATCTCATCACTGAACAACAGTGAAGGGCAGGTTTACGATTAGTTAACTATTACGAATGTGTGAAAAGGAACATCACACCCTTTAAAAAATATTAAACAAACTTTTAAACCTTTGTAGGAATTTTGTATTTTGAGCTTTTATTGCCTTGAATCAAACAGGAGATGTGAAATTCTAAAGCTGCTAAATAATTACAATTACCTGTCACGGCCATCGATGGCAAGGGTTGAAAAACTTTATTAACAGAAATGTAACATCATCCTGAAACAGAGGTCCACCTATTAAGTATGCTCATGTATCATGCACGTCCCTGCCCTTCAACAAAACTGACACCATTTTTAAGCTACTTGTTTACACAGGGTGTACACAGGGAGCTAAATTGCGCTATTTGCAAGTTCTGTTCTTATTTTATGACTTTATTTACACATTTGCAAAACCACCCCAGGTGGAAAAAATCATTTAAATCACTCAAGTTTTCCTGACAGTAAACAGGACAGTTGTATCATTCTTAAGCCTCAATGCCCTGTATAAAAAGCAACAGACGTCACAGAATCAGGCCTGCTTGTGAAGAAACATGGTAAGACAGTGTCACACAAGACGTCAAAACTGTTGTGCTACATCTCATGCCTCTGATCCCTGAACTGCGAGCTATCTAAGATCACACACAGCAAGAGAAATGAGATGGCTGTGCTTGATTCAGTGTCAGTTAGTGAAGAGGAGGATGTAGGGATCGTAGGATATAGGGAACCACAGTACTGTGGTGAGTGTGTGTCAGATGAGCTAGCCAGTGGGAGAGTAGCAGATGCTTACAGGCAGGGTGCCATCCTCTTTCCTGCGCTGGGTGTTGTTATGTGGCAGTTTGGCCTGTTTGAGGAAGATGACAGCCTGTTCACAGTAAGCCACGTCAGTAATGAAGAATTCCTCTTTGGGAGCACCTCGCTGATGTTCTGGTGTCACAGCTGAGCGGAGAAAGAAACATGTGCCATTTAAGGAAGTCCTCTTGAGAAAAAAACTCAATGGCTCATTGTGTTAGTCTTCAGTCACATGACATCTGTAGTTAAAACCGTTTAAACATCTACAGCTGACTTACAGAGAACCTAAGACATTCAACATCAGACAAACTGGCACGTATGATGCAAGACTTTCTCTGGTTGTTTTTTTTTTCTGGTTAAAAAACATAAAACACATCTATTACTCATACAACAGTGGGGTTCGACACGTGAACTGTGCTTTTAAGAAAGGGACTTTCGCTAGCAGCAACAGGCAGAGATGATCTGGGGATTTATCTGAACCGATTAAAGGATCCAGACAGACATCCTTCATCAGGCTCTCACAAAGCTGCTGCTCACCTGACTTCTAATATGCGGTCAAAACTATAAATAATTTCCAAGATAATCAAGAAGAAAGCTTATAATGTTTAGAAATGAATGACCTTCTAAAACTTGAGAATGTTAGGGAATCTGTAATTGTGGATATACATACAATATATCTTTATAAAATGTATATCCCCTATTGTGGTTCCATCACATCTAACACAAGGCTGTTTTGACACATCAGATTATTATAACAATTAATTGTCAGTGGCTACAGACATACTCTCATGAATTACTTATTCCCTCCACATACAGATTTCTTTTAGCTCTTACCTGACAGTGGTGTTTTGCCCACGGTTGCCATGCTGTTTTGGGCCAGATCTTCACTGTGATGAGACTCAGGCAGAAGGCTCTGGTGAAAGAAAATATTTATTTAAATGTCACAATTTCTGCGAGGAGCAGTAGTTTTAAATATCAGTCTTGTAATATTTTATCTACCACTGTAAATAAAAGTGTTTTAGTTTGTCCAGTGAATACAGAGAGAGGTTCAGTTGATAAAGGACTGACAAGGATCAGAACAGTGTCACTATTCCTCTCTCTGGGCTGCTCAGACAGACAGGGAGGACAAAGCCTGGCCTTTACAGGCGATTAGCTTTTATTGTCACAGGTCAGCCCCTCTGCGTGGAACATGACAGCAGAATACACTGGAACAATAGTCCAGTCCCTCCCTGAGTCCTGAGTGTGTCACCAGGGACATTTGTGCACTTTTTTTTCATTTTCAGCATGATGACATAAACTCACTGCTTACTGTAAGCATTTATCAGAGACTAACAACCCTGTAACAAGCTGATGAATTTCTATACATCCAGGAAGTGTAAGACTCATAATAACTTGTTATGCGAGATGTACATGCTCGCATGTGACTCGCATCTCGTATTCCCACCAGGTGTTCAGTGTTCTCACAGACTGGTAGGGAGTAAAGGATTACCTGAAGTCTCAGATCTTTACCTGACTGATGGGAGAATGGAAGATATCGCGAACGTCGCGGGGTGCTGGTTTATTCCTCTTGCGGAGTGACAGCGTGTAGGATTCAACTCGACGCTGGACGGCCTCAGCCTGGGTCCGGGTCAGAGTGGACAGCAGCACAGCATTGTCCACATTTTCACCGTCCTCACTGATGAGCGTTGACAAACCAGCATCGGCCAGCCACTGCTCCTCCTGTTCACCCTCTGAGAAACAGACACGTTGAATCACAGTGTAAATAGAATGCTGAAGGGATGACATGGTTTTGTAGGCCAACCTCGAAGTTAGCATCACCATGGGTTCTCTTGACCTAGAGCCTTACAGGTTCTGTTCAGCCATGTGGTTCCTCTTTCTTTTGCTTCATGTCTGGTGTGATGATGTTTCATGTTCTTGAAAAGTTTAGCCCCTTCCTAGCAGCAGCATTTGTGCTGTATCTTCTGACTTACTTTTTGCCGTAAAAACAAAATGTAAAATATATCTTAAGCTTGTTAACCACAGACTTTACTTTGGGCATTCAAACTAGTAGTTTACAATATATAGTTCCATTACAACTTTTCAGCTATAAATATATAAATAATTATGTCATGTGTACACTTGGATGCATGTCTAGCACCATAAGCAATCTTATAAATAAACAGGAAGTTAACAAATACTCTATTAACCTTGAAATCAAGGTTTTTGTGAATGTAAGGTCAACTTTTAGTTTTAGAGAGAGATGAGTGTGAAGCTTTAAGTCAGCAGCAAAATGACTGCATTAGCTAACCCTAAGTTGTCATTTTTTCAAAATGCTATCTTCAAAAGTCCTAATTTACAGTTTTAGACAGTAATTTGTTTGGATCCAAATTTTAAAACACTTAATCCAAAATTCTAAAATTTGCAAGCTAACATAAACTTTGGCAGTTTGCTCAGTTAGCATGACAAATTTACCCCACGCAGCATCCTAATAATTCACTGTTGACGTTAGAAATCATTTGTGAGGTGCTGTGTGGCGAGAGCGTTAATCTGTGTTAAACACAGTGACTGAACCAAAAGGTGATCCGATGCAACTTCTTAGATAGTTCATACAATATGTCAGAGGTAGGTATTCTAAATATAGCACAATAGGAGTGACAGTCCCACTTAAATAATGATGAGGCATGATTACACACACACAGACACACACACAAAAGTATGGAGTTGAGAGGGTTTGCTCATTAGTAAAAATAAAATGGTGCCTGTGTTTAGCATCACATCAAAAAGATCTATTTAAATCAACACATTCAGATCATCTGAATCAGCATAATAGAGATCAGTGACATAAAGTCAATATTCATTAGCAGCTATTTGATTTGTGAATATAAACCACCCCCTTCCACAGAGTAGTGATAGTGTTGTCATGGTGATGAGCACTTCTTTGCTGCAGGAGAGAAACCTGATATGTTGCTATGGCAGAAAGCATCCTTTCATGGAGGATCTCTGTAGCAGCTGCCTTACAATACAGATTTATAATTCAGCCACAAACACTCATGATTATTACCACAATCCAAGTGCCCCCCAACCATTGTGAAGGTATCAGTACATGAATAGCAGTTTTTATTACCTTCTGACTGTCTGGAATCTCTCCTGGTGCAGTCGAGGTCTGAGTAGCCACTCCCCTGTTGGATGGTCTCCACCTCACTCCAGAACGAGTCCAGGCAGAGTTTGTCGGGGTGCTGATCCTGATCCTGATCCTGGGAGGACGGCGTGTGTGTGTGTTCAGCGGCTGCCTGCTCCGTCGCGTTGGCCCAGGGCTCCACACTCATCTCGGTGGGGCTGGGATCTCTGGCACAAACATACACACACGTAAAGAAATCACACGCATGCATGCAAACAAGAAGCAACACAAAGACACACACATACAGACACAATCTCAGAAGAAATGGTGGAAACTGAGGTAGAGCGGGGTGGATAAATCAGCCGGGGGAGCCCGGAGAGATGGAGAGACAAAAGGAGTGGGATGGAGGGAGGGCTGGAGTGAGGAGTGGAGATGGCGAGAGCGGACACAAAGGGGGTCGCTATTGTTCTGCAAAATGTGGCCAGCAGACTTAGTACCTCTCACATCCACTAGATGTCACTGTTACAATTAGGGATCTGTTATTCAGAGGGTTCCACGCCCCAATTTACTTCATCAGTTCCCTGAATAGAACCCACAGACACTCCAAAATCAAACATGCAATGAATAATTACAAAAAAAATAAACCTCTCTCAGTTCCTTTTCTAAGAATACCACCTGCTTTTCCTGTGGAGGAGAAAACAAAGGAAAATATTCTTCTTTAACAACAATGGGACACATTCAGCTGGCAGACTCATTGCAAACTCAAGCACTAAAATGTGACCTTGCGAGTACAGACACAGGAAGTGGTCAGCTGACGAACACTGCTGGCGTGTGGTTCAGTCACATTTTTCTGGACAGACTCTCAAGAGACATACCACACACATTGTAGTAGTCAATCTTTACAGGAATGCCAGATGTCTTATCACACCGACATGAATGTAGACAGACAATGAAACAATAGTTTCCTGATGCATCAGAACTTACCTACTCATCATACCCTCAGCTTTAATGCAAGGAGAGTATCATCATGTTTTTCATACATGCCCGCATCATGCAAACCTGCTGATTCCAAATCAGATATCACATTTGTTCTGTGTCTGTGTGTGCAAATAGACACAAATAGAGAAAAAGGAAAATGTGTGGCAACACGGTGGTGCAGTGGTCAGCACTGTCGCCTCACAGCAAAAAGGTTCCGGGTTCGAGCACCGGCTCGGTCACAACTTCTTTCTGTGTGGAGTTTGCATGTTATCCCAGTGCCTGCGTGGGTTCTCTCTGGCACTCCAGCTTCCTCCCACAGTCCAAAGACATGCAAATGGGGACTAGGCTAATTGAATACTCTAAATTGAGTGTGAATGGTTGTCTGTCTATATGTGTTGGCCCTGCTCAAGGTGAACCCAGCTTCATGTGCGGAGGCTGCTGGGATAGGCTCCAGCCCCCAGCGACCTTTAACAGGATAAGCGGAAGAACATGGATGGATGGAAAATGTGTTAAAAACAAAGTAACAATCATGCAATCAAACCTTCCTTCATACTATGAGTTGTTTGTGGTCATTTTGGAGGTGAAACTGTGATATTTTGTCAGCCCGATTCATAAAAATCAAATGGACAAAATATAGGGACACCTCTTTGTTTAACCTGGTAATGGTTTAAAGTCTGACTAATTACAGTCTCCAAAATGAGGAATTAAACTATAATGAGCCTAATAATCCTCATGAAGCGATTATTCATTGCAAGACTGTTGTATTACAGAATGTGCTGCACAGTGTTCAAGTATTCACTGGTTACATAACTTTAAAGGGTATTTATTGAAAATAGTGTGACAAACTAAAAGTTTTTTTATGCTACTTTTTACAGCAGCAGAGTGTCGCAGGTAGCGTGACAGAGATGAGGGCATGCAGAGGACAAGGAGTTACCAGCAATATTTCAGCAGTTTTCCAGCTTTCCCCCAGAATGGGTCTCTCAAAAAGACTTTGCGTCTCTAAATATCACACAATCTGCATTAAACTGTAAGAAATCATACACAGGTCCAGTATGCTGACTCAGTATCTGCAACAACTGAATACAAATCAAACAAGCCTAGAAATAGGGCAGCAATCAACATTTCCATTCTGAATTATCAAGGTGAATACTTCCAGAGGACCTTTATTTCTGAAATCCTAAGCTTTCAGCCACATAAACCATTCAAATATCTAAGTGTTCAGCTGATGGAGGACATTACGGTGTATTTTTCAATCTTTTTTTTTTTACTCCTAGTGGCAGTGAATGGAGGACTATTAGAAGTTGAATCTCTATCTGTTAACAGACTTGAAGCGTCATCACCATGCACCATCATTAATTTAAGTATTCAGCTTTATATCAGCTCACATCATTCACATTGTATTTTCATCTGGTGTTGCTTTTTGTAATTTATTGATTGTGTATTAGGATGGTATCAGTTAATGACAATTACTCATTTCTCTCCAGTTGTACATGGATACAGTTTAAATGTTCATCACTGTGAAATTGCAACATTAGCAATACATCTTTGGGGAACGATGTAATGCAAATGTGTGCAATTAATCCTATGCAGATTTTGATTTGAACCTCGAAGAATTGATTTGTCTAAACTATGATACCGATACAATGTGAGCATTAATGTGACAAATAAGTATCTGGTTCGCTACGTCCACCCTCACACATAGCTCACACATGCTCATAGTTACTCATGTGGATAAAATAAATGAAGCCTGAGAGGTTTGCAGACAGCTGAATTACATGCGTGCGTTTCTGTTGAGCAGTGACGACAGCTTCGATGGATACCAGAATCTATTTGCACTTTAAAACAGGGTTTGTGCACCAAATACTATTAACATGTTTGAAAAGATCTCAGGTTTTAGATGTAAGGTCAACCGAAATTTGTCAGAACGAACAACTGCCAAATAAGTTTGGGACACATGTTCCTCCACTTAAACTTCACCGACCTTAAGCTAAGTATTTTGATGAGTTTATCATGTTGTACTTAACTTGAAAGTCACTTTCTTCCATTCCCACTGACAACTTCCCCTCGGACAACACACCATTAGCCACGAGAACATTAACAAGTCTTCCGTTGATCCAGGTTCAACACCATCTTTCTTATTACACCTACCTAGATTTTTTCTTGAGGGAAGCTGACTTCAAATTCCTGCGCCTCACTGGGCTTTGTGTTGGACGGAGCCTGAAACGGTTCAGCCTGGTGCGGGGAAATTGCATGGTGGACCCGAGCCTGGTCACCATAACCTCCTCTCTGCCTCCCATATCCACAAGGCTAAAGGAATTCAGGAATTACAGTCCAGCACAAAACCTGGCTTTATCCAGTCCTGGTGGTTGCACAGCGTGAGTGTGTTGTAAATCTGTCCACTGCTCCAATTTCTCTGTCCGTTGACAGGAAGTGATGTTTGAGGTCTTTGCAGAGTCTTGGGACTGTGTGGCTTATGTTGTGGAGCTGAGAGTGGTTGAACTAGAATGCAGGACAGAAGAACGCCGCCCTGAACATCAACGCATCATTCGCACCTGCCCACTCCCTAAGGTGACACACCCTGCTTGCATGCCTGATGGCCATCAACCTCCTCCTCCTAGGTTCAAACAGGAATGTAGAATGCGCAACACCTCACTTAAAAACACTGAAACCTTTCATTGGCATTCCTTGTTTTAGTTTTAAATAAACCAACTGAAAGTAAATTGTGAAGTCTCAAGCCAAAAAAAGTAAAATGTCTATTGACATGTTGCAGCTCTGTCAGATTAAGCTGCACGACTATACCTGAGCAAATTGATCAATGACTCTTTGTTGAAAAGACGAGGCTTTTTATCACCTCTGTGCTTATATGTCTCCTGTACTAACTTAATCAAATGGATCAAAGAATGTGGCTGTTTTCATTCCCTATGAAGTCTCATCATCTTAAATCAAAAAGCTCATACGTACAGAGTGTGGATGACAGCTGCTTGCAGGCTAAATCAAATCATACCTTATATGCACATACTAGCTTCATTATTGCACTATTCACAACTACATACCTACTATCCAAGTTCAACCACATACCTGAGCAAGGTACGCTCAGGTAGATGTGATGTCACTTTAGCAGTGAGCGAGCGAGCGCGCACGAAAAAGAGAGAGAGAGAGAGAGAGAGAGAGAGAGAGAGAGCATGAGACTGTTTCCCAAGTTCCTCAAGAGCAGCAGGTCCATCAACATTGCCTGCTCACAGCACTGCAAACCCCCAACCTCTCACCAAATCACTGACTCATCATGGCTTTTTCCAGCTCTCTTGTCATGCTGATGTCAGCCAGTATAACAGCTGTGGTTGTACACAGTCGAATAATCACTCAATACTCTAAGAAGAAAAGTGAGAAAGACAAGACTTACTTCAACTGATCAGAACACAATTGTATTTTAAGTAGTAGCTTAGCTGAAGTCAGTAAAGGTTTGATGATGCATTTTATGCCACAGTCCGATTTAAACTATTTATCTTTTTAGTTCTGGACTGATTGTGTTATTCACTTCAGGTTTTGTACTTAATTTTTTTTCTTGTGGGTTTACTGGCTCAAAGTTTGTGGTGTATTTGCAGTTTTGTTTTAGAATGGCTTCCTCTTGTGTTCTGGTTGTTTAAGGGTTTCCTGCTGAGAGTCTTTCCTGTGTGATTACCTGCCCTGTCCAAAGTGTTCCACCTTAGTTTGAGTACTGTGTCTAGTGAGCTTCTCGCCCTTCTGTATCTGATGGTCCATCTCTGGTCCCATAGACCCCAAGACTTCAAACTCACCAGGAAGACTTCTCTCATTAGTTAATCTCAGTCTGTCATCCTGGAGATGCCTCAGTCATTCCATCTGACCGTCATTATCAATGACATCATCAAATCCTAATGCTTCATCTGACTACATGTCACAATATCACTGACATCATCCAATCCTCATGCTTCACCTAGCTTAGTATCCCCAGTATCCCTTGGCCATGACCCCCAAGTTCATTTTCCAGCAATATAGAGACAAAAACTGTCTTGATTATAACTACAGAGGACAAAAAAGAGAGACAGTGAACTCAGGAAAAACATAACTATTTTATGTTAGCAGCTGTTTCTAATTATCTTCTTCTTACCAGCTAGCTGATATTCCAAAAAAAAAAAAAAAATCCTTTATGCTACTCTTTTCAGATAGAACCCAGGGACAACTGAAAATGTCAGGGTGATTAAATTGTTTCTAGCTGATTTACCCTCACATTAACAAAGAGAATCAACAGGAAAACCACAAGCTCTGAGAGAAGAATGGACCAAATGTCAAACTGTTGTCTGCACGATGTAGTCAGTACTGTAAGAAATAACACAAAGTAACCCCACCCAATAACTCCTGTCAGGGTTCTATATAGAGTAATCCAATAGAAAAAGCAGCTCATGTTGAAAGCAAATCTTGTGGGTGAATTCTGCTGCAAGCCTCTTAGCTCCCAGAGAATTCAACATTTAACTCAGTCTTGAGGTGTTCTCAAGGCCTGTCCCAAACTGTATGATATACCCTATGACATGGAAATGAGATTAACCCAGTCCAAAGCAGCACCGAAACAAGGTTTCTAGAAAATAGAGAACAGAACCTTATTTCAAAGACAGCTCAACTGTATCTATGAGCAAATGCTCACAGCACACTAACCAAGTTATGCTTATGATGAAGAAACCTAAAGCAGACATGAGCCCAAAGAACCTCCAAGACCACCTCATTATCACATGTCAAAAATCTAATCCTACCTGGCTTTGGCTCGCCCGATGCCTCGGGCTGAGAGCAGCAGCAGAGCCACTGAGCCACTTCTCCCCCACGGCATTCTGCCGATGTCCCCCCAAACTGCTGCGAGCTGTAGGAAACAGCAGCTGCTTGCCCCTGGCAAGCTGCTTCCTCACAATCTCTTCAGTGTACAAACACATTATTAGAACAAGGATGGTCTTGATACTTTGGCGGGCACGTCACTATATCGCATCCTGGAGCAGGAAAGGAGGTCTGCGTGGGGGTGTCAGAGGGCGGGGTTGTTGAATGGCTGACCGTGCAGGGACACTCACAGAAAGACTGAATGGATGATGCAGAGGACACAACAGCTGCATGCTTGACTGGCTGGAGGGTTTGACACACTGTTAGGATAAAGTTACTCTTGGGTAACATCAAGTTTGCTCCTCATTACTCACTTGTTAATCTACTCAAACAAAAGCGCAGGAATCTGTGCTGTTCTATAGCCTCTGTCCTTTTCATTTTACGACTGTGTAGGTCATGATCTTGTACACTCCTTTATTTATAACTGGGTGGAATTACTGAGCATACAAACAAGGTTAGGTAGAGTGGCAGGAAGGGTATTTGCTTCATTGCTGATTTTGTTTTCAACTAAATATGTTCAGTTCAATTCAGTGTTATAAATATAGCAGACAGAAAAGTGATCTGTCCACCATTTTACACAAGGGGAACATTTCAATGAGATTTTACTTAATTTGTCTCATTGGCAGAGAGACCTTGGAGAACGCAATAATGAGGATTGGACTTTGTAACACAGTGGTGTTGGGTAAGTTTTAAACTCTGAGATATCTGAAAGTATGTGAGCTACTCAATGATATAAATAATACTGTTACATGAGAAAACACAAGGGGAAGAATCTTGCTACACTTACAGTCTACCCGCTCTGTTACTTCATTAAATAAGCAGAAAGTGTTCCTGATAACATAAAAATCTTTTTTGTGCCAACTGCACATGAATGTAATAAAACACCTGGATACAGGAAGAGTGCCGGCCATAGGAGACGGTTTCACATAGTAGCAAACCTGTTTAACAAGTATGGCGTCCAATATGTGACACAATGTGGCTCAAAAACCCAATTATGTATAGACATAAACTGTAATAGAAGGCTGTAAAATAGATAGAACAACTTTGTGACATGCACAGCCCTTTAGAAATTACTTGTTTAACTATGATAATTTGATCTGTTTGGTCCAATAACATGAAAGTCTAGGAGAACCCTACAATTAAATAATTTCATTCCCATTCAAGTCAATAAAGGGTCAAAACTAGAAGTTAGAAAACTGGGATGATGGAAGTCTTGAGTGTGTTTGCACAATTCTCCTGTGTGTCCCATAGAGAATGATGCACACTAGCATTTCCTTTTACCCATAAGCCAAACTTTTGTGCTCATACACTACTGGGCAGCTTTTACAAGATTTAAGTAGTTCCACTTCTCTTGATACATCCAAGCAAATGTACACACATCTAATATGGTTCTTGGTGTGGTTTTATTCATCTTATCCAAAGGTAGTAACATTAACAGGCTCAGTTAAGTTTTTTTTTGTCGTTGACCACAGCCTTCTCTTGTACAGTGCTACAGATATCTTGTAGCATCTTCTTCATGTGGGTGCCTCCTCCCTTATAGGCTTTGGTGTTGTCTGCTGTTTGTCTACAATCAGGTCAAAACAGTTTAGAGAGACCAGAGGTCATAAGACTTTTTACCTCCTCATCCACTCCTTCTGCAAACACTAATTCATGCTCCTCACTTCACCACTGTTTCAGTCAACCATGTCAGCCAGAGTTCTCTCAAGACTTCTGAGTGTCTCATCTTGATTTAGTTCCAGGCAAAGTCTGAGAGAACCACCTTTCCACTTCTGCTGTGATTTCAGGAAGAAATATACTGTTTTCCTCTACACTACTACACCCTAGAGCCTGTCATGCCCAATCCTGCCTCTCTTCTTTCGCGCGAGTGATCTGTGACTGTCCTTCCTGATAAGACAAGCTTCCTGGTTAAGTCGACCTTTCTCACATAGTCTGACAATCCTGCTTAGCTCACATATATGCCTGGGGGGAAAGGAGAGTGGAGAACGTGATGGCATGACTCTGTGACCCTGCAGATGGCATGTGACAGCTAGCCAGCTCAGCCTCGTGCTCTCCTCATCCTCCTCTTGGCAAGCAGGGCACACAGACGGCACCGGGTGCATTGTGGGGTGAGGAGGACAGGGCAGAAAGGTGGAGCAGAGTGCAACGCAGGAGAGGGAGAAATGAGTAAAAAATGACTGATGATAAGAGAGGATGTGATGAAAACCTGGCAAATTTGATAAACTAGACAACTACACAACTCTTTGTTACAAAAATCCGATAAAGGATTAAAAAGAGAAACTGTGGCTCAGCCTGAAGCCAGACGGTACGACTAATAAGCAAATGGTGTCACAGACCCGGAGTGATACAGAATGTCACTCATACCAGTAACTCCACATGCAATTAATAACTCTGCTGCATACCAGCAAATACAGTCACAAAAACAACACATGTTTGCGATACACGTGTTGCCACCAAATGTTGGCTTTGGTATTCCAACTCTTGCAACACCATTTCTCACACAAAAAATAGTGAAAACAATGAAGGAGAAAATCAGAAGAAACATGGAATGATTTCACCACAGGCTCTTTTTCAGCCTGCTCAATGACCATGACTTCCAAATCAAGTTGATGTTGAAAATTTTAGGTGAGTGTGAGTTTAAAAATTTGATTTAACAAAAGGTGTCCACTGCACAGAGTTAAGGCTTAACAATTTGGAAAAAAAAAATCTAATTGTGATTATTTCAAATGACATAGCAATTGTAATATAATTCACAATTAAAGGAGGAATTGTCCTTTTTGTGTTATTATTCCTATTCTAATTGATAAACCTACTGAGATGATAATGTGTGACTTTCAAGGGGATCGGAAACAAACTAAGATATTCCTTAAATCTTCAGATTACTTTTTTAATGCTGAGATCTTTTGAGCACAATAAATAATTTTTATTTTTGTTTTGATACACATTTGGCCATTTACATATATGCTACTAGGGCAAATTTTTATTTTGATAAATTTTCAATTATTTGATCAGTCTCACTGCTCTTTACTCCCAAGTCAACTTTTTGATTTTCTTGTAAAAAGAACAAAAATTAAAAAATGAATAGATAAAATTAACATCAAAGGAATAAAAAGTACTCACTGTTCAGCACAAATTAGGAATTATCCAATGCAACTTCTGCACGAGTAAAGACCGTCTTTTAACATTTCAAATACATGGCGTGTAAAAAGATAACAACCACATTTGTCTGAGGGCAACAGTTCATGCTTTCTATTATAAAGTCTTGAAACGTGACAAAATTCCTGACCCATCATTCAACATTCATCAGCATCATGTGACTTTATTGCAGATCTGCAATCCTGTTTGACATTTTAAGTACCTGATCATTTTATTGCTCACTGAAAAGGGGACAATAAACCTGATGATGAGCATGTTAACTTGAGTTGGAAAGCCTACAATGTCATAAAAGTATGAAAGACCTTCAGGTCAAACTGGTGGACTGGACAATATTTCTTTTCTCAGAGCAATGTCACAAACAGTGAGCATCTTTCCCTGAACTTCATTAGTCCTCACGTTAAGTCACTCGCAGCATCTGTCTACCAGAGCAAAGAAGGACATAAGCCTCTACAGCAATCAAAGCTGGATACCCTCTCCTCTCTAGCCATATGAAGCATAAGTGGATTACACAAGCAGTGGTACTTTGCTCTTACCTCTCTTACCAGTTAGACTTGGAAGCACAAACACTATAGGGCTGCTGTTTTTAAGGAGGAGGTCTGCAAAGTTGTGCAAGCCACTCATTTCCTGCGCAAAACTGACCCTGAACAATAAAAGTAACTACTTCAAACTTTTAAAAGAATTCTCAAAAGTTTCACCATATCTGCAATTCTTTACAAGGCACAGAGACCAGCAGGTAAAATGTAAACTGTTTAAATTCATAGAATCTCAAAGAAATAATCCAATAAATAATCTGGTCTATTGAATCTTTAAAGAGTCATCGAATCTCATTGTTTCACCTCAAACATTTGATAGATTACGGCTAGAAGATCTAGTGGTAACAGCTATTGAATTCTATTCCTGTCATAAAGCCTGTCTGGAAAACTGCCCAGTGAAACACATAAACAATAACAAAAAAAACATGATTCCATATTACATTTATGAAAAGGCTGAGATGGTGTTTGGGGATTAGGGGAGGATGTAATTTTTCTGGGAAAAATATAGATTATCGTAAATTAAAATGATCTTCTAATGCTAATCTTTTTAAGACTTCCCTCTGCATATTCCTGGTCATTCCTTTGGTGGCCAGTCAGTGACACAGAGGAGATTATGAGCTTAAATGACTGTTACATTAGATAGATTTATCGAATTTACACCTCATTCCTACCCCTCTCACTACACTGATATTTGTCTGTAATAATCAATTATTGATTTAACAGTAAGATCCAAACTTGATTGGCATATAATGAGCCTGCACATCAGACATTTCTGTTAAGAATTTAATTTACTTTATTCACTGAGAATAGTTCATGAGAATAATTCACTGAGCATAGCAAAGTGACTGCTGCTTGTTTGTATTGTTGTTTTCTAAATGGAAGAGACAGACTGATTGATAAGTGATTATTAGTTTGTATCCTAGGTCCCTAAAGCTGGGGTCAGGACTTAGTCAACTCCAAACATTTTGCATAGAAGACCAATATTTTGCGTATAGAAAACAAGTTAAACGAAAAGCTGGCAGAATGTATATGAGCATCTGTCTTGAGAAGATGTGACCCTGCCATGTTGGTATGGTAACCACCAGCTTCTGAAGTTAAATAACACAGTTATTTGGTGAACTACTTGCACAAAAAACCCGCGCAAATTTCACAGACCTGAACACCTGTACCTGGGGGGGGGGGGGGGGGAGAGAGAGATACTCACTCACAAACAAGTGCGGCTACATTCAGGCTAGCTAAACTGAACACAAGCGAACGCGCAGAGATGCACATAGCAACAGGCTTGGCAACCAGAGACGCTTCCAGACCGAGCAGAAACACAAAGCCTAACGGCCATAGTGGGCTAAACACAAAAACCACACGCACAAAGACACAATAGTGTTCATTTAAAGAACAGGTAATATTCTTATTAAGAACAATTTACACACTGCTGACTAGCTAGCATAAAACAAAGACACTCACTAGCTTGTTTAAGTGTACACACCTGAAACAACACCGTCGACACCCCCGGCGTTCGAAGGCTCGACTGCACGTGAAAAGGAGGTTTTTCCATGTGGTACAACAACTATGACGAGCCGAGACAACAAACTGATGGCAGGAACGAAGTTCGCCTTACTCGATGATGATGATGATGATGATGATGAGGGAAGCTGCTATGTCTTGAGCTGCCGTCTACGTTGGCTCCTCACCTTGCGGCTGACGTCACCGCGCTGGGATGCACAGCGACAAAGCCAAGATGAGATCAGCTCGTGCAGCTGTATAGGTTTGTCTGTTTGTTTGTGTCTTTCTTTTTTTCCCCCATAACATCCAACTTTTCAGACACTTGTGCGTAAAATTCAATAAACCGTCATCATATTTTCAACATAGGAATTAAACAGTTAAATATAAGTCTACATTATTTATTTAACAATGTTTCTAGCCTACTGAACATCAGGAACTGTAAACATTTATACGTTTATAATTTGTAAATATTAGCTTATTGATATGTACATGGTGAAATTTGCATTCAGATTTTTTGTAATTAAAACAAAATTTGTTCATATGGATTTTTCAGAAATTCAGTTGTAGAAAAAAACATGGCCTGTCCCATATTATGTATGTGTATATATATATGTGTGTATGTATATGTGCATATATATATACATATATATCTATATACATATACATATATTATATATGTGTATATGTATCTATGACAGACATATAAAGAAAGGAAGCCTGTGTTTTTTTGTTTTTGTTAAAGTGTTGTAGCCTTTATTGTATATCCCACAAATTTTAAAGAAAACTCACAAATACATATCAGATAGGATAGCTTAATATAATTTTTTTTTTACTATGAGTATTAAAAAAACAGCATTTTGCACAAATGGTGTCTTGGTCTGGGCACACTATTTTGTGATAAGTACTCAGGCAAAGATTGGTAATGAAAAAAAATTTGGACACATAAAAAAAATCTAAAGAAAATAGAGACTCATAAATTGAAATAAAAACAAAGGCACCAGCACGGACCAGACAAAGCATGTTTTTGTTAAGGTTTCACAACCTCTGAGCACTGATATATTTAGAAGTGCAGGCAGACGACTTCCTTCACAGTATGACCTCGATCTGGGTGCTGAGATGTATTGTAAAGTTAAGTCATCTGCATAACTCTTCTTGATAATGGCATAGTTTTTGAGTAAATATATGAGCTTAACCTCGGACACAGTATTTATTTAAGGTGTTTAACCTCACTGATAATCCTGCATATTACTTAACATGGAGAAGGAGTGCAAAGTAGACTGGGAGGAGATAATTCAAGCCATAGAGAAACCCATACAAAAAAATCTTTAATTGGACAGCAAAGCATTTAGAAAACAAGCTATATAAATACTGTTTCATCAAACAAACAAAAAACTGAAGGCCCCTTAAAAGTTAAGGCCATGTCTGGGGTGGGGGTGTTGTTTACATTTCTAATTTGAATTCTGGACCCAAGAGCTTTTAGCCACATCTTATGGTCTTGTTTGAGTTCCAGCCAAATAACCTTTTGTGAACCTGATATTTTCAAAATATGTAGTCAGCCTTTATGACTGCACTTACTTAAACAACTCTTATGACTACGTCTGGTAAAATATATCATGTCGTTCTTCTTTATTACAGTTAGAGTGTTAGTTATAAGTTGGTTTTGGTTTGATTTAAGTTAGCATTTGTTTGTTTTCTTTTAAAGCCATGTAAGGTAATATAGTGGCCCTTCAAGCTAACATGGACTACTGGACTTTCTTCAGTGTCCACGTGTTTAAGATTTTAACATCAATGTGTTTTCGGTAAGTTTAGAATGAACCAACCCATCCTGTTCCCTTCCACACCTGACAGTCAGATATAAATCACTCATGCCAGAGACACGGTGCTGCAGTAGGAAGATTTTATTAGTGGATGTCATTCCTTACATACTGTAAAGGCAGCGTGACTCACTCCCTCCGGCTCTGAATGTTGTCGTGCTGCAGACTCTAGTTGGAGAAATCATTCCTTCTGGACAGATACATTCTCTCAGGCATCCTGTTGTTGTTTTCATTGCTCTGTCAGCTTTCTTGCACACAGTCCAGTGGGTCAGTGTGTGAGAGGTAATATGAGGCAGGGAAAATACACACAGATAAACAGAAAAGACACAGTGTTAGAGAGGGCAGGTCAGTAAAGCAGCCTACTCTCTTCCTGCCATTGTTTTATCCCAGGGACCCAAATGAGGCTTGGCTAGGCGGGCTGTGCCTCCTGGACATCCACATGCTCCCCCTCCTCTTGGCCCACTCCCACAGCTGCTCTGTGTTTCTATGGAGACAAAGGATATGCCTGCAGATGATTGCATCCCCTGCTGAAAGGTATTCATGGAGACAATGCAGCGTGAGCTGAAATGCCTACTGTTAAAAGAGCAATTTGGAGACAATCCAAGCGTGGCGGCATGAGAGAGATTTTAGGGCGATATTGTTTTTGTTTATTTCTTTGAGTGGATTCACGTATTGTTTAAAGAAAATCCTTTTTGCATTCAAGATTCAGGCTTGCAGTTTTCAAATAAATTATGTTATAGGGTCTATTTAGTGTGTAATCAATTAATATTTCTTTTTCTTGAGGATACATTGTTTCATTTCTCTATAATGCAAATATCAAAATATTTTTTCATTTGGTAATTCTACAATGTGTGTTTGTGTGTGTGTGTGTGTGTGTGTGTGTGTGAGAGAGAATGAGGTCAAACTAAAGCTAACTAAGGCACTCTGGAGAATAGATTGAGTCCATTTTCAGTACCGTGAAAACAAATGACACACTAATCTACCCTGCACATGATGATATTCTACGTATTTGTGTAATGAATTGAGTGTGCAAATATCTTGCGTGTCAGTGTGGAAATGGTGTATTTATATCTCATATGGGTTGGAACGATTCTCGCACCTGCGCCTGGGAGCGTCGGACTGCATGCATGGACAACAAAATAACATGGACAATGACAAATGACTGAATGAAACTCAATCCGATCTCTGTGCTGCTTCGCTGCCAAAATCTGCACTGTTTCACACACTCACATAGACTGCTTTCATTAATTGGACAGAAACCCTCTTTGTAGTGATCAGAAAAATGTTGATGCTCAGGTTGTAGTGTGGCTGACTTTCTGACATGAGTGCTTTAAGCTGGATTGCTAAGATCTTTAAGGCCTTCAGCTACTTTACTAGGCCTGGGAAAAGGGCCAGACATCTGTTGTCTTGTTCACAGTCTCACGTCATGACGGCACGTGCAAACTACCCTCTGTTTGTGGTCTAGTGGATTCTGCTGGGAGGAAAAAGCTTGTTGTGAGTTAAGAAATTGCAGTACTGCACAATATTTTGCAGTATTTCTCATAGTTCCTGTCACGTAGAGCACATTAGTAGTAGGAGAGAAAGGCAAGTTATGCCTATTTTGAGTGGACAAACGAAATAGATGTTATTAATACAGTTAAATCATCATCATAGCTTCTCTGTGTGAACAGTACAGACACACATTTGTGGGTAATTACCTCATCACAGCTTGTATATTCTAAGAATGAGGATTTTTCCCCCCTATTATGTTATTTTACAAAGAAGAGGTTTAACATGAGCAGGACAATTACATAAATTCACAGACAATGGACGCTATTCAAGCAGGGCTAAAATCCCTTGCTAAATTTAACCCCCCTCTCCTTTCATTCAGGGTAATATCCTGCTTTGGGATTAACAGTGATTTCAACTGAGCGACAAAATATCATTGGTAGGATGTGAGCTCAGCAGCACGAGCTGTAATGACATATGACAGTGGCATTAAACAGATGCATGCATACTTTTTTACGTGAAGCAAACTCATTTTAAACTGAGGTCATAATGTTGTTTCTCCCGAGATGTAAGACCTCAGGATGAACTCCATATGTATTTCTTGCCAAATATATACAAGGATGATGTAATAATCAAATTTTTTTAAAGAAAGACCCACAAATTTTTATAATTCTGTAGTGGATTAACTAACTGCTGAAAGTATGAGTTTTGTTGAAAGTTTGAATACTATAGGGAGTATAATGTATGCAGAAACAAAGAATAAAAAAAAAATACCATTGCTCTCGCTCCATGTTGTACTGATTCACCTTGTTGTTGCTGGTCATTGCCAGTGAAAGCAAAAAAAGGCCTGAAATAAAGAAAATGTGTCTTTTCAGTGAGGTTTGATTATTCATGCTTGTTTTTTTTTTTTTAAGAAGTGATGGCACAAAAGCAGGGAGTGCTATAAATCACAGTCCCCCTGCATGATTTCCATTTGTCTGTCAGCTTCAGAATTGAATTCAACAACCACGCTGCCTCTGTTCAGTGTATAATAAGCACTGCGTCTGATGGTTTGAGGTTTTCAGTTTCCAATCTTGCCTGTGCATTGAGTCAGCGAGGTGAAGTTAAGCAGTGCTGCAGTAGAGCCAGCTAATTCCCAGAGCTCGTCTCCTGCCTTACTCTGCAAGCCTTAATAGCAGTTGCTCAATTGTTGCTGATGTAAGTAGAAACTATGTGGACTACCCTTAGTGCTGCTGTATTGCTCAGGTGCTAAGGGAATGCAGTAAATCACCGCACCAACGCCACTTAGTGTCATGATGTTGTTACTACAGTAGAATCCGCTTGAAAACACGAGTACTCTTTATCATCATCACAAAATCCCTCTTTGATTAGGAGCTTAAAAATCACAAACTGTTGATCTATCTATCTATCTATCTATCTATCTATCTATCTATCTATCTATCTATCTATCTATCTATCTATCTATCTATCTATCTATAGATATATATGCGTGTGTATATGTGTGTGTGCATGTGTGTGTATATATATATATATATGTGTGTGTGTGCATGTGTGTGTGTATATATATATATATATATACACACACATGCACACACACACATATACACACGCATATATATCTATAGATAGATAGATAGATAGATAGATAGATAGATAGATAGATCAACAGTTTGTGATTTTTAAGCTCCTAATCAAAGAGGGATTTTGTGATGATGATAAAGAGTACTCGTGTATACAAGCGGATTCTACTGTAGTAACAATATCATGACACTAAGTGGCGTTGGTGCGGTGATTTACTGCATTCCCTTAGCACCTGAGCAATACAGCAGCACTAAGGGTAGTCCACATAGTTTCTACTTACATCAGCAACAATTGAGCAATATATATATATATATATATATATATATATATATATATATGGCTGCACGGTGGTGCAGTGGTCAGCACTGTGGCCTCACAGCAAGAAGGTTCCGGGTTCGAGTCCTGGCTCGGGCACGGGATCTTTCTGTGTGGAGTTTGCATGTTCTCCCTGTTCCTGTGTGGGTTCTCTCCGGGTACTCCGGCTTCCTCCCACCGTCCAAAGACATGCAATTTGGGGACTAGGCTGATTGATACTCTAAATTGACCATAGGTATGAATGTGACTGTGAATGGTTGTTCGTCTCTCTATGTTGGCCCTGTGATGGACTGGCGACCTGTCCAGGGTGAACCCTGCCTCTCGCCCGTAGATGCTGGGATAGGCTCCAGCCCCCCCCCCCCCCCCCGCGACCCTTAATGTGTAGGAATAAGCGGAAGATGACGATGGATGGATATATATATATTTAAAATTGCACTGCTTGTCTTATTTGAACCATTGCTCCAAATCACTCTTGTACTGACATAAGTTGGCCACTAGAGGGAGGTCTTACCTCACTTGACATATGAGGTGGCATTTTAAAGGGGGAAAGCTTCATTTATATCAGTATTTGTTAACGAGATAACCCATCAACAACTAATCTGAGCAAGCATTGATTTTCAAGAATTGTTTGAGACACAAATGCTCAAGCTTAAAACGTTATTTCATTTCCTGCTTTACATGCAACATTTCATACTCCACGGTTTCAGGGGTGATCGTACAATCCAGCTGTACAACAATATATTTTGGATCTCACTCAAGGCACTTGACTGCAAAGGCACTAGAGGTGCAGCTATTCTTCTTGCTAGACTTGCTCACCTATAAAGGGATTGAGCTACACCAGAGGCTGTGAGAAAATTGCCTGCTCTAAGGAATTTACAGAGCTGGTTGGTGAGAGTGAAGGATACACAGAGAGCAATGATCTCACTCATCTTTACTTTTTTTTGCCATAGTATATAGTCCACTTATCAATCTCAAATATCCCTCGTTCACATTTTAGAGGTCTACCAGGGTTAAAAAGAAAGTTTAACTAGAGCTGCACCGCCAGTGTCTGCTCTGAAAAACCTCACAGGAACTCCCTCATGAGTTTTTCTGCAGAAACAAAATGAAGCATGCCTCCAGCAGAGAGAGAATTACATCTCTGCTGTTACTCTAGGTGGGTGTTTTAAGATTTAGGAAATCCCTTTGTCAGTTTTTTGTTCATGCTATAATAAGAACAGTAACTTTCCTACGAGGCTGCAACAGTTCCTTGACATGACCTTTATATGGATTTACATTTTGCAGTTGCTGCACCACTATGAAAGTCATATTGATACAATGCCAAGACAGAAGAAGGGCTTTATTTTTTGCGAATGAAAGAGAGAGATGTTTTGCCACAGAGGAGTCACAGTATAAAGTGGTTTACTGTCAAATGCTCCAGAGGAATGCTCCGACCGTAAGGCCTCACATCAGAGCTGCCTTATTGTTCCTCTCAGCATGACACGTTTGCGGTAATCATTAGCTGCTTTGACAGGATGACATTTCAGTGGCAGGATTTTACTGACACAGACTGCTGCTTTCACTATTTAATGTCACAAGTTTTCCTTTCAGAAAAACCTAAACACATACCCTTGAAATTGTTGAACCACAGTGGATTCACAAAAACTATCATTATGTGTCGGGCTAAAAATAGAATACAGGAAGCCTAAAACCAGCGTGTTGTTTTTACTCTACTCATATGAGCTCGTTTTGTGCTAAATTTGTGATAACGCCTGTCAACTTCAGCAATATGCAAATAACATCAGAGTAAATGCTGCCAGGAAACCCTTATTTTGTGAATTTTTCTCCCTTAAGCAATGATGATACCATCTTTTCAGCTCTCTGAAGAATTGTTTGCACAGCGGAACTTTGGCACGAAAACATCTAGAGCATTTTTAGAGTAAAAACACCACAGGGGGGGCAAGTTTTTAGGTTAATGGCTGATGTAATTTTTATTTCACTGTGTAGAAGCAGAAAAATGTGTGCTATGAAATATCTTTCTTAAAACCAGGGACAAAAGAGTGAGAGCAGACTGGGTGAAGTTAACAGGGAGATTCTTTTTTTTCTACTTGAAAATATATAGAAATTCACTATTCTGTAAAGTCATTCTGGCCGCCAGAGGTCTGAACTTGAAAAGCAATAAAATATAGTTTCTATCACCGCAGTAATAAAAGTCTTCTTCCCCATTCATCTCCCATCACAGTTCATTCACCTCTGCTATTTAAAGATGCTCTGTCCCCAGGGGATACACTTCCCTTTGGGTGTCAATTCAACACGATTCATATTTTCCATGCCAGTAAAGTGGTCTTGCTGTCTAGCTGAATGAGCTAAGAGACAACATGTGCCATTTGCAACTGTCACATTTGCATCTTTATGACACATGCATGTGGTCTGTAAGTACGTTGTGTTTGGGGTTGGTGCCTTCAATAAAAAAAAGAAAAAACAAAACAAAACAAAAAAAACCTTCACTGAAAGTGTGTTTTGTTTGAGGACGGTTCCATGTGCATTTAGATTTCGTGTGACATAACATGGAGTTTGGGAGATGCTTGTAATTATGCAACTTACACGAGTGTAATGTGGAAACTCCCCAACAGGCGTTCAGCAGGCCACCAACGTTGTTAGATGCTGATATTTGTTTGTAGGTGCTCAGCAGGGAACACTCCCCCTAGATTGGTCCCTAACCACACTCCAAGCCATGTCTTAAAAAACAAGTCTCCAGAACATTTTATCACTTCAAATAAAGTTGTGACAAGATTAGATATTAACTACTATGTTGAAGCTTCTAAGTATGTTTAACATTTTATCTTATAGCTGATATGGGAAGATCATTTCATCAAATTATCCCTAAAGTGTTTTGGAACACAGACAAAACTTGCTTCTGTAAAGATTTTGATAATGACGGCTCTGGTGGGACACAGTAACTGAGCGGTAGAAGGATAGGGGATGATGCTCGAACATTTTGTTGAGCTTTCAATGTTTTTAGCAAGTGTAAACTTGTTTTTGAGAATAACAGCTTTTTATTGAAGGAACGGCGCGGCTCACAGGTAGAGTGTGTGTCTAGCAACCTTAGGGTCGCTGGTTCGATACTCATTTCCCCTGGTGACCATGTTGAAGTATCCTTGAGCAAGAAACTGAGCCCCTAATAAAAAATCTAGGTGGTAAGATTGTGACATCAGGAGACCAAAGTTCAATGTCAGGATGGTATCTTGTCCTAACTGTAATCCACCATCTTCCCAACATTATAATGTTAATATCCACATGATGTCAAACCATAATTTTGCTTAACCTTTTTATTTTATTGGTTTTAACATTGGAGTTTTATGTCAGGTTAAGATTTAATGTACATCTGACATCATGCTCAGTGTCTGCCCGACATTAAAGTGAGCAGAGCTGAAGATTCCTTTACACATACACCACAGTGAGAAGAAACTTATAAATGCAGCAAATTATGTATTGCAAGTGTAAATTTTGAAAATTAAAAAAAACTTTGGATGTACATAGATTAGGGAACAAAATCCCTTGCAAAATCCAGAATCTCTGAATTGCATCAAACTTAGTTAAATTACATTCTGGACGATCCAGTCTCCTTATTCCTTCTCAGAGGTGTGCATAGTAACATATTCCATCTTTACCAGATGAATGTGAAATCAGCCTTCCACTGTAGAATCCTGCACCTTCACTATTATGCACAGTGTCCAACATCCGCTTGAATAACAATCAGCCAAACATATTTCTGGGAGAAGGGCTCTCTAAGGCTGCACATTTTGAAAGAGAAATTTATTTTCTGCCGTAAAAATGAAATTTCATGCACATGTACTTTGATTTATGTCTAACAGAAAGTGATGCATGTTGGTAATTTGGAGAAAAGCACGTAGAAACTAGAGAAAATTAATCTGTTCTGAAGGCTCCTCAGTGTAAAGTCCATTATAGTTGACAATCCTGTCTGTTCTCTCAGTGCTGTTGATTGCAGGAGGCAGGTCAATATGCTAAGCTGTTTTTCTCCAAATTAAGGACATTGCATGGATCCTTAGTGACAAACACAGTCTGATTGATATGCATTTTTAGGAAAAAAAAAAGATTAAAGTGGGTGACAACAAGAGCGTATTCAATCCTTGTTGATGTGCTAATATCTAAATGGGGTGAGTTGACAAGAAAGATCCATAGCTTATAGCAGCTAATTGGCATGGATCCATCTTCACCACCGAGAGATTAAGATAGAGAAAGGAGAGGCTGGCTCAGTGCAGGGCAGAAAGACACGTGGAGCAGATTTATAATGCAATTTTTAATTGTATCACACAAAGAAGAATAGCGGTCCTTCGGGGAGAAAGCTGCAGCAGCATCAGATATTTACCGTCTGCCTTCTTGTTTCGCTAGTCACCAGTGGTGTGTCTCTGTCTGCTTCATTTTCCAAACCATAAACACCGTTGAAGGAAAGCTTCTAATATTCAAATTCACTCTTTCTATCAGTGTTTAATGAGCAGAATAATCATTTTAAGTACATTAGACAACATCTCTAGTCTGGCCAGTTAAATGGCTCCAGTATAAACTCTGGTGCTGTGATATGTGATTGCTGTCGTGACCCGTGCACCCTGACGAAGGCTTGTTTGAGCTGAGACACATCGGCAAGAATTTATTTCCGTTTTAATTACTTGCCATACCATTAAGTAATAATGACTTTTTAATATTTTTCCAATGGAACAGAGTGTCCTAGCCCTTCTTAAGTGCTCATCTCATGAAATGATATGATGTGCCGCATAATAAGGGAGGAAAACCTCTGGTGTTGTATGAATAACTCACCTTTTTTTTTAAGAATGAAAAGCATGATTATTGTAGTGTGGATCTTTAATTTCTATAAGCTAACCATCCATTTCTCGTGGGTTGCTGCAGAATCTGAAGAACCTCCTAGTCTGTGGGCCCACTTATGGGCCCCGACACTTTAGGAAAGGAGATTCTAACCCATACCCCCTGATTCCTGTCTTCCAAACCCACGCTCCTCCTCACTGATAGCTAAATTCTAGTGCCAGTTTGGGAATTACAGCAAACAAATTCGCAGTAGTCTTTCTTCTTAACCTTTACTCGTGGACTTTGTTTATTTGTGCCCCTCGTAACAAAACAACCACCTTGCCCTGTTCCTCTGGGGAAGTGGGACAAGTGAAGTCACACAGTGCAAATCCATGAAATATGTAAAAAGTAAAATCTTAAGCTTCCCTGCAATTCCAGCTGGCATGGGACCAGGAAGATTGGGGTTAAGAGGAGGAAGGGGGATGGGATGGGGTGGGCATGGACAAATACTTTACTCCATCAACTATTATTGCTGACCCAGATTCTTAAAGCACAGTGGTTGTTCAAGATTTAAAATTTTTTTTTTTTTTTTTACCCGGTTTATTGATGTGTCTCAGTCAGCATGTGAATACCTGCATACAGGTCAAGTCTGGATACAATGTGCTGTACACACTGTACCCTTGATCACAGCGATAACATGCTAGGATTGCTGCTTCTCATTACATCCTTTGTGAAGAGTACTGCACTTTGGTGTTCTTGTTGTGTTCCTCACCCAGTGCTGGTAATGTTTGTTGTCTTCAGACTGAGATAATATTTGCTCCAAGTATCGGGAAGTACTCAATAACTGACACTTATGTTGACCTATAGTTTACTGGACCAATAATTACTTATTGATGACAGGAAGTAATAAAGAAAGGAAGGGCTACTTTTTACTACCTCACACTTTGTCCTCGGTGGATCTGCAGATCCTCCAGTCTGCTGTGATGGAAAGTATCGTGGCATCTCACACTGGTTTGGAACTGTTGAGTCCTTCAGAGGTGAGCTCTCTCCACTCGCTTGTCCTAATGGACCAGAAAGTACGAAACCATGGCTGCTATAAGACTGTAACCCCTGGTTACTGCACACATTACATTTTTTTTTTATTATCAAATTGTCCTAAGTTGCCATTGCAGCTTATGTTGCTCAATAACATGTATGATGTAAGGATAAGGTTAAGGATAAGGATGGGGGGGGGGGGGGTTGAAATATTCTAATGTCATGAATGAACTGATAAAAGAATTCAAGTTTCTCCTTGCCAGACAGCCAGACAGGCAGAGCCAGGACAAAGCTACCTCTAAACAAAACAAGGTTACAGGACCATGAAGGATCCTGAAAGAACTAAATGGAGCTGCTTTGTTCCTGTGGTACTCCCTCTTGTAGAAAAGAGCTCCACTACCTTCAGAAAAGAAACAGATCTCTATAGAATCAAGAAATTTACTTTATTTTGATCTCCACTTGTCCACGGTGAGATAGCAGGAAACCTGTACAAAAAGAAAGGCACAGGCGTATTAAACGGTCTTCTATGGAGTACTTTCTCTTACCATAGTATTTTTGACTGTCTCATGAGTATTCAGACGAATAGAAATACTGCTAATTAAAAAAAAAAAAGATGAGGGAACATCGTCGGGTTTGTAGGAACGTAATGGAGTACACAGCAATGTTTATGTGACTCTGAGTCCTCTGCAGGTTGTTTGTGGGTAGTTTTGTTTTTTATTGTTGTGATCTTGGATCTTTCAAAATGTCCTCAACCTGAGAGAAGCCACGCAGACTCACTACTACCTTTGATCACACACGTTGTGTAAGCCTTCATAACAAGTGCAAGACAAGGGAGGAAAAAAATTCCTTTTGGAGCATGATGAAAAAAAGAGTTAAGTGCAAGAAAACAGCATGTACTGCTTTCCTTCTCAGCCATTGGCTGCTTCTTTCCCGGACCGATCAGTTCAAATCAGGCCGTTTCTGGTCAAGTTTTGTTTTGAGAATCATTAGCCTTTGCATGCTGTTTTTGTGTAGATTTCACACCTCTGCATTGCCGCTGATACCGATGAAGTTTTCATTTTTTATCAAACACTCGAATCAATCAGCCACATGAAAATAAAAGCCTCATTACTTCGCCATCTTGTTGGATGCTTCAGTCGCTGAAATCAAAGCTGTCACACTCTCACAAATTATTCACCGTGCTGGCTCGTCGTCCCCCGGGTTCTTTGCTAAATTTGTGGTGCTCCTTCACGTTTTATTCTTGATTTGACTAAAATGCCAAGTATCTCCAAGCAGCACTCCTGACGTGTCTTTTATAGCCATTGTTCTGAACCTGCCATCTTTCCAAGCCAGCATTGGTGTGAGTGGGTAGAGCGATTTTAAAAAAGACAACACCAACACGAGAGACAGGACAGGAAGTGAGCTGGTGGGCTGAGAGGTAACACCAAAGATGCTGTGCACTGACTTAAATGCCCATGTTATGCACACGTCGGTTTCATCTGTTGAAGTGGCAGGAAGAAGGAGCAGGTGCATTCACACTTTGAATAAGAATTAAAGAGGAGATTATCACACACCACTTATTGTCCCAGTTACATGAAATAGCTGTTCAAGTGCTCTGGCGGGATGAGATGGCGGAATCAGGGTGTGACACTTTAGGAAGTTGATGGCATGACACGTTAAACACATGGTGTAATCTCTGAAAAATGAACTGAAAACATATTATGGCTCCCTTCCTATTCTTTAGCTAAGGGTCTGATCTCACTGCCGAGAAATAACTTGGAGGAGAGTTTCCTCTGCATTATTCCTCACCAAACAAGTCGTTTGACAATAATTGTCAGGTGATGCTTGACCCAGGATGGAGTGACATTGTCCTTGCCATACCTGCTAGACCAATTTTGCATTCCAAATTTTCTGTTTTCAGTGGTGCTACTGGCTTGTAAGCTCGGTGCTGAAGCTTGTTCCAGTATCAGTCTTGGTTTTGCTTTCACCTTCTTTAGGGCTGAAGGGAAAGCTTGGGATGAGGAGCGATGGGGAATTGGCCTTCTTTCTGCTGTACAGGTAGGTGACAAACACCAGCGGTTTGTTTCTCCAAGCCAACATTTAGCTTGCGGTACCCCGCTGTAAGCTTGTCCTAGCCAGTGTTGCTGTGCTAGCTGGCAGTTAGCCTGTGATTGCAGGCCTGGAAGGGGGTGTTCATTACATCAGGGGCTGAGGTCATACATCTCTTGTGAGATTGAGTCTGGGAGGAGGGGCCTGATTTGAAAGTTGTGTTTACAAGCTGCGATGAACCATGCAATGGACTAAATCTACCATTTAAGACAATTACATGCACAGTCTTATTTGCTTTTTCCCAGTTTTCTGTTCACTCATCTGCTTGCTGGTCGGCTTCCTTCTTGTCAAAAGCTCTTGAATAATTTGTTGAAAAGTCAAAAGAGGAATTTCATGGGAAATTAAAAACGGATCCAGAGTCGCTCTGGAGGTGAAAGATCACTTTTGGCCTCTTTGCCCTCGATGGTGTTCCAGCAAATGGAACATTTTGACAAGTAAAACTTTCTCATCTTTACTGGGGTGGTGGTGGGGCCCATAGTGGCCCCGGGCCACTCATTGGGCACCCCTGCTACACACTATGCCCGCATCCGCGCCTCTGTCTCCTCCTCCCTCTCAGCCCCGCCCTCCCTGAGTGACTTGGTGGAGAAGAGAGCGACTCTGCAGACACGCACACACACACACACACACGCTCACTCTGGAGTCCGCTCTGTCTGTACTAACGGGACAACTTTAATACCTCCAGGACACCACCGCGACTCCCCGCTTTTCTCCCGCCTGCATGTGAACATCTCGACCCGGACAGAGGTGAGCAGACGCGTAGACATGTTGCCCGCGTTGGAGGCGCAGCAGTTGTCTCGTAACTAAACCAATGGGAAGCGTTTTTTTTTTTTCGCTTTTCTCCTCTGAAGAGGAAAAAAGCGAAGAGGCATGTCCGACTCGTGGACTCGGTTCTTCTCCTTGGAGCAGTTTTAGCCAGTTAGCTCACTTTACCGCCTTCCAGGGTCACTAAACGTCTCAGTAACCCGTAATTAAACCGCCGTTTCCGCTGCTGGCTGCCTGTAAATTCACCTCCACGGTTCGAGATTAGTGGAGCGGCTTCACATCCTCTCCGGGATGTTGCCGTGATGTTACACATGGCTTTGCTACGACTATTAACCATGTACCTCCCCTACTCTGGCTGTTGGGACGCCAAATGTACTAATAACCGAATGCTCCTGGGAATTATTTGTTCCGTTCTTTCTCTCTCCCTCTCTCTGTCTCAGTAACACGAACTGCTCCCCGAAGCTGTGGTTCCACTAACGGTGGTCCTTCAGGGTGGCGCAGCGCCTATTTTCTAAACTTTTGAATGGAAATACGTGCACACCTTCCGTATCTGCCTCACCCTCAACTACATGTCTAGTACTTGAATGTCCGTGCTGCTACGTGTGTGGTTCCCTAGGCGTTTTTTTTTTCCTCTTCAAATGCATCTGTAGGGGAGTTCGAATTATTTATCGATTTATCTTTGCTACTGATTGGCCATTTGTTGATTAGTCGTTTAACTCCATTGATATCAGGAAAGATCTTAGGAATCGTGCAGTTTACAGCTACGACAACTGCTTGATTTAATGAATAGCTTACTGGGAGAAAATTAATTGCCAGCTTTATTGAATTTCCAAGCAAAAATGTCAAGTATTTGCGGGCTCCAGACACTTTAGTTTGGGTCATGTATGATAAAACAAAGTCTATTGGCCTGCTGGTTGGGGAAAAAAAGAGAGCAATTTGAACATCTTGTGATGAGTATTTTTCAAAATGTCTTTGCTCTTTACTTTATCATGGTAAACGTAACAAGGATATTCATAGATAATGTTGCAGAAATAACTTAAGGACAATAATACAAAACAGAGCAAATTTAGCAATTTCCACCTAATTGGAATGATGTCAAATTATGTCTTTCGTCTGACTAACATGTACGGAGTCAATGTATGGGATTTTTTTTCTTGTTAAATGACTAAAAACAACAATTAAACTTGTGTCTTTTAATTGTGTGTAAGATGACTAGCTCAGCAGCAGCCCCAAACCCTAATTCTCCATGCTGTGATAACACACACTAAATAATGGAAACCATCATTTGCTGTGTGAGGTGTACATGGTGTGCAGGTTGGGGGTATCTCTTCCTGCCTGTGCTGGCCTTTAAATGTTTCATGCGTGGAGTCGGGTCCAGAGCGCTTTCTCCTGCTGTGCCTCTTTGCATCTGCTCCGGCTGTCCTCTCTTGTTAGAAATGGGCTGCTAGAGAGAGAGTACAGTTCGCCGTCACGGACCGGCTGTACGTTCATAACACACAAGGCAGGTACACACATGTGAGGACGTGATGAATTGCATCTGTGTATGTAAGGACCAAACCTGGAAACATGCATCACAAACATGGTGAGGTTTGATTGGTTTGTGTTGAATGCATTTGGCTCGGGGCTGAACTGTGCAGGATATTGTTTTGTTCCTGCGGTGACGTGTGATATTCGGACTCTGAAACACACACCATCAGTCACCTCTACCCTAACTCTCACGCTCTCCTCTCATGATCAGCATTTCATGGCAGAATGAGGCGAGGAGCACATTGCAGATGCTAAGTGTGATGTAGCTGTGTGTGTGTGTGTAAACAAATGAGCCTAGCAAACACTTATGGCCAGCAGGCAGGGGTCCTATTATGGAGAGGAACACATCGGTCAAGAAGCTTGTTGGTCCATTAAACCTGTCCAGTTTATGTCCTTCTCATCTGTCACTCAGATTACGTCAGCTGTCGTCTCATTGGCTGCGTAGTGAAAGGTCGTAGCAAACAAGGTCAAAGTTGAAAGTGCATTAGCAAGGTGGGAATTCTGAGCGGCACAACTTTGTTAGTGTCGGGGCTGGGCATTGAATTTGAATTCTGATCCCGATTTCGGCTTCTGATAACACACAAAAACAAGACATTCCTTGATGCCCTTGTTTTGTGACAGGATGATAGGAAGATCCTTCCCTGCTCTCGCGTCGATGCAGCTCATGCTGTCTGTGGTCAAAGTAATCACTTTTTGGTACATCGGAAATGAGTAAATAAAAGAAAAATACCTTGATTCTTGTATGTAAAATATTCATTAAGTTCTGACAATATTCACTCTGATCTTATGGCTTTTATTTTTGGCGTACAATGGCAACGCAAGACCTCCAGGTGATCAGTTACCTCATTCTATGAGATCTAGCTTGGGCTAAAACTATTCATGGATATATCAATGTGTCATTTAGCATAAAAGAAACACTTTTTTTAATTAAGTGCAGAGTCGAGTCATTTTTAAGCAAAAACGTCAGACACGTTCTGGTTGTTGGTTCTCAGAAGAGAGGCTTTGCTGCTGTTCTTTGTCTTGTCTTGTGAACTCTTTACATTTTGGACTGTCTGATAAAGAAAGTAATGTCATGACATCAGCTTAAGGCTTTTTGGCTGGATCAGTGAACCCCCCCCCCCAAATGTGAATGCTGCTGATTTTACTGTAGTTCAGATCACCGTTGATCAGCGGTGGAGTTTCTCATTGGCGGATATTCCTTCAAAAGAATCAGGGCAAAGTACTGATGCTGCTGCAGCTCCAAGTGACAAATTATCAGAATTGTTTTTAGCTGAACTTGAATTGGCCACAAATTGAACTACTTACATGAGTAAGTATACTGTAGTTAGCGAAACTGAAAATGAGCGGAGTTTGGTGTGTTTGATTTAGCTATTGGAAGGTGTGTGTGTGTGTGTGTGTGTGTGTTGTCTAGAGGTGGTGGTTAATTGAACATCAACACCCACATGGTAAATGTAGGTGTAAAGATACATTTCCGAGCATAGATGCAATTTTTTTTTTTTTTTTTGTGGGAGAAAATGCAAAACACAGGCATTTTCCTGACCTGAGAGAAGTTCAGGGGTTAAAGCAAGGCCAGGAATGTGCTACAAAACATTTAAAAAAGAATGTCACTATTGCCCTCCCTTTTGCATTCCTCCCAATTACAAACAGCAACTGAAGTTGCATTTTATATGAATATGGTGTAATGGCTAAATTAGATTCCTCCGGATGTCTGGGCGATCCGCCTGTGATCACTGCGAGGCCCCGCCGCTCTCCCTCTGCAGCTTCCTCCATAATATAGTCTCTGTGGTTTTGTATCATAACTGATGTTTAATTATCCTGACACTGTGATTTGCCTGTTGCTAATAAAATATTGAAACACAAACGGCCCAGGAGGCACACAGAGAGACACTCCATCCCGAAATAAGACAGGAGCCAGCCACCGACGGCTTTGACTGTCATCAAAGACAGTCTCTGCAGACATTCAAGCAACAAACAAGTTGTTCAGTGACATGTTTGCTTGCGGATATAATTTCCTTTTGCTGGGCTTCCTCACAGGAAGTCCATTCTTAATGTTGAAATTGGAAATCTGTTCCCTGACCTCCTGCTGATTAAGACATCTTCTCTGAGCCGTGCCTGACACCCGTGTGCTTGCTTACTATTGAAAAGCGATTATACTAGAT